>NC_066585.1:217481466-217808133 GCF_024323335.1 Lathyrus oleraceus
CAAGAAGAAAAGACTATACAGCCGCATGAGGAATCAATTGAAATTGTAAATCTGGGTACTGAAGTAGACAAGAAAGAAGTCAAAATAGGAGCAGGCTTGGAAAACAGTGTCAAAGAAAGATTGATTCAGATGTTACATAACTATGTAGAGATTTTTGCTTGGTCTTATGAAGACATGCCAGGACTGGATACTGATATAGTAGTACATCATTTGTCGATGAAGGAAGATTGTCATCCTGTTAAGCAAAAGGTTCGTCGCATGCCTCCTGAAATGTCTGAGAAAATCAAAGCCGAGGTTATGAAACAATTTAATGCAGGTTTTCTAGCTGTTACTTCTTATCCTCAATGGGTTGCTAATGTGGTACCAGTGCCAAAGAAGGATGGTAAGGTGCGAATGTGTGTAGATTACAGAGATTTGAATAAAGCAAGTCCCAAAGATGACTTTCCACTTCCGCACATTGATGTTCTGGTAGATAACACCGCTCAACACAAGGTATTCTCATTCATGGATGGATTCTCAGGTTATAACCAGATTAGGATGGCACCTGAAGACATGGAGAAAACTACGTTTGTGACGCAATGGGGCACTTTCTGTTACAAAGTAATGCCATTCGGTTTAAAGAATGCAGGGGCAACATACCAGCGTGCTATGGTGGTGTTGTTCCATGATATGATCCATCATGAAATAGAGGTATATGTGGATGACATGATAGCCAGATCTCATACTGAAGAAGAACATCTCGATCATTTATACAAACTGTTTGAGAGGTTGAAGAAATACAAGTTGAGATTGAACCTGAACAAATGCACCTTTGGAGTAAGATCCGGTAAGCTCTTGGGATTTATTGTCAGTGGTAAAGGAATTGAGGTTGACCAGGCTAAGGTGAGAGCTATTCAAGAAATGCCAGTTCCCCGTACAGATAAAGAAGTCAGAGGTTTCTTGGGACGCTTGAATTACATTGTCTCCCATTTGACTGCTACTTGCAAACCCATCTTCAAATTACTGAGGAAAAATCAAGAGATAATATGGAATGATGAATGTCAAGAAGCTTTTGACAAAATCAAGAAGTATCTCCAAGAACCTCCAATTTTGATGCCACCAGTTGAAGGAAGACCTCTAATCATGTATTTGACCGTGTTAGAAAATTCAATGGGGTGTGTGCTGGGGCAACATGACGAGTCTGGTCGAAAAGAGCATGCAATATACTACCTTAGCAAAAAGTTTACCGACTGTGAAACAAGATACTCACTACTTGAGAAAACTTGCTGTGCTTTGGCTTGGGCTGCTCGCCGACTAAGACAATATATGTTGAATCATACCACTTTATTGATTTCTAAGATGGATCCTATCAAATATATATTTGAGAAACCTGCTCTCTCCAGAAGAATAGCAAGATGGCAGATGATTTTAACAGAGTATGATATCCAGTATACTACCCAGAAAGCAATCAAAGGAAGCGTGTTAGCTGATCATTTGGCTCATCAAGCAGTTGATGATTACCAATCTATGAATTTTGAGTTCCCTGATGAGGATGTTATGCTTGTTACTGATTATGAAGAACCTGGACCAGATGAAGGACCCGAACTGGGATCCTGATGGACTATGGTTTTTGATGGATCTTCTAATGCATTGGGCAATGGTGTTGCTGTTGTAATTATTTATCCCAAGGGTTGCCATACGCCTTTCACTGCTAGACTATGTTTTGATTGTACCAACAATATGGCTGAGTATGAAGCATGTATTTTGGGACTCAGAGCTGCTATAGACCTGAGAATCAAGTTTTTGAGTGTGTACGGAGACTCAGCCTTAGTAATCAGTCAGATCAAAGGAGAATGGGACACTAAACATCCGAATCTTATCCCTTATCGAGAGCGGGTGTTGACATTAATCCCATACTTTGAAGAGATTACATTCGAACATATTCCGCGAGAAGAGAATCAGTTGGCAGACGCATTGGCTACCATGTCATCTATGTTCAGAGTCAGATGGGACAATGAAGCTCCCATGATCACCATTGAACGATTGGATGAACCAGCATATTGTTATGAACTTAATGCTGATGAAGTAGAAGAGAAACCTTGGTTCCACGAAGTAAAAAGATATTTAAAAACTCAGGAATACCCTGAAGGGGCATCCATCAATGACAGAAAATGTCTGAGGAAGTTCTCCGCTAAATTCTTTTTGAGTAATGGAGTATTATACAAACGTAATCATGATTCGACTTTGCTTCGCTGTGTGGATAAAAGGGAAGCAGAAAAGATTATGAAAGACATGCATGAAGGTATTTTTGGGACTCATTCTAGTGGACATACGATGGCCAAGAAGATTCTGAGATCAGGGTATTATTGGTCTACCATGGAAGCTGATTCCCACCATCACTCCAGAACTTGTCACAAGTGCCAGATCTATACGGACAAAGTACATGTACCTCCTGCTCCATTGAACGTGTTGACAGCCCCTTGGCCCTTTGCAATGTGGGGCATTGATATGATTGGAGAGATTAAACCTACTGCTTCTAATGGACATCGTTTCATTCTTGTTGCTATTGATTACTTTACGAAGTGGGTAGAGGCAGCCTCATTTGCTTCTGTCACCAAGAATGTGGTGGCACGGTTCATCAAGAATAGTCTTATTTGTCGGTATGACATCCCTGAAAGAGTTATCACTGATAATGGTACTAATTTGAACAACAAGATGATTACTGAACTCTGCACGCAGTTCAAAATAAAACACCATAACTCTTCTCCATACCGACCAAAGATGAATGGCGCCGTAGAAGCTGCTAATAAGAATATTAAGAAGATTATACAAAAGATGACAGTAACATACAAAGACTGGCATGAGATGTTACCATTTGCTCTTCATGGTTATCGCACTTCAGTACGCACTTCGACAGGGGCAACTCCTTTCTCTTTAGTCTACGGAATGGAAGCCGTTTTACCAGTGGAAGTTCAGATTCCCTCTCTAAGAATTATGAAAGATGCAGGCTTAGATGAAGATGAATGGATTCAGACTCGACTCGATCAGATAAATTTTATTGATGAAAAGAGACTTGCGGCTGTTTGTCATGGACAGATATATCAGAAGCGCCTGACCCAGGCATTTAATAAAAAAGTCAAGAGACAGGTGTATCAAATTGGCGACTTGGTGATAAAGCGTATCATTCTACCACAAGGTGATCCTAGAGGCAAATGGACTCCCACATACGAAGGGCCATTTGTAGTTAAGAAGGTATTCTCTGGTGGAGCCATGATGCTTGCTACAATGGATGGCGAAGATTTCCCGCATCCCGTGAACGCGGACATAGTTAAAAAATACTATGCATAAAAGAGACCCGCTAGGTGGACATATCTAGGCAAAAGTAAGGGCATCCCGGCGAACCAAAAGGGTTCGGGCAAAAATTAGGGATAAACATATAAAAATGTACACCCGGCAAGTCGAAAACCTGAAAAGGCGGCTTGGGCAAAAAAGGGTATCCTGGTGGACTGAAAACCTGAAAAGGCGGTCCAGGCAAAAATTAGGGATTAAAGCGTATGACTATGTCCCGTTCTCGGTCAGCTTCACCAAAGTCAAAGAGACTGAATAAGCCAATCACTTCTATCCGACAACAAGAGATGAGATGCTTGAAGACATAATAGCAGTGGTAGAATTAAAATCAATAGGACTTTTTTTTCATAGCTGTTTTTTTTCTTTGCTTTCTTGACGATTTTCTCTTACTAGGATTTCTGTCTCCTTGTATTAAAATTGCTTGTTTATAGGCCCTCTTTCAAAATCAATACAATTTTATTTCCAAAAAGATACTTTTGTTTTACTTTCTCCGTTTTGTTTGCATAAATGTCCATTGATTTAATTCGAATTAATATATGCATTTGAATATGATTGATGTTTACCGAAAATACATGCATAAAATAGAAATAGCAATTACTAAAAGACATTAGGGTCAAGGATAAGGTTTAACCATGCGTTCTAACAAATCCGGTTGCAAATCCTATTCCCCAGCAAAACCAGTTATTCCCAGAAGAAATTGGCACTACTAGACAGACTAGTCATCTCTTTTATCCCCAGTCAGGTTCTGTTGAATATTTCTACCATCAGACAGAAATCAAATATCCCCAGCTAAGAAAGGGTCATCAATACAAATATCTCCAACCAGAATATCGGGATTTATTTTCCCATGGCAAAAATTTTCAGACGCATAATTCATTCATGCATCATTTCACAGCATATACATGCATGCAATGTTCGTATTTATTTTCAAGAGCATAAAACATCTCATGCATCATGACATGGCATGAGGCTAACTCTTTTTTTTTCCAGGTTAATTATCCTCCTGATACAGTCAAAATAAAGATTCATTCAGACAGATATCTTTATCGATTACATTCAAGATTCAGATACATCTTTCAGATATAATCCATATGAATATTCATTCTGACAAGCATTCTGATATCCTCCTAATGATGGCATCTTTAAGCCCATCCCAGACATTTATTGCAAATACAACATATACAAATATTATCAGATATAGCCTAATGTACGGCTCATTCTGATTCAGTCTAACGTATGGTTCCTTCAACTGTTCCAATACGGTCTAGCGTACGACCCATTTGGATATTCATCCCCTCAGATACTACCTAGCATATGGTACATTCTGAAATGTAGTCTAACGTATGACTACCCTTTTATCATCAGATACAGCCTAATGGACGGCTCATTCTGCTACTCAGATACGATCTAGCGTATGATCCATTCTGATCTTTTATCCTCAGATACAACCTAATGGACGGCTCATTCTGCAACTCAGATACAGTCTAGTGTACGACCCAGTCTGGCTCTTCTCATCAGATACTACATAGCGTACGGTACATTCTGAAATGTAGTCTAGCGTACGACTACTTTTTATCGCCAGATACAGCCTAACGGACGGCTCATTCAACTACTTAGATACGATCTAGCGTACAATCCATTCTGATCTTTATTTCTCCAGATACAGCCCAACGGACGGCTCACTCTGCTACTCAGATACGGTCTAGCGTATGACCCATTCTGATCCTTATCTCATCAGGTTCAACTCACCCTAATATCACCTAATGGATGACTCATTATACGGTCTAGCGTACGACCCAGTGTGACACCCATGTCTTCAGATATGGTCTAATGTACGACGCACTCTGAAGCTCTCATCATCAAACTTTCTGGATGACATCTTTAAGCCCATCTCCATCAAGACTATCTTTTAATTAACAAGTGCAAATTTTTGGGGCATTCTAAGTGTTCAATGATCTTCCACCTCCAGATCACGAATGGCGTACATACCATTCTAATTCTCTCGGTTTAAGAATATTGAACAGGGGCAGCTGTCATACCCCAAAATTTGCCTGTTAATTTTTATGATAAATTGATTCGTGCATGACATTCATTTCACATTTGCATTCATTCATTAGCATACATTCTCATATAAATTATAAATTTTAATTTATTTATTATGTGATACAGATATAAAAAATAATAATGATTTTGGTTATCTGTATGATATAAATAAATTATATATATATATATATATAAATAAAATAGTTTTAATTTAATGATAAATAAAAATAGATTTGAATTTTAATTGTATAATTAAAATTTTAAATTAATTTTATTTGTTAAAGCTCATTAAATTATAATAATTATTTTTTATAATTTAGTGACTCATGTTCCATTTATTCATTATTTATAAATAGTATTTATTTAGTAATTCACGTTTTTTACTTAATAAAATTTATTTATAAGAGTAACATTTTTTTAAAAGCCCATAAATTATAAAATAATTTTGGTTGATATAAGTAAGAATAATTTTGATTTTTTTTTATGATGAAAGTAAAAATAGAAATAGGTTTAAATTTTAATTCAATTATGTAACTAAAATTTAAATTAATTTTTATTTGTTAAAAGTTATTTGAATTATTCATTATTTGTATTTAATAAATATTTAGCAAGGTTAAATCCTAACTCTCCTAAAGTATAGGGAGGGATCCAAATATTTAGCAAGGTTAAACCCTAACTCTCCTAAAGTATAAGAAGGGATCCAAATATTTAGCAAGGTTAAACCCTAAAGTATAGGAAGGGATCCAAATATTTAGCAAGGTTAAACCCTAAAGTATAGGAAGGGATCCAAATATTTAGTAAGGTTAAACCCTAATCCACACCATTATAAATACTTCATATGGCTGCAGCGAGAGGGAAAAGACGAAAAAGAGGAGAGATACAGCAGAAGAAGATACACAAGGCAAGGCAGAAGCAAGAAGATTCACGGGCAGGGAAAAGAGAAGCAACCATAAAGCACTCATAGCCTGAATAAGAACAACACACATACAGTGAGCAAGCTAGAAGAATCAAATCCCCAGTAAGTGTTTATTATGGAATTTGCCTCCAGCATGATTACCTTGCAATACTCCTTAATTCATGCATGAATAATATTGGTTTAATATATATATTGAGATGATGTATTCATGGTTTGGTGGATGTTGATATTGCTTTATTCAAGTATGCATCTGCTCTTGATATGTCATAGCATGTTGGAGAAATTCTGTTTGCATGATTAAAGAATTATATCTGCCATTTAATTATTATTATATGAGTGTTGTTTCTAGCATGATTATGTTTATTTCACATGCTGTTATTACATAATAATAATGATGATATAATGGTGATAATATAAATCCTTGGTTGTCTTTAACATGTATGTGTAAGGTTTGTTTTATCATTATCACTTGCAGTAAAGAGAACTAATACATGAGTAAAATAATATAAGCTTCTTGATTTGTGCATGGCTATTTTTATTATTGCATGATGATTACATATGATCTTATTTTATGTGTGTGGTTTGATATAAGATGAAGTTAAAGGTTTGTTGTATTCACATGAAAGAAACAGCATGAGAAAAAAATAAAGTAGCTTGCCGTAAGAGAGAAAGCTGTAACATGCATGGTGGTGTTGTGTCAAAATGGAAAAATCCATGTAGAATTAATATATATTTTAATGAAGGCGAATAAATAAGATGTATGCTAATAGGATTGCATGGAAAGATAAATAATCGAACTTAGATAAATTAATTCAAGATAACATATCCGAATCCAATCATTTCCACACTTGCACCTCTAGGGTAACCCTCTCTTTGTTGCCTTACGATATTACGGTCATGTCCCGCGAATGTGGGGATACCCTTAGCAAAGACCCTTTCGATTAAATCATCATCATCCCTAAACAGATAAGTCATAGTCCCTTCGATCAAAAGGTCAATGTCCCTACAAGATAAATCATAGTCCCTCGAACGTTGCCTTCGAATATATGACCTTGTCCCTCGAACGTTGCCTTCGAATATATGACTTTGTCCCTCGATGACCCTTCGTTGTAGCCTACGATTAAATGATGATCGTCCCTTCGAATGCTAAAGTATCCTTACAAATGTTGCCTTCAATGACCAATCGACGACCCCACGATGTCCCTTTACATCCAAAGGATAAGACTACTTACTTCTCAATAGTAAGGACAGTTTTACCCTCATAAGGATAGGAAATACCTATAAAGACCTTGGTTAGGTATAACTCTTAAATGCTTGCTCACAGCTTAAAATACTTTTCACACCTCACACTTTTCAAAACATCTTTTAGAAAATCACCACTTGGTATACATTCGCACCAGAATCATCGCCGAGTTATATTTTTCTAAACATCTTTCAAAATCAAACGAGATAAACACTTTGTATACATTCGTACAAGAATCATTACAAAGTTAAACTCTCCTTTCAAAATATTTTCTAAACACACCATATTTCTCAAACACTTTCTCAAACAAGGAAAACATAAGTGAGTTAAGCAATTAAGAGCCCATGGATAACCATGGATACAAAGGGTGCTAACATCTTCCCTTTTTATAATGTACCTCCCGAACTCAAAATCTAATCAAGGTCTTTCTTGTTCTTTTCCGCCTTTCCTTATTGGATAAGAGAAAAGTCGGTGGCGACTCTTGCTATCCGCAACATTGCTTTTCAAAGCAAAAACACAAAGTCAGTTCACCGTATCACACAATGTTATGATATCTTGTGTCACATTATACTCTTTGAGCATTTGTTTCATCAACAACAGTTGAGTTTAACTACTTCATGCCACAATTTACTTTGCTTATGTAATGGAAATGGAAACACAATCTTTCTTTTTATTGAACCAAGAGATAAAATTATTTCCTAGAAAGAAATAACCACCAGGTGCACTTTTTCTATCTTCAACATTCCTGACCAATCACCATCACAATATCCCACCAATGAGGAGTTTGTATTGAAGGAATACAAAATTCCATAGTCAAATGCTCCACTTATGTATTTAATGATAAGTTTGAATTGAGTGAGATGGATAACCTTAAGATTAACTTGATAATAAGCATATACTTCCCCTAAAATGTAATGTCATGTCGACTATCATTGAGAGATAAAAAGCTATAAGTCATACTCGGGTAAATTATTTAATCAATAGAGACTTGTCGCTCCCCGGATTTCCCGAATCCAAGTACAAGCGCGAAAAGAGTGGCGGAAAAAGAGTAGAGTCGCCAGCTATGTACTTTTATCCCAAGAGGAGGGAAAGGTAGTACTGCATAACCGAGAGGGAACGGATAAAACAAAGTCTCGAACCAAAGAAAACCGAGTAAGGGGGCCGGTTACGTGAAGGAAAGGTTATCACACCCCTTCACGTCTGTGGTACTCCACAGGATCCACGTTTGCTATTTATGTCTAAAGTGTGTGTATAAAAAGTCCTATATGCGATGCGAAAGAGAGAAAATCAAAGTAGGGAAAAGAAAGAGTTATTGCTCGCACAGGCCCTACCCTGCTGCATACGTATCTCAGGAAGGATTGAGAATCAGAGCACCGTAGCTCGGCTAACCTATTTTTGTTTGTTTTGTGTTTTTTAGATGAACGGCGTTACTACGCAATCTACCGGATGCTCGACCTTTGGAGACTTACTCGCCTGTAGTAGAAAGAGTTAACGTGTTCTTAGGAGAAGAAAAATCAAAGAGTTTGTTTGTGTTTTAGGAATGCTCATGCAAAAAAGGAAGTCCTAGACGAAGGAACCGTGCTACCTTAATTGATATGCAAACGAGAGACTATACGAAGCCTAGCAATCCTATGGGGAGACGATCACACCACACAAAAAACATATAGCATAAAGTAAACACACCAACAAGGGGGGCTCAAACATACATGGGTAGGGCTTTAGTCAAGAGGGGTCATATCAACCTCGACAAACAAGCCATGGAAGGGTAATCAAACGGGCTCTTAACCACTGACACTGAACATCAGGGTGAGCAGATCAAAAGGTAATGAGGATAAGACCTCATAGCTCTTAACCCTGGACAGGGTGAGCTCATGATAAAAAGTGGGGATTCAGAAAGGTGGAACCCTCTCCACTGACTGACCGGACAAAAGATCTTGGGCTTTTGTTCTGAAGCATCGACACGTAGTGCGAGCATAAAGAACGACACACTGAATAACGAGGGATTGACTACTAATCCCTTTTATCCGTCAATTGCCTCTTCATGGAGGTCTTTAGAACTGGTGCCTCTTTTTGGAGGTCTTTGGGCACAAAAGTAAACACACAAAAACATTGCCTCCTATCGAGGTCTTCCAGCTAAGAAAGCGGTAAAATGCTGAAAAGATGTAAAAGGGATCAAGAGATCTACCACACGGATAAAGATCCGAAGTAACGGCAACTAAAGAAATAAGAAACCCAGAGATCTCTCAAGCTAGCACCATCAAAGAAAGCGAGTCAGCAAAGCAATCAGAATAAACCGTCAAATGGTATCCCACAAATAAAGTGGAATACCAAGCAAGCTATCTCTTCAAGAGTCATGTGAGCCCTCACAAAAACTCAACAAACAAGTTAGAAAAACAAGATGGGGTGCAATCAAAATGTAACCACATGAATCATGCCATTAAAGTTCACAAAACATTCACAAAAACACCCAAGGATATGAGGCCTAAACCTCTTGTCAAACAAATGCATCAAAAAGGTATCAAAACTCAAAGTCAGGGGGCAACGATCCACACGTCAAAACATGACATATATACTTAAACATGTGCCCGAGTGCAATAGAAAGCATGTCATAACAAACACAAAACAGATTGGAGAGAAAACGGAAAAAGCAGCTACTGTCGCGATCGCTACTGCTTCGCTTAGCGAAGCTTCGCTACATGTTCGCTTAGCGAGGTGCTAGCGAATGTCTGCGGGTTCTGGGTTCTTCTTTGATAACAGTGCGATTTCAGAAACCCCAAACCCTATGGTGCTCATTTCAGAAACTGAGTGATCAAACATTCAAGGTATTGTTACATATTCATGCATATCTAAACCCGCATGCAAAACCTAACGATACCCACTCTTCTAAATTCAACCAAAATACCTCATACATTCAGAAATTTCAAATTGAAAGCATAAAGTAATGGAAATAGGGCAAACCTGATTGGAGAGATCGATTGAAATTGAAATGCACGGTTGGGTTTGTAGAGCAACCTTAGGGTTTATATGAGATGGAGTTGGTAGAGATGATTCTGTGCAAATGAGTTTTCTTCAGTGTGTATGGAGGCTGCTCTGAACTCAATTAGCTTCTCTAGGGTTTTGTTTCAATGAAATTTTGAATTTATACTCTGATTTTCGTGGCTGGGTGGGCTCAAATGAGAGAGTCCAAGTCCATAATCATTTCTGGTTATTTTTGTCTTTTAACTGGCAAGCTCGCTAGGCGAGTGAGGTAGCGAAGGGTTCGCTAGGCGAGCGCTCAGCGAACACTCCCAGACTTGGATAAAGACACAGCTAGCACTTACTCGCTAGGCGAGCATCCAGCGAGCAATTCCAGTAGCACATCATCACGGTTCGCTGGAGCGAAGGAGGAAGCGTGGGCTTCGCCTAGCGAAGGATTGCTCGCCTAGCGAGCATGACAGTTCAGGAACAGACCTCTGGGCGCAGGTGAATCTGGTGGTTTATCTCAGGGCTCGCTAGGCGAACCATTCTGCTCGCCTAGCGAGCATGACAGCTCATGAACAAACTTTTGCTCCTTCAAGATTAACGTTTTGAATAATGAATAGACCCCATTTGAACATGTTGGAAGCATCTCAAGTCATCCCCTAGCCATTTGACCTTCAGTTGACCAACAATTGACTTTTGACTTCATAGTTGAATTTTGAACTGTACTGAGCCCATTAAGCTTGATCCTTTGAAGAAAATCTCTGAAAATGAAACCCTAGCTCCCGGGAGCTCTATAAGACCTTCAAATCAATAATGCATCTCAATCCTCGAGGAACCCTACTTTGACTTTGATACCCAAACGAATACAAACTTCCTGGAAGACACTCTCTTGGAGCTAAATCTAATTGACATGATGAAATGCAATATGAAATGTTAAATGACCTAAAAATGAATGCATGAATGAGGAGGGCAAATTTGAGGTGCTACAAGACTCCTTCTTCATCTTTTGATAACTTGACATGAGTGGCAACAAATGCATGCTTGTGTCCTGCATTCTCTAAGCCAGATTTTCCTTAATGTTCTTTGCATATTTACTTTGGGAAATAAAGATACCATATTCCATTTGTTTCACTTGGAATCCAAGAAAATAAGTAATCTCACCAACCATTCTCATCTCAAACTCAGCCTACATTTTGCTGATAAAATGATCAACTATCTTGCTTGACATCCCTTCAAACATAATATTATCAACATATATCTGAGCTATTATAAGATTCCCATTGTCCTTCTACATAAACAAAGTCTTGTTAATACCATAATAATAAATTATGCGAGTTTCTCATGTTGGGTAGGAATATGGAGCAGATAAATGATCTAGAGGGGGGGGGGGGGGGTGAATAGACTCTTTTAAAAATTAGATCGATTTTCAAAATGAAATATCAGAGTTTTTCAACACGGAAGTCTTAAAGCAAAAAATAGAGACCCTGTTCTTGAATTGGAAATTAATCACGAATACAAATACACACTTAGCAAATATCTCATATTGATTAGAGATTATATCCAAAGAGTTGCAAACTACAATTAATTAAAATGTTCTAAATTACACGAGATGTGTTCTTTACAAACTAAAAATTGTTGTAAGTTCTAACACCACTAGTCCGCAAATTTTAATCAATACTAAAATAAAAATAGGTTCTGATTCTAACAAAATCTGAACTTATGTAATAAATTGCTACCAATAGGAATTAATGATAAATTACACTAAGAAATGAATGCTTAAACATGTGATAATCTACGAAATTTAAAATGAGAGAGAAAGAGAGAGAGAGAGAGGGAGGGATATCACATGTTTAAGAAATGAATGCTTAAACATGTGATAATCTATGAAATTTAAAATGAGAGAGAAAGAGAGAGAGAGAGGGAGATATATATATATATATATATATATATATATATAGAGAGAGAGAGATAGATAGATAGATAGATTGATAGATAGATAGATAGGGAGCACACCGAGATGTATAATGGTTCGACTCTATCTTCCTCACAGGAGCCTACTCCATTCTCCAATGGTTTCCTATTGAAAGTTTTTCTTCCATTATGCTTTAACCAATATTACATGAGTTTATACAATCACTAATCCATAATAATCTTGAGAAAAATGAATCTCCTATCCAAATCTTAACTTGTATATAGCCTTTATGCCAAACTCTATGCAAAATCTTTACTCGATTATCACTTCTTGAATTTTCCAGCTTCACCAATCTACTTTAAGTCTTAATGCGTGGAAATCACCTTTGACCCCAATGATTTTTTGAGTGATGAACTGTCCAAATATTTAGAAGAACTTCTATCTTGTTTATAGGCTTCCATACAACACTACCATGGTCAACCTGAACCTCCTTCTTTTCACTGGAATTTGTCACCACCAGTCACAACAACCACAATCTTGCAAGCTTCCTGAAAATATTTACCAAACCTTCAAGAAATATTGCTTTTAAGACACATCTCCTTCAACAAATACAAATCTTCATAATCAAGATCTGAATCCAAACTAGAGGTTGAAGATGAAATAAATTTTGCTTGCAGAAGATTTTGAGTTTTCAAAAATGGAGGTTGTTGATTTCTCAAAATCACTTTGATTGATGTTGTGTTTTTTTTTGAAGAATGAGATGACAAAAATAATTTATATGTGTTTGAGATTATGCATAAAAATAGGTGAGAGAAGGTTTTTAGATCCGAGTCAAGAACATTTGATGATTTGAGTCAAATGAGCAAACAAGATCAACATAAAGAAAAGTGACCCATTTTATGTGATTCGAGTCTTTTTGTAACTCTGATTCGAGTCATGAAGGCTCATGATTTATGTCGTGTACAAAGCTTGATTCAAATCAAATTGGTTAGAACCAAACAGGAAAAATTGAAAGACTTTGTGATTCGAGTTATGTAGAAAGTGTGATTTGAATCAAATGAGGCAGTGGTTAACATGAGATGTGTGATTCAAATCATGTGCAACTTGTGATATGAGTCACAATGTTGCATGGCTTGAATCATGTGTGAACCTTGATTGGAGTCACATACACCTTAATTTTCTTAATCTCCTCTGTTTGATTTGATTCGAGTCATAGATTGTGAGTGATTTAAGTCACACACAATGAATATCAATTTTTCAAGTTTTTCAAAATTGTTTGAGATTTCACTTCCCACATAACTTGTGTATGTTTGGAGTGCGGCTAAGAGAGAGAGAGAGAGAGGGGGGGGGGTGAGTTATGACCAATTAAATTTTTTGGTTTTAGAGACAAGTCAGTTCTGGTTTTTCTGGTTAGGTGATGAGTTTAGAAAGTGATAAAGAGCAGAAAAATAAAGAACACAATGATGTATCCTAGTTCCCCTCACAATATGAAGGTACGTCTAGTCGCTTTTCAACACGAAAGAGATTTTACTATCTGTTATGACTTGTATAAGACAAACACAATCACCAAGAACAACCTTGCAATTCACCAAGTTGATATGAGAACAATCCTCTCAAACTCAACTCTCTTGCTTCCAACAATCCTGGGCAACAAGGTATTTACAACCAATTCTAGAAAATATTGAGTAAAGAAAGTATATGACAATGTATCAATCACTATGATTGATCTTCTCTTCTAAACAAGAAATTTATAATGATATATTAATGCTTAAGTAATATGAGATGGATTTTCTGGACTGCTATATGTGAACAACACATAATTTTTTAATGAAAGTTCAAAGATCAAAGCACTTGTTTGAAAATGAATGTGTATGAGATTTCAAATTACAATGGAAGAGGTGAGTTTTGACACCTCTATGAAAGAGTGGGATTCAATGAAAAGATGCAATGGTTAATGGATGATCTTTGGAAAATGTTTAGTCCATAAGAAATGTCTGAACCAACCATTGCTTCAGTGAAAATTCAAATTTTATGGCGAAAATCGATTTCCTGAGTTAAAAAATTGGTTCTAGCAAGTGGAAATCATTTTCCTGGAAAGGGGGAATCGATTTCCTGAACTGAAAAATGAATTTTGGCAATTGGAAATCGATTTCTTGAAAAGGGGTAATCGATTTCCTGAACTGATTTTTGAAAAAATGCTTAGAAAAAATAGTATAGCAGCAAAGGTAAGTGAGGCATAATGGATCATGCATGCAATGAATATTTGGATTAATTTTGAGCACTAAGTTATCAATATATATATTGCATGCTTGTACCTTAAAAACTCAAGATCAATGCTTTTCTTCAAAGTAAGTCTTGAATCTTTTGATGCAAGCTTTTCACACATTGCTTGAAACTTTTTCCATACTTTTGACATGATCATTTGCATTGAACTTTATCTTCATAAAAAAATATTGGATGAAGAGTCTTGACTTCACATTCTCCCCCTTTTTGACGATGATAAACTATTGAAGCTTTAAGCACAATGCTCCCCCTAATAATGATAACTCCCCATTGATCCATGCTTCCATGAGAGTTTTGCGATCTTTACAGCTTGCTGCAGACATTGTTAGAGAAAGGCACACAAAAATATCATAATATCTGTAGCGGTAAATTCATGACCATCAAACTATGGATAAGCTTAACGTCAATAAAACCAGAGTCGCCACCATGCTTTCATTGTTTCCAAAGGAAAAGGGAAAGTACGAACAAAACCCAAAGATAAGAAGTTTTCAAATTAAGGGGGTTGGTTACACAGATGGAAGGTGTTAGCACCCAAAGTGTTCTAGGTACTCTTAGGGAGCCCTTTTTTATGTGTGCATATGTGTTTGGTATAAAAGATGTTTGAGAAAAATAGAGTGTGGGAACGAGAAAAGAATTCATTGATTATATTTTTGTGTTTGACAAGACCTTCGGACTTCTACCTACGTACCAACATAAAAATGAGGGATCAAAACCTCGTAGTTCGTGGTAAAAATTTCAAATAAGTTGATGGATTTCTTTTAACAAAATTTTAATAAAAAAAGGCACAAAGGGCCAAAAGTTTGAGTGAAGTTGTTAAATTTTTGTCTTTTGAAATTTTAAGTCAATATGATTAAGTTTATTTACAAATTTGATTTAAGAAAGAGTTTGAAAATTCATTGACATAAGGCCAAAGTTTCTAATCATTAAAATAAAGTTTAAGTTTGAAATCACAAGCAAAAAATGTTTTTTAAAAGGGGAAGAGATTTTAAAATTTAAGAAGTGGGAGGAGATGAAGATACTATCCTAAGCATAAATTTAAAAGTTAAGAGTTGAAAAGATATGACCAATGGGATGCAATCCAACAGACAAGAATGTCATATAGAAACCCCCTTTCACTTTTGGACTTTAATTAAAAAATTATCAATAAACAATAAACAATATCAGACATTATGAAGATCAAGACATCAAATAAAGATAGCCACATCCAAGCAAGCAATTCTCATAGCTAGCAATCTTCTTGGCCTTCTCATGTATCAGATGAAATATTCCTTGATCAACTCAAAGCAAAGCATCAGACACAAGGTCAAAATAACAATTAGCACAAAGAAAAAGTAACAGATGAATTCAAACAAGATCCAAGGCTTGCATCATATGAAGGCTCAGTTCACAATAGCTTGGCCTCAAAATGTTGGCATTCGCCAAGTCCTTTTGCATAGGGAATGTTGCCTAATTCTAAGTCCAAGAGTTCAGATCAAGATCAACAGTCCACCAAATGTTTTTTTTAGGATTTTTGTTGTTATTAAGTATTTTAAGGTCCTAATACCACAAACAAAGGCAAAACACATAAATAATATATATACAATCACAAGATATGGCTCAAATGAGTAAAGTGAAAAATGACATAAGCATAAACAAGTTAAAAGAAATGTAAATGGAAATGAATGATAAATGACTGGAATTTAAATTGCCTAAAGTAAATGACTTGAAAGTAAAGCAATATTAATAAGAATTAGTCAAATGTTAATCAAAAGTTAGTCAAGTGGTAGTGGTGGTTTTTAATTGATTAAGTCATTCTTTGGAGAACACTCAATTATTCATTCACAAGTATGAATCCTTAAACCAAGACATCTTCCATGAGAAGGGCTCCAACTTGGATAATTCAACAAGTATGCCACTAGCTCTCATGAAAGGAAAAAAGGTCAAGTCTCCATACAATACCATGAAGAATAGGAGACTTACAATCTCACTTACTAGAATGCTATGCCATTAGGGTCAAATTTAGCTCTATGTTAAGCAATCATAATTGGACTTATGTAGAAGTCACAACTATCTGAGGCCGGGCAATAAAAATTTAGGTGTTAATGCATGTTAGAGATTTGGTATGAAGAACCAAACTCCTAAAACATACGACACACTAAAAGAAAAGATCAAGAGGGAGGGACCTATCTCAGTCATACTTGTATTACTTCATCTGATACAAGGTCATTGATGAACCAATTAGGCTTAAGACATTCGAGATTTCCTTGGTCCAATGAGGGAATGGGAAAGAATAGGGATAAAGATGAAGAAGGAGGGGAAGATAGAAACATAAATTGGTCATGGCAGGAGTTTCATTAAATCAAAACCATCCATTCATTTTGGGAAATGAAATGCACATTTCATCAATCCCCTAAATCCAATGGTTTTGATCCAACAAAACTCAAATCAACCTTGACCAAAGTCCAAACAGAAAGTCAAACATCACAAGACCATAAAAATGACTCAACATAATTTTTAAACATTTAATCAATTAAAAATCCAATTAAAAGTGAATTAAAATACATTTTAATTTGGTCAAAACCTAAAATCCCTTCAAAACACCAAATAAATGGCCAAGGGATTTATCCTAGGTCAAACAAGGTCAAAGGACCTTATACAAAAAATTTCACTATTTTTGAAAAGTCAAAAGTATTTTTAAAAAATAAAAAATATACACAAAGACATTTAATTCATGAAAAATATCAAAATTAATCCAAAAAATAATTTTTATTCAGAATATGAAAGAGAAAAATATTTAAAGATTTTTGGTGAAAGTCCCATATATTTTGGATTAAGAATGAAATTAATATGAATTAAACAAAATAAAAGGATTAAATGAAAATTCAGAAAATAAAAAGAAATTAGAAAAAACAATGACCATCAGATCTCCCTCATTAAGTGAGGTGGAAGATCTGATGGTCATACACGCGCGTTTCATGGTGGACACAAGTCAAAGTGATGTACGCGTGGTAATTCAAACCGAAGACCAGGATTAAAACGTTCCAACATGATAAGATGACCAGGAGGTGTGCCAACACACCACCAAAGCTAGGATGTTGACTAAAGTACTAAAATAAGTTTAATAAATTTTAAAAAGGAGAAGCTGAAAGAATAAAATAAAAAAAATAGAAAAAACGTGCAGGAAATCGATTTCTCCAGGAAGGGGAATCAATTTCCGCCTGTGAACCAACAACTCCAGAGGCTTAAAAAAATTAAAAATTCTTTCAGGAAATCGATTTCTTGGATTAGGGTAATCGATTTCTCTTAAATTTTTTTGCCAAATACAAAAAACAGTAATTATGGCACATGAAATTTAACACACATAAACAGATGTAAAGGCACATAACACATAGATAACATGTTTAGGCATCATATGATCATATAATTTCATATATACTCCTATTATAACATAATGTCATATATGAGAGGAAACACATGTAAAATTAAGCATATAGATACATGTACCATTCATCATATGTCCTTTTCATCCAAGATTCCCAATTCTCTTCGAATTTTGTAGAATGGTTCTCGTGTCAAAGGTTTTGTGAAAATGTCGGCGAGTTGATTATGAGTATCCACAAATATGACTTCGACATCTCTTTGAAGCACGTGATCACGAAGAAAATGATGCCGAATGTCAACATGTTTGGTTCTTGAGTGCATGACTGGATTCTTTGTAATATTTATCGCACTTGTGTTGCCACAACATAGAGGAATGCATCCAAGGTCGAGTGCATAGTCACGAAGTTGTTGCTTAAGCCAAAGTATTTAAGCATAATAGCTACCTGCTGCTATGTATTCCGCTTCGGCATTGCTAAGAGCAACACATGCTTATTTCTTGCAAGCCCATGATACTAATGCATTTCCAAGAATGTGACATGTACCACTAGTGCTTTTTCTATCAGTTTTACTTCCTGCATAATCAACGTTAGAATAACCAACTAAATTGCAAGTACTACCTTTATGATACCATATTCAAACATTTATTGTCCGTTTGAGATACTTCATGATCCTTTTAACAACGATGAGATGCGATTCCTTTGGATTTGTTTGAAAGCGAGCACATAGACAAACACTAAACGTTATGTCAAGACGGCTTTCCGTCAAATATAATAAAGAACCAATTATACCTCGATATTTAGTGATATCAACCGGAATACCGAATTCATCAATGTCAATATATGATCCCGAACCCATTGGAATAGCCATTTCTTTGCAATTATCGATATCAAATTTTTTCAACAATTCTTTGCAATACTTGGATTGGTTGATGAAGATGAAATCCTTTAATTTCTTGATTTGGAGTCCAAGAAAGTAGTTTATCTTTCCCATCATAGACATGTTGAATTCTTTTTGCATCATAGATGAAAATTCTTCACAAAGGTCTTTGTTTGTTGAACCAAATATGATGTCGTCAATGTAGACTTGAACCAATAAAGTGTTACCTTTGATCTTCTTAATGAATAAGGTTTTATCAACTTTACTCTTTTCAAATCCTCTTCCGCATAGAAATTTGCTAAGTCGATCATACCATGCTCTTGTTACTTGTTTCAAGCCATATAGAGCTTTCTTCAACTTGAAGACATGTGAAGGATTTTTGAAGTCTTCAAAATCGGGAGGTTGTTTGACATAAACTTCTTCATTGATGTAACCATTCAAGAAGGCACTCTTGATGTCCATTTGGAAAAGCTGAAAATTTAATAAACATGGATAAACAAGTAAGAAACGGATAACTTCTAACCTTGCAACCGGAGCGAATGTTTCTTCGAAGTCGATTCCTTCTTCTTGATTATAACCTTGGGCAACCAATATTGCTTTGTTTCGAACAATTATACCATTCTCATCAAGTTTGTTTTTAAACACCCATTTGGTACACATGATGTGTTTGTCACTTGGCCTAGGAATAAGTTCCCAAACTTGATTTCTCTCGAATTAATTTAATTCCTCTTGCATAGTAATTATCCATTGATCGTCTCTTGAGGCTTCATCAATATTGGAGGGTTCTACTTGAGAAACAAATTCCATATTTAAGCAAGCATATTTGAGATTTAATCTTGTTGAAACTCCTTTGATTATGTCACAAATTACTTTTCTATTGGATGATCACGATGGGTTCTCCATTCTTGAGGAAGATCACTATGATTAGGATCTTGTTGTGAGACTTCTTGTTCTTGTTCCGGTTGACTCATAATATGACCATTAGAAACTTTTTCCGAGGGAAGTTCTACAAAATCATCATCATCACAAACAACTATGTCCTTCTTAGAGGTGTTAGTCTCATCAAAGGAAACATGCATAAATTCTTCAATAGATAAAGTTCTTTTATTATAAATTCTATAAGCTTTAGTAGAAAAGGAATAAACAAGAAATATACCTTCGTCGGGTTTCTCGTCAAACTTACCAAGATTATCTTTGTCATTATTGAGGATAAAACACTTGCATCCAAAGATGTGAAAGTGAACAATGTTTGGTTTTATTCCTTTGAAGAGTTCATATGGAGTCTTTTTCAAGATAGATCTAATGATGAATCGATTTCCAACATAGCATGTTGCACTAATCGCATCCTCCCAAAAGTACTTTGGTAGATTTGCGTCACTAAGCATTGCTCTTGCAAGTTCTACTAGAAATCAATTCTTCATTTCTACTACTCCATTTTGTTGTGGAGTCCTTGGTGCTGAAAAATTATGAGAGATACCATGTTCTTCACAAAATTCTTCAAAAGATGCATTTTGGAATTCCCCACCATGATCACTTCTTATAGATACAATCTTTAATGCTTTCTCATTTTGAATTTGCTTTGCATACTTTTTAAAATACTTAAAATCATCACTTTTCTGCACAAGAAACAAAGTCCAAGAATATCTAGAGAAATCATCAATAATAAATAAGGCATATACATTACCTCTGAGGTTTCTTGTTCTTGATGGACCAAATAAGTCCATATGCAACAATTGAAGTGGTCTTGTTGTTGACATCATATTCTTTGACTTGAAAGTTGATTTGGTTTATTTTCCATTTTGAAAAGCATCACATAATTTATCTTTGACAAATTTTATCTTTGGTAAACCAATGACAAGATCACGTTTGACTAGCTTATTTAGGTGTTCCGTATGAGTATGGGTTTCCCTTTTATGCTAAAGCCATGAGTCATTGTTGTTAACCATGAGACATTTTATTTTAAAATATAAATCATCTAAAGATATCATAAAAATATTATTGATTCTATTACCTTTGATTTTTACCTCATTGGTGACTTCATCTTCAATCAAGGATTCATCTTTTGTGAACTTGGTCTTGAAGCTTTTGTCACAAAGTTAACTTATACTTAGAAGATTATGCTTTAGTCCTTCAACATAAAGTACATCTTCAGTAGATGTGAAATGTGGTGCTCAAACTTTTCCTTTTCCAAGAATATTTCCTTTATTGTTGTCTCCATAGGTTACATATCCATTGGCTTTAAGAACTAGATGTGAAAATTTGCTTATATCTCCCGTCATATGTTTTGAACAACCACTATCGAGATACCATAGATTTGATGTGGTCTTCAAGCATACCTACAAAACAAATTATGTTTTGTTAGGTATCCAATGTGCCTTGGGTCCTTCATAATTAGTACCTTTCTTAACCCACACATAATACTCACTTGCCACACTAAAGTTTCTAACATAGCAAGCATTAGGTGTATGGCCACTTATACCACAATAAAAACATGTAGGCACAAAATTAATTTATACCTAGGAACATATGATTTCTTTTTAGGAAATCTCTTCTTAGGATGTTGATGAACTTTTTGTGTTTTATTCACTTTTTCCTTGTTGGATTGGTCAATTGATTTAACAAAGATAGATTTACTAGTATTTGGTTTATTAAACTTAGAATAACCAAGACCGCTTTTATCATTTGAATATCTTTGTTGGCTAAGAACATTTTCCAATCCAACTTGTTCTTTTTCATATCTTTCAAGGACTCTTTTTAATTGAACAATTTGGAAGGTAAGTGAATCACAATTTTTGCATGTAAGATTTTGTTTTTCCTTTTCAAAAAAGTTGTTTTTCTATTTCAAAATTCTTTTCCATGGTGTCAATCTTTTCTTCAAGAGATAAGATTTGTTTCTTTTGAGTTGACACCGTTTTATACAAAATCTCACATTCATTTAGAAGTTCATCAATAACACCTATAGTATCATTATGAGAGGATGTTTCATTACTAACCTCTTCTTCTTCATCATCATAATAGTGTGAGACCATCAATGCAAGATTAACACATTCTTCACTTTTGAAATCGGAAGATGAACTAACTTCATTATCTTCCCATGCAATGTAGGCTATTTTAGATTTTGAATCCTTTCTTTTGTTGAAACTATTTTTCTTTGAGAGTTTTGGACAATCTGTCTTTATATGTCCTTGCTTTCCACATTCATAGCAAGTGATGTTTTGAGTAGACGTATATGCTTAATTCTTGTTAAACTGTACCTTCTTCCATACAAAGTTAGAATTTTCTTTAGTACCAAAATATTTACCTAACCTTTTTACAAGAAGCATGAAGTTCTCGTCTTCCTTCAGATTGTCTTCTTTTTCAACTTCTTTAGAATCAACTTTTAAGGCAATGATTTTGGATTTCTTATCTAGATTCTCATGCTTTTCAAGTCTACCAAGTACCGTCTCATATTCTTGGAGTTTACCAAACAATGTTGCGGACATCATTGTTGATTGATTTTTATTTTCGGATATCACCGTCACTTTCGGTTGCCATTCCCTGGTTAAAGATCTGAGTACTTTAAGATTAAGTTCATCATTAGTTAAAGTCTTACCAGTATTTTCATGTGATTCATCAAATGCATAAATCTTTTCTGCAAGTTGAGAATTGATTCTCCGGGCTGCATTCAGAATAACTCGTATTCTTGACTTAATGTGTTCAATTGTGATCTTTTAACCTCCGCAGTTCCTTCACGTGTTTCGACCAAAGTGTCCTAGATTTATTTTGCTGTTGTACATGTTGAAATACGGAAGAACTCATCCATGCCAAGAGCACCTTGAAGAAGATTTATTGCTTTCTTGTCATAAAGAACCCTTTTCTCATCATCTTCATTCCATGATGCTTCGAGCTTAGGAGTGCCAACACCATTAATAACCGAAGTAGGAACGAAAGGACCTTCTAGGACAACTTTCCAAACATCTTTTCCTTGAGACTCTAGATGCTCCTTCATTCGTATTTTCCAAAAATCAAAATACTATCCAAAAAATAGTGGGGGCTTGTTATTGCTGCCACCGTCTCTAAAAACAGGATTTGAGTTTGCAGAAGCCATGGATCTTTTAGGAGTAGATTACCTATAACCTGCTCTGGTACCAAGTGTAACTTCGGAGTGCGCCTAAGGTGGAGGGGGGGGGGGTGAATTATGACCAATTAAAAATTATGGTTTTAGAGACAAGTTGGTTCTGATTTTTATGGTTTGGTGATGAGTTTAGAAAGCGATAAAGAGCGGAAAAATAAAGAACACAAGGATGTATCCTAGTTTCCCTCACAATCCGAAGGTACGTCTAGTCCCCTTTCAACCCGAAATAGATTTTACTATATGTTATGACTTGTAAAAGACATACACAATCACCAAGAACAACCTCTTGTGATTCACCAAGTTGATATGAGAACAATCCTCTCAAGCTTAACTCTATTGCTTCCCATAATCCTGGACAGGAAGGTGTTTACAACCAATTCTGGAAAATATTGGGTAAAGTAAGTATATGACAATGTATCAATCACTATGACTGATCTTCTCTTCCAAACAAGCTATTTATAATGATATATTAGTGCTCAAGTGTTTATGAATATGAGTTTGTAGATAAGATTGGGAAGGCACTAATCAATAAATTTCTTTGGCTGCTTGACATAGACTTCCTCAATCAAGTATCCATTTAGGAAGACACATTTAATATCAATCTAATAAAGTTTAAACTTTAGAAGACATGACAAGCCAAATAATAGTCAGATAACTTCAAGACAGGCAAATATAGTGAAGGTCCCATCGAACTCACCCTTCAATCAGAGCATATACTTGAGCCACAAGAAGAGCTTTATTTCTAGCAACACTCATTTCAATAGTCTTTTTTCTAGTGTATCCATTTTGTGCTAATGGTATTTTCACAATTAGGTCTAGAAACAAATTTCCAAACTTCATTTCTCTCAAACTGAACAAGCTCTTCCTGCATAACATTTACTTAGAACTCATCCTTGAGGGCTTCTTTCACATTCTTGGGTTAAAATTTTGAAATAAATCACATATTAGATATCATTTCTCTACAATTAACTTGTTCTTTTATCCGTGTAATGACTCCTTCGTGTAGATTTATATAATATTTTCAATGGGATGGTTCTTATTGATCCTTGATGATGGTTCTTTTCTTTTGGAGTCAATATACTTGTCATCATCTAAATATCCATCTTCCTCATATAGCTATAAGTTGTTCTCCATATTGTCTGGAACATCTTGCTCATCATTTTAATTGGTGGTACTAGGATATTTTTCTATACTAGGGATCACTTCAGCTTGATCTTCATTAACAATAACATTTATGGATTCCATCATAGATTTTGTGTGCTTATTAAACACCTAACACACCACGTTGCTAACGAACATCCCAAAAAATTGCCTTCAGCGCTCTTTGGATCAAATTTATTTCTTTATTCACGATATAAAATAATATAATATGTACTCCAAAACACATGAAAATATTTAACATTGGGATTTCTCCCCCCCCTATATCTCATACAAAGTAACATTGGTACCTTACCGAGTTGTTACTTGATTATGAATATGACAAGCAATATTCATTGATTATTCCCAAAAGTGATATGGAATATGTTTGACATAAATCATAACTCTAGCAATTTCTTGTAAGGTATGGTTCTTCCTTTCAACAATCTCGTTCTGATGAGGTATGAAAGGGACAATTAACTTATGGGAAATTCCTTCAGCAGTGTAGAAAGAAGAGAAGTTGAAGTTCTCAAATTCTATACCATGATCACTTAGAATGTGAATGAGCTTGCAAATATCTTCTCCTTTTCCATTAATTTGACGATGACAAAGAGTTTCAAAAGCCACGAATGTGTCATACTTTCACGAAGAAACACCTCTCAGGTGTATATAAGGTAGTTATCAACACATACAAAAACATATATCTTACCTCCAAGACTCTCAACTTGCATAGGTACCATAAGATCCTTATGAAGTAATTTAATAACACAATTAGCGGTAAGATGTTGAACCTTCTTATGTGACATCTTGGTTTGCTTCCCAACCTGACAGTCTCCACAAATTTACCTTCTTCGATATTTAGATCAGGTATTCCCATAATATATTTTTCTGCAATAATCTTCCTCATTCTTATGAGATTTAGGTGCCTAGTCTTCCTATTCCATAACTTAGTTTCTCCAAATTTATATATGAGACAAGAATGAGGCTGATTCCCATCAATGGGTGGCCATATGTAACAATTGTTAGTAGATATAGAAACCTTCACGAGTTGAGTTTGTTGTTTATCTGTAATAGTGAATTCTTCACTATTAAACTTAACACCCAAATTCTTATAACAAGTTGATATGTGTTGAGGAAATTGACAGTAAGACCATCAACCAACAACACATCCTTAAGACAATGAAAATTAGGATAATCCAACCGACCATTTCTAATAATTTTTTCCTCTAGCACCATCGCCAAAAGTAACATAACCTTTGAAATAGGGTTTAACATTCTTCAAATAGTTTCTTTAACCAGTTATGTATCTTGAAGAATCACGATCAAAATACTAGTCTTATATAGATGAAACTTTGAGAGAGATGCAAATAATATTAGCTTGAAGCTTAGGCTTTACACATCAGTGTTGTTGAGGATGTAGGTTAGTCTTTACATTCCTCCGGGGATATATTTGCTTTTTATGAAAATTTCTACCATATAGTTTATTACATAAAGAAGGATTATGACCATGCCGACCATAGTAATGACAAACTCAAGGAGGTATGTCTGAGGCATTAATGTGTTGGTAATAATGTTTGGTATGTTGTTGCGACATTATACCATGCATATTGGTTTCTCCATATTATGTAGAAGGAACAAACAAAGTCATTGGGGCTGATGATCCACCAGTATATCCACGCCCCTTCATATTCTTTGCAGGCTTTCACATACTTAAAATGTCATCAAGTTTATCAACTTAAGAATTTATCATTCGCGTAGATTTTGTCATTCCTTAAAGTTCAAAATTGAGTTGGCTAAGTTCCTTCGTCAACTCAGTAGTAATAAGCATGAGTTAGGTTTCTTCTTGAAGAAAATATTTAATTATTTTATTTTGCTTGTAAATCAATTGAGATTCTTCAGTCCACTTTAAATAAAGAGTTTTATATGCTTCACGAAGGGTATCATCTGATAGCTTATCTTCATCACTTGAATTCCCATTATCTTTAGGAAGTACATTTTCATTAGGTAAATCAATATTAGAAATCTCTTTGAAGCGAGTATTAAGAGCCACAACACTATTTGCTTAATCATACTCACTTTCTTTGTCATATTCATCATATAAAAAGGCGACATTATAGTTATTTCTTTACTTTCTCAGAAAATTTGTTCATTCAAATTAGAAATGCCTAAATCCTACACATTTAGGACATTGGATTCCTTTAGATGTGTTGGGATTGTTGGATTTTGTATTTCACCATCTTTTCCTCGACACTAAAAGTTACCACTTTTGGGATTCTATTGGTTATTGCCTTTAATAAATGAAGTGACATTGTTCCCAGATCTCCTATCAAATTTTCTCATGATCATGAAGCAGTGTCAACTTTGAATGATGCACATTTACTTTCTTTTCTCTCAAATTTGTCATTAATGGCCATCTCAAAGGTGAGGAAGGAGCCAATCAACTCATCAAATTTCGTTATGGAGATATTTTGAGCTTCCTCAATGGAAAAAACCTTCATGTCAAACCTCTTTGGAAGATATCTTAGAATTTTTCTTACAAGCTTCTTATCTGACATCTTTTCTCCAAGAGTGAATGAGTTATTAACAATGTAACGAAGGAAAACATTGAATTTACACATCATTAAGCATCTTCATGTTTTCAAATTTCGTGGTAAGGAGTTGAAGTCTTGACATACAAACTTTGGAAGTTCCCTTATGAGCACTTCAAGGGTTTCCCATGCATCTTTAGAACTGATGCATGTGTTAATGATCCTGGAGATATTTTTGTCAACTCCATTGTAAATGTAATCAAGAGCAAAATAGTTCCTAAGCTCATATTCATATTTTTTAGATATCCAATATTTTTCGGGCTTCAAGAGTTCAGAATCATCATCAACTTTGTCGCTGGAGGAGTCTATCCATTGATGACCATTATCCATGTCTTGCTATCCATGCACTTAAGAAACAGGACCATACAAGCCTTCCAGTAGTCATAGTTAGTACCATAAATCATCAATGGAGGATTAAAATATCTTCCTTCTTTGGTATTGTATATATTAAACATAATATAATAGATACCCTATAACATACCCAACAAGAACACGATGCCTACTCTGATACCAATTGAAATTCAATTTGATTGGTAACAAAATGTCGCACATAATTTTGAAACAATGTATGAAACAAGATGATATGAAATAATTGATGAATAATTAAACAAATAATAAATAAGAAACACAAATAATTGGTAACCCATATAGGTGCAATTGTCACCTATGTATCGAGAGATATAACCCAAAGGAAAATAAATTCATTAATTACAAGCAGTCAATAACACACAACCGAATCATTTAAACTCTCCCAGTTCAGTTCCCTTTTACTAATACTACTCAATTTTAACTCGGGTTCCCTCTAAATCTTAAATCCCCTCACTATCACTTAAACACACTCCAGAGTATTGGCAAGAATCAATTATTTAGGATGCCATTAACTTCATTAGTACATGAAAATGCACTCAAGTTATCGTATGGTATCACTTACTTGTTTTGATGTTTTTACAAATTTAAATATAGTTGTTAAAGTATGTCTGTATGTTTGTAATTTGCTTATCATTTAATATTCGTGTGCTTGTACTTTATTCATATTTCAATTGAATTGTAATCGCTTAGGATATTGTGTTATTGTCACATTGAGACCCCTATTTACTCAATTTAATAAGAGTGTTTAATCCATAATAATGTTCCTTTTTTAGCCTAGAAAGTTTCCTTTTTGTTGTTTCATCAGATGTTGCTTGAATTACAAGTTAGAGCTCTTAAATCAAGATGTCGAGTTACTTGATTTGAATCAAGTGTTAAACATGATTCGAATCATAAGCCTTGTGAAAATTAGGATTTGCCTTTGGATGTTTTGATTCGAATCATAAAATGGACATGATTCAAAACACAATCTTATGTGACTCAAATCAGGTGTAAATCCTGACTCGAATCAAATGTCTCCATGAAACTGTAAGTTTAAGGAGTGCCTTAGAGGGGGGGTGAATGAGGCACTTAGACTATTTTCCGGATTTTCCACGGTTTATTGAGTTTTACTTTCTTGAGATGCTTATGTGATGAAAAACGGTAAAGTACGGAAAGTAAAGAACACCATGATGTATAGTGGTTCCCCTCACAGATCGAGAGTACTCCACTCCCCTTTCAACACGAAAGAGAATTCACTATCTGTTATGACTTGTACACGACAGACACAATCACCAAGAACAATCTCTTGTGATTCACCAAGTTGATATGAGAACAATCCTCTCAAACTCAACTCTCTTGCTTCTAACAATCCTGGACAACAAGGTGTTTACAAAACACACAATCTTATTTTTTAACAACTCTAAAAAATAAGATATGGATTACAATAATGGATTGAATGTAAAGTTTGTAGTATAATGATCACTCAAAGTGATATATAAATTTTCTTGATCTTCTCTTCCAATGAAAATAATTCACTGTAGCGGGGTATTCATTACCTTTAGATTTATTAACTAAATCAAAAGTAAACATACAATTCGAGTCGCCACCGCACTTTTATTTGTCCAAAGGAAAGGCTAAAAAGCGAACAAAAGCCAAGTAAGAAGTTTTATCAAATCAAAAACTAATAAAAATGTCAGAGATCTAGGTAAGGGGGTTGGTTATGAAATGGGAAGGTTTTAAGCACCCAAAACATCCTTAGTACTCTAAGGGAACCTCTTTTTGCAAATGTGTATTGTAGGTTGGTATTTGTGAAAATATGTGCAAAAAGATTGGGAGGATGAGAAGAGAATATTTATATTTACAATTTTGTTGTTTGAATGGATGAACCCATCGCATGCGTACCATCACAAAGGTAGGATCAAAACCTCGTAGTTCGGGGTAAAAATCTCAAAAGATTGGTGAATTGATTTGATCAAAAGCCTTAAGGTCTTTTGTTATCAAAGGGAGAAAACTCAACCTAAACCAACAATCCACCATGTGAGAGAGCTTCAACATACTAGTGAGGGGTTAACCCTATAATAAGTATGGAAGACTTATAATCCAATCACTAAGGATAAGGTGAGGTTTACATCAACCACTATGATAACTCAAACCTATGACTAATGTTTATGAAAAAAAGTTTTAACAAAGGTGGTCATTGGAACCACAAAATCAACTTGAAGTGAGTGATATTTACAAGTTAGATTTATTTACAAAATGAAGTGAAAGTTGAATTAAGGTTTATTCACAATGAGTATTAATGAAAAGATTTTGAAAAGTCAAAGGCATAAGGCCTAGGTTTATAATTTGAAAACAATGTTAAAGTTTGCACAAAAAGAGTTTGGCTTGGGTTAGAGTGGAGAGAAGAAGAGAAAGGCTAGTCCTAAACATGCAAAGATAAGAGAAGAGATAAAACCCTTGTAGTTCCTTTTCTTGAGATCATAAAGATGATTCAAGATGCTCCTTTCCTTTGGACTTAGCAAGCAACAAGCAATCAAAACAAATTAGAATCAAGCTCCTAGGATCTCCATTTGGCTTGTCTCTCTTAGCTTGGCGACTCATGACCATGGTCCTTCTTACTATCTCAAGATGGAATCCCTATCACACAAGAGCAAACATCAAAAAGTTCACAACACAATAAGAGGAATGGACAAAGAATGAGTTTAGATTAGGGGTCCTTTGAAGTCAACTTTAAGATTTAGCATTCTAAAGGCATGAGGCCTAGTTACTCTTCAACAAATTTAGCATTCTAAAGGCATGAGGCCTAGTTGCTCTTGAACTTCTTTAAGCATATGTAAGGTCCTAATTCTAAGTCCTTTCTCCTTTTTGCATTGGGTTCACACAAACAAAAACAAAACAAACACAAAGCAACAATATATTTATATACAATAATGAGCTCAAATGAGCAAAAGGAAAATGACATAAACATAAAATATGAGCTCAAGTGATCAAAGGGAAAAGCAATATGAATAAATGAGCAAGAAAGTAAATTGCATTAAAGTAAATTGCATGAAATTAAATGCTTGAATTTAAAGTTAGTAGTTAATGGTTATATTAGTGTGTCATAAGACAATTTAGCGCTATGTTAAGCAATCGTAAGTGGACTAATGTAGTAGTCACACCTATTTGAGGCCGGTCAATAAAACTATAGGCAAATAAACACAAGTTAGAGATCATGACTAGTAAGCCAAGCTCCTACAACTTGCCATGCAAAAAGAAAAGAAGGAAGGCCTTGTATGGACTTTAGGTTTTTGCTAACGTGGCATCATCCAAGGGCTCAGAGGCACTGTCATACCATAGGCCTTGGTCAAGCGCGCCACACATGTATTTAAAATAAGTCAGCCAAAGCAATGGACACGATTAGATCATTTAGCCAAGATCCAAAGGACCAGACTCATCCACGTGGGGATGGTGGTGGAAACCACCATCTTCTCTAGCCAGAGAATAAACTCCGGCCACCACGCGCAGGGTTTTCAACCTTAACGAAAATGCAAAACAATGGTACCAAAATGAAGCTGGGGTGATATACATCACCCCTGTAACCTTGGATTTTCCTCAAAGTTTCTACTGAATGAGAAATCTGAGCTTGAAAATCAAGGTATACAAACTGAAATGTCTCAGTTCATGAAATCAAGACCACCACTGGCCTGCCTCTTGCTCGAGGATTTCAGAAAACAGTTCAAATGCAAGCAATTCACATTGTAGAACAAGATCTAGATCAAAACAGTGGAGTATATACCTTTGAAGTGCAACTTTAAACAACACGATCTCTTCAAGCTTTTGATTCCAATTTGATCTTGAGGTAATGAGGATGCAAGGCTAAGGAATTAAGACTTGAAGATCAACTAAGGATGTTGAAATTCAAGCTTGAAATTGAGAAATGAAAATTGAAATTCCTTTGAGTGAGATTGGGTTTCCAATTCAACAGGGTTTTAGATCACCTTGAGGTTGAAATTTGAATGAGCAAGCACATGTATTTATAACTGAGCTGAAGGCAAGGAAGTGTAATGCTCGTGTGCATGAACTTTGGGTCCTCCATGCATGGGCCTGTACAGGCGCATGTGAGGCCCAAAAGTGAATGGAATTGCAAGCTGAGATCATTTGCAGATGGTTTGGACGTGCACAAGGCCTGGTATTTGCTTGCACATCAAGTTACAAAGTGAATTGCATAATTGATCATAAACATTGAGCTCTTCGAAAGTCCCACATGGAAAATCCAAACATGGTCATGTGAGTAATGGTTGGAAAGCTCTTGACATAAGGAATAAAAGCTATGTTGGGAAAAAATCCATTTGGAGTTTGGAAAATTATGAAAACTGGCTTTGAAGTTTAGGGTACAAAACATGTCTTTGAAAAATTTGCCAAAAATAAGTAACTTCAAGCCCTTCTGTTTCAATGATTCAAGCCTAAAATGAAAACACCTTCAACATAAAATTTGTAGATATTTTCAAAATAATCAATTTGGACTTAAATTTTATCATTTGGATTTTTAATGAGAAAGTTATGGGCACTTGATGTTGGACATTTTTTAAATTCAATGGTTTTGGTCCAAAGTGACCTATAATGTTTTGTATTATCACATGTGTTTCTTTTAGGATTATGAAATTTTTCCCAACATAACATTTGAAGTAGACATCTTAAGATTTCCAATGCAATTTGTCTCACCTCAAAATAATAAAAAATGAAGACGTTAGGTCCTTGGGAAGTTGACCCAAAATTAGGGTTTCAGTCAAAATGACCTATAATGGTTTGAAACGAATGATGACCTTACAAGTTTCAAATGGATTTTTTATGAACATGAAAGTTGTTCATATGGTTCTTAAGAATATTTTTTCTCTTGGAGTTATCTTCATTTAACAAACAAATCAAAAGTTGTATCTCAGTGATCCTCAGTTTAGTCAGATGACTTGACTGGTCAACTTCTCAAGGCCAAACCTCAAATCTTGATGAATTAATGATTGAGGATACTCACATAGGCTCATATATGCATAAAATAATGAATTAAAGAACTTCCCTTTATTAAATTTGATCATAGGTTGAGGTTGCTTCATGAGCAAGGCACAATCAATGCACAATTGAATTAGGGTTTCCTTGGGAAACAATCCTCAAGCCCTTTGTTTATCTTGATCAATTGGAAAATTGAAATACTTGGGAGACATATATGATGATTAGGAAATTGGTGGTCCATTTTCATGCTTGTTCTCATCTTCATCTAGCCACATTATTGAGCTTAGGAGCCTCCTAGGAGCATGGGAGCACATGATCACTTGAGCTTCAAAATAAAGAGTTAGTGACATATTTTTGTGCTTTTGGTTAGTAAACAAAATAAGAAAAGCAATAATATACAATACAAGCATGCTTGGTGGTCTCAACCACTCACACAAGTCCCAACCCAAGGGTTAAGGAGCCACACATGCTATGATCCTTGAGGCAATGCAATGAGCAAATGATATGATGCCATGAGGGATCTTAGGGTCAAAATTAGGGTCTTACATATGCCCCTATTTAAGGTCATTCTAGCCGGATATATGAAGGTTAAAATCTTCGTCTCGACGCGGTAGAATGGGCTTAAATAATAACAAAGAGACGAATTTTGGTCCCTAAGAGACCTCATGATGCAAATGTATGTGTGCAAAAGTTAATACTCTGTGGGGAAACATGGCCACAAAGGAAAAGAAATCAGAGAGCGACTGTAAGTCCATAGGAGTAACACACTCACTAGGAGACAAAGGAAAGACTCGAGCTGACGCAAAGATGCATGTATTGAGGAATATGCCAATACAACAAAACTATCCACAAAGGATACATCAGATAAAAATCCGGACTCAGATGGGGAAATCCATAAAGGATAATCAGTTGAGGAAGAAACAACGAGATATTACCGGTTACTGGGTAATAAACTCAAAGAGAGACATGTCATCGAAAAACCGGTTACTGGGTGAGAGAACAACACGCTCAAGGATAAAGAATATCTAAGACCGGTATAAGGGTGAGAGATATCAATCATCCGAAACATCTGAGGAGGTCCTAAAAGGCACATCTCATCTCAGGAAAGTATGACTCCACAGGGGACAAAAAGTCATAATAGGAGCAGAAGGAAGGAACACCAGGGATACCGGTTACTGGGCATATAATAGATGACCAACCAGACGTGAATTGGGGACATATCCAAGACACTCATCATCCAAAAGGAGGGTTGAAAAAGCAAACTCGACTTACAGGATGGACATTCGATTCCACAAGGAAATACGAATCTTACTCAACTGGGGAAGAAAAAGACTTCGACTGAAGAGTGCATGAGATATATTATCTATTACCGTCAGAACGTAGATAACATACTCGCATGAAGGATTATCCATAACCAGTTACTGGGTTAATAAAGGATAAATCGACCGAAAAGAAAGGTCATCGGGACACCGGTTACTGGGTATAAAATGATGACCAATCAAAGGGAGAAATAATCATCACCAATCAAGGGTAAATGAAAGATGACTCGTGGGGGATAAATTGCTTGATAAGAGCAAATATCCATGAGATATATCACCGGTTACTGGGTGAAATACTCAAAATGAAGGAATATCAATACCGAATATTGGATAAAGATAACCAACAAATAGGGGATTACATCTACCGGTTACTGGGTAGAAAACCACAGAAATAGGACTTACAACTACCGGTTACTGGGTAGAAGGCCACATAAATCCACTGGGGAAAAGATGGACAATTACTGGTTACTGAGCAATTGAACAATTAAACCAGAGGAAACTACAGGGGAATAACAAAAAGGAGTCAATCTAGGAACAAACTAGAAAGACACAATTAACAAGACTCAACCCAATGAGGATATAACTCAGGGGATTAATTCCATCCCTATAATTGGGGAGGAAACTGAAACAATAATCATCCATGAGGACATAACTCAGTGGGGAATCTGGAAAAAAGATAGACACTTTCTGCCTATGAGGCTGACTCTATATGGAGAGATCAAACACAAACATCTGCTTGGGGAAAAACGTTTCACCAATAGCAGAAGATAACAAGCAAATATATATGGCAAAAAATGCAACATGAATATCTGAATGCTATAATTATGCATGTATATGCGTGGTTTATGTATGATTAATGCTGACAAACAGACATATCTAACGCAAACAGGTCCGAGAATCAATGGACAGACATCCAGTATAACATCTTAAAAGAGAAAGGCCGGGCCCACAGGAGAAATCAATTCTGGTGGGGAATGCATCAAATACCAAGAGCTACAGACCGCCGCTGGGGATCATGCAGAGTCACTGTCGGGGATAGGCAAAGTCACAGCTACCAATTGCCAGGGATCTTCCAACAATTCCCGGGAACATGCAGAGATATCAATAAGATCTGTCGTAGGAGAACTCTACTGGGGATCTTATCAAGGGATGACGTGGAATCCCGTGGGGAACAACCAACAAACAGAAACATAATCAATCAAACATTTCCCTTCTAACTGCTGGAGAGACATCTCTACTGAGGGAAGGAAGAACCAATGCTCCGCTGGGGAAGGAAATAACACATCTTCCTCATCACCGTCCAATACTAGAAGAAATCTTCAACCACGGAGGGGACACAAACGTCAAACTCGGATCAGGTAACTCCATTGGGGGATGAACTGTAGGCGACCATACTGGGGATAGTCTGCTGCAAGCAACCCTACTAGGGATAACCACAAATACCTCCGGAGGAGCTGTTCTGGCTGAGGGAATTGGGAATGAATCCTAAGTTGACACGTGCTATGCTAGGGATGAAAAGGGGAACAAACCCTTCACCAACTGCTCTAGGCAACTATTGTTGAGGAGATATCTGAAAGATAGCTTTGTAGGGAACCCAAGCTTACTCCGCCGAGGATTTTTACTCATGTTGGGAATTTCTGCTCACTGGGGAAAGACAAACTTCCCCATGAATAAATATCATATCAACTTTTATCAATCTATAAGGGATTTTAGGCCAATCCACACAAGGGATGACAACCATATAATTGATAAAACACAAATGCTAGTGCCTGATAAAGAGGTATACACATCTCTAAAAGATCGAGGCCAAAATTCCAGACTCTCTGGGGAGTTGAGGATGCATCACTCTTCTCTGCACTCACTGGGGAGACAACCTGAAAGATGATGAAGAGGATACAAGAATGCCAGAAATATGAACAAATGTCTTACCTTTCGGAAATCGTACTATCCTTGGGAGAGCACTGCAGACATTCCAACTATCCTTTTTAATCCTTTGTGAATGTTCACTTTGTTTAAAAACATTTTATGAAAACTTCATTCATTTAAAACAATGATATTTATCAATTAAAACATGCAAACATTTGTTAAGCAGGAACAAATAAGAGTGCAAAGAATTAGATAAAGGCTCAAATTTATTTGATAGAATGGTAGTCCGCAAATGGCGAGACTCCATGAATATGTACAAATTTGAAATTGGTGATATATATTGGAAAAAGGGCTACATTGAACATAATGACCATTTCTCCACCAACTCTGAATCCAATGTATCTGAAGCTTCAGTTGACGATGACTGAGCGAGAATCAGGTGACAACTATAGAACAAAGTCTTGTCAGGATGCAGTTACTTGCCAAATCCCCAATTTTGGCCTAGATTGCCCCAAGGTGAGGTACTCAATCTAGCGGGATATATATATTTATATTTTTTATGTCTCTAACTTTTTCCTGGACCGCCCTTTCGGGTTTTCAATCCACCGAGACGCTCATTTTTCCCTAAGTCGCCCTTTCGGGTTTTCAACTTAGTGAGCTATTCTGTTTTTATTTTAGGCGAAGTATTTCTTGACTGCATCTGAATTCACAGGACGAGTGAAATCCTCCCCATCCATAGTTGTAAGTATCAAAGCACCGCCTGAAAAGGATCTTTTAACAACATATGGACCTTCATAGTTTGGAGTCCACTTGCCCCTAGAATCGGGCGCAAAAGATAAAACTTTCTTGAGCACGAGGTCACCTTCTCGGAACACACGCGGCTTGACCTTCTTATCAAAGGCTTTCTTCATCCTCTGCTGATACAACTGACCATGGCACATGGCAATTAATCTCTTCTCTTCAATTAAGTCAACTGGTCATAACGAATCTGAACCCATTCAGCCTCAGTCAACTTCGCTTCCATCAAGACTCTTATTGATGGGATCTCAACTTCCACGGGGAGCACATCCCCCATGCCATATACAAGAGAGAAAGGGGTTGCCCCTGTTGAAGTGCGGACAAATGTACGATAGCCATGCAAAGCAAATGGCAGTATCTCATGCCAATCTTTGTACGTAACAACCATCTTCTGGATAATCTTCTTGATATTCTTGTTAGCAGCTTCAACATCCCCATTCATCTTGGGTCTGTAGGGAGAAGAATTATGATGTGCAATTTTGAACTCGCTACACAGCTCTTTCATCATCTTGTTGTTCAAGTTAGATCCATTATCAGTAATGATCTTGTCTGGCATACCATATCGGCATATGAGTTAATTCTTGATAAACTTCACAACCACCTGCCTGGTCACATTTGCATATGATGCCGCTTCAACCCACTTGGTGAAGTAATCAATCGCTACGAGAATAAAACGGTGACCGTTCGACGCCTTAGGCTCAATCATCCTGATCATGTCAATTCCCCACATGGAGAAAGGCCATGGTGAGGAAATAACATTCAGTAGTTTCGGGGGAATATGAATCTTATCCGCATAAATCTGACACTTGTGGCATCTCTTCACATATTTGCAGCAGTTAGACTCCATTGTCAGCCAATAGTAGCCTGCTCTCAACATCTTCTTTGCCATGGCATGTCCATTGGAATGAGTACCAAATGAACCCTTATGGACTTCAGTCATCAACAGGTCTGCTTCGTGTCTATCCATGCATCTGAGGAGAACCATGTCAAAGTTCCTCTTATAAAGCACATCACCATTAAGGTAGAAACTGCCAGATAATCTCCTTAAAGTCTTCTTATCTTTAACAGATGCCCCAGGCGGGTACGTCTGACTTTGGAGAAAGCACTTGATATCATAATACCATGTCTTATCATCTTTCACTTCTTCAACTGCAAATACATGAGCTGGTCTATCCAAGCGCATCACAGTAATATTGGGAACTTCATTCCAATATTTCACCATAATCATCGAAGCAAGTGTAGCAAGAGCATCTGCCATCCGATTCTCATCTCGAGGAATATGATGGAAGTCAACCTTAGTAAAGAAAGTTGAAATCCTCCTTGCATAATCTCTGTATGGGATGAGGCCAAGCTGATTCGTCTCCCATTCACCCTTAATATGATTAACAACAAGGGCCGAATCGCCATAAACATCCAAATGCTTGATCCTAAGATCAATACACTCTTCCAAACCCATAATACAGGCCTCATACTCCGCCATAATATTCGTGCATTTGAAAGTTAACCTTGCTGTAAAAGGAAAATGGATTCCCTGAGGAGTAATAATCACTGCCCTAATACCATTTCCATACTGATTAACAACGCCATCGAACACCATGCCCCATCGGGAACCAGGCTTTGGCCCTTCATCGAGCGTAGGCTCATCACAATCTTTCATCTTCAAATACAGAATCTCCTCATCAGGGAAGTCGTACTGAACAGACTGATAATCTTCAATTGGTTGATGTGCCATGTGGTCAGCTAAAATACTTCCTTTAATAACTTTTTAAGCTCGATACTCAATATCATACTCAGACAACAGCATCTGCCAACGGGCAATCCTCCCAGTTAAAGCAGGCTTCTCAAAGATATACTTGATTGGATCCATTTTGGATATCAACCAAGTTGTATGATTCAACATATACTGGCGTAGGCGCTTGGCAGCCCAAGCCAAAGGACAACATGTCTTCTCAAGCGTTGAGTACTGAGACTCACAATCAGTAAACTTCTTACTCAAGTTGTATATCACATACTCTTTCTTCCCTGATTTATCTTGCTGACCCAGTACACAACCCATGGAGACATCAAGCACCGTCAAGTACATAATCAATGGTCTCCCTTCAACAGGCGGAGACAAAATCGGAGGCTCGGACAGATACTCTTTGATACTGTCAAAAGCTTTCTGGCAATCCTCGGTCCAATCATGACGCTGATCTTTCCGGAGGAGCTTTAATATAGGCGCACATGTGGCAGTCATGTGGGATATAAATTTGGAAATGTAATTCAAGCGGCCAAGAAAACCTCGGACTTGCTTCTCAGTTTTGGGCGCATGCATCTCTTGTATTGCTTTGACCTTGGTAGGATCAACTTCAATACCTTTTTCACTGATAATAAAGCCCAATAACTTGCCGGAACGGACTCCAAATGTACACTTGTTAGGATTCAGGCGGAGTTTGTACTTCCTCAAACGCTGGAAAAGCTCCAGCAAGTGTTCTACATGTTCAATTTCCGTTTTTGACTTCGCAATCATATCATCAACATACACCTCAATCTCCTTGTGCATCATATCATGAAACAAGGTAGTCATCGCTCGTTGATACGTGGCTCCGGCGTTCTTCAAACCGAAGGGCATCACTCGATAACAGAATGTTCCCCAAGGTGTGATGAATGTTGTCTTCTCCATATCCTCGGGTGCCATTTTAATATGGTTATAACCGGAAAATGCATCCATAAATGAGAAGACATTGAATTTAGCTGTATTATCTACCAACATATCAATGTGTGGTAGAGGAAAATCATCTTTCAGACTAGCTTTATTCAAGTCTCGATAGTCCACACACATTCAAACTTTTCCATCTTTCTTAGGCACAGGCACAATATTGGCCACCCATTGAGGATATGTAGAAGTCACCAGAAACCCCACATCATTTTTCTTCTAAACTTCTTCTTTAATCTTCACTGCCATATTAGGATGGGTTCTTCTGAGCTTCTGCTTCACAGGCATACACTCAGGCTTCAATGGCAAGAAATGTTGCACAATATCAGTATCTAGACCAGGCATGTCTTCATATGACCAGGCAAAGACGTCGACATATTCTCGTAGCAACTCGATCAGCCCCTTCTTAGCAAGCTCTTCAAGGAGTGCCCCAATCTTCACTTCACGAATGCAATCTTCAGACCCCAAGTTGAATGTTTCCAGATTCTCAAGATGCGGCTGAATAATCTTCTCCTCGTGCTCAAGTAGACGGGTAATCTCATCAGGAATCTCTTCAACATCATCTTCTTCTGCCTCAAATACATGGAACTCAAAGTTGGGAGATGGCATTGGATCATTATTTTTAATGGGTTTGATCAACCTGCATAATGATTTTGAGTATAAAAGAGATTTCAGAATTCAAACAAGGCAAATCATTATGCAAATGAAAAGATTGATTTTATTCTCTTTTTAGGGTTTTATGGTGATCACCAATTTCATGCAAAAAAGCAAAAAGGGAAAATAATTTGGAAAAATAAACATTTAACATGTGATTATTGAATGAATATCATTGTTTTAATGAAATATGCGCCAACAATGTCATCACTTCTCCTTTTGGCATGGGAGAAGGGTTTTCAAACAAAATGAATATATTACATGGACTTGTGGATAACTGTTGGAACATCAACAGCGACCCAATTATTGCAGATTCCTCCAGGGATGAAAAAGTTGCCAAGGTCTTCCTCTTCATCATCTTCCACAATGGCAGTAGCCTCCTGATCTTCAACAGTGTGGATGAAACCTCCACTCTGGAACAACCCACACTCATTGGAAACACCGGAAGAGTACCCTATGCCCGCTCGGGATTTATTATCTTCCAACTTGATCATTTGCCCCAAACCAGTAGTTGCACCATGCTCAATCGCCAACTTAGCATCATTATAGGAAGCAAATGAAGAAGGTCCTTTCCTTGAAGGCTCAACAATAGATAAAGCTTGGAACAGAGTCCCAACCTCATCCTCAGCGTCAATATAGGAAAAGGAAGATAAATGGCTAACCAAGAGAGCCTTCTCTCCCCCTATCACCACCAACTTCTTATTCTTAACGAATTTCAACTTCTGGTGTAGGGTGGATGTCACGGCGCCTGCCTCGTGAATCCATGGTCTGCCAAGCAAACAGCTGTATGATGGATGGATATCCATGACCTGGAAAGTGATCTGGAAATCACTAGGTCCAATCTTGATCGGGAGTTCTACTTCACCGATCACAGTTTTACGCGATCCATCAAACGCCTTAACTACCATTCCACTCTGCCTCATGGGAGGCCCCTGGTAAGAATGTTTAGCCAGAGTGGATTTTGGCAACACATTGGGTGATGATCCTGTATCCACCAACACATTGGACAAGGCATCATCTTTGCAATTCATAGAAATATGTAGTGCCAAATTGTGGTCTTTTCCCTCCTCGGGAAGATCAGCATCACAGAAGCTCAAATTATTGCAAGCGGTTATGTTTGCAACAATGCTATCAAACTGTTCAATAGTGACATCGTGATCCACGTATGCCACGTCCAACACCCTCTACAATGCTTCGCGGTGTGGCTCAGAATTCATCAACAAAGATAACACTGATATCTTTGATGGAGTTTGTAGCAGCTGATCAACAACATTATACTTTCTCCTCTTGATGAGCCTCAACATCTCATCACAATCCTCTCTCAAAGTTCCAGACTGACCAACCAGAACATGAGCTTTCACAGATTTATCAACAACAGGGTCAACACCCTTCACAGCAGGATTATTCGAAGAAGAAGTCCCCACGGGACTAGCAGGATTAACCACAGTTCTCTTCAAAATGTCTTCATGTGGTTTTGGCGGCGCCAAGAAGACACGACCATTACGTCTCACACCATTGACGTCTGAGATGCTCACAACAGAGGTTGAGGGCAATGACACCTCCTTTCCATCTTCTAGCATGACTACATTGTATCTGTAAGGAACAACTTTGTCAGATGAAGACGGGACAGGACCCGCTGGCTTGATTACAAGAGATGGTGACACTTTCTTCTTGATGCCATCATATTTGACGACAACAGGCTCTAGCATTTTGAATACAGGAGAAATAACATCAACTTCATCCTCATTACGATTCTGAAGTATTTTGATCATTCCCTAATCCAGCATCTCTTGGATGTCCTTTCTAACTTGTCGGCATCCTCTCTCGTTGATGGTGCACACTTGGCACCTATCATGGTCATGCTCATAGTGACTGTATCCATACAACAGTTTATGCATCTCGACCAAAGATTTCCTGATATCATTGACATACAGGACTTTGTATTTTCCAGGTCAACCTTGGACCATATTCACAACAGCTTTCCCATGCTCGGGCAATGGGTTCTTCTTCACATTAGGACCTACGTCCTCGAAAAACAAAATCCCACTTCTCACAAGGTCTTGCACCTTGGTCTTCAAGGGATAACAATTTTCCACGTCATGTCCGGGGGCACCAGAATGATATACACAATATAGTTCAGGCTTGTACCACCACTGAGGGTTGGTCGGTACAGCAGGAGGGTCTCGTGGAGTAATCAATTTTCTATCAATTAGAGATGGATAGAGCTCATCATATGACATTGGAATCGGGTCAAAAGTGACCCTCTTCCTCTTGTAGCTGGTACTAGTGTTATTGTTGTTTCGAGGCTGGTAGGCCTGCTGTTGTGGACGTTGATGTTGTTGATATTGTTGTTGTTGTTGTTGTTGATGAACTTCTCTAAAGGCAGGTGCTATATGAGCCACCTGGTGTTGGTTAATGGCAGGACACACGTTCTTCCTCTTCACAGAGGGTCTTCTCTTGATATGGGAGGACACGACATGGGTCTCTCCTTCCTTCTTCTTTGCAAAGCTTCCATATCTCTTTGCTGAAGAGCCTTCATCCTTAGACAAACGTCCTTCACGGACCCCCTCTTCCAGTCTCATTCCCATATTCACCATTTCGGTGAAGTCTGAGGGAGAACTGGCTATCATCCTCTCATAGTAGAAAGAACTCAAAGTCTTCAAAAAGATCTTTGTCATTTCTTTCTCTTCAAGGGGTGGCACTATCTGAGCTGCCAACTCACGCCATCTCTGGGCATATTCTTTAAAAGTCTCTTTCTCTTTCTGGGACATTTCCCTCAATTGGTCCCTATCAGGAGCCATATCCATATTGTATTTATATTGCTTGACGAAAGCTTCACCAAGATCGTTGAAGGAGCGAATGTTCGAACTCTCTAAACCCATGTACCACCGGAGCGCGGCACCGGACAGACTGTCCTGGAAGTAGTGGATAAGAAGCTGATCATTGTCCAATTATGTTGACATCTTGCAAGAATACATCACAAGATGGATGAGCGGGCATGTGTTTCCCTTATATTTATTAAAGTCAGGCACTTTGAATTTAATAGGGATCTTGACGTTGGGCACAAGACACAACTCAACAACACTTTTACCAAAGAGGTCCTTACCCCTCAGAGTCTTCAGTTCCTTGCGTAGCTCAAGGAATTGGTCTTTCATCTCGTCCATCTTCTTGTAAACATCTGGGACCTCAGATGGCTCAGAATGATAGATGGTGTCTTCTACTCTTGGCAAGGTGTGCACAACGGGAGGTGGCACAGAAAGGACCGGGCTAGATACCGGCAGAGAAGCGAGAGTTGGAGGAAAACCCTCGGGCACAAAGTTGGCAGGCATTCCCCAGGGGAACCCGGCTGGCATAGTAGGCGCAAAATGGGTTGTCGCAGCAGGCACAGTAGAAGAGGCTATCTCTGAAATAACCTTCCTCGCGGGAGGAGTTGCAGGAGTCGGCGACGATTGGCTCTGGGCAGCCAGCACTGACTCCATCATGGAAGTCAGCCTAGCTATCTCATCCTTCAGTTCCCGGTTCTCTTGCTCTAAATGCTCCATTAGTCTTGGAAGATTAGCTCTTGTGTTATACCGGTGCGTCAGCTTGTCTTCAAAATAAATGAAGAGCAAAGAGTTAGACCACTGAGATGAACAAAACCTGCTTATGCATATGATGCATGCAATGTTTTGTGCATATGATTTATTTTTATTTGAGGAACTTTATAGAGATCTATTTGCAAATATATGGAAATGTTAGTCTTTTAAAGACATATATGGAATACTCATAACAATAATATTTGGAATATTTTTACACCCATGAAGTAGTACAGTTTTGGTAACCAAATACAATACAAGAGAAAATGAGAATAAACATCCTATGTGTAAGACCCTAATTTTGACCCTAAGATCCCTCATGGCATCATATCATTGCTCATTGCATTTGCCTCAAGGATCATAGCATGTGTGGCTCCTTAACCCTTGGGTTGGGACTTGTGTGAGTGGTTTGAGACCACCAAGCATGCTTGTATTGTATATTATTGCTTTTCTTATTTTGTTTACTAACCAAAAGCACAAAAATATGTCACTAACTTGTTTTGTTTTGAAGTTTAAGCAATCATGAGATCCCTTGCTCCTAAGAGGCTTCTATGCTCAAGGAAATGGCCAGATGAAGATGAAAGCAAGCATAACAATGGTTCCCAAAGCTCTCAATCATCACATATGTCTCCCAAGTATCTCAATTTGTCATTTGATCAAGATAAACCAAAGGGCTTGAGGATTGTTTCCCAAGGAAACCCTAATTCAACTGTGCATTGACCGTGCCTTGCTCATGAAGCAACCTCAACCTATGATCAAATCCAATCAAGGGAAGTTCTTTAATTCATCATTTTATGCATATATGATCCTATGTGAGTATCCTTAAACATTCATTCATCAAGATTTGAAGTTTAGACTTGAGAAGTTGACAAGTCAAGTCATCTGACTATTTTGAAATCCACTAAGACCTAACTTTTGATGTGTTTGTCAAATGAAGATGACCCCAAGAGAAACAATGTTCTGACGAACCATATTAACAACTTTCATGTTCATAAAAAATCTATTTAAAACTTGTAAGGTCATCATTCATTTCAATACATTATAGGTCATTTTGACTGAAACCCTAATTTTGGGTCAACTTCCCAAGGACCTAAGTCACTCATTTTTCATGGTTTTGAGATGAGACCAATTTAATTGGAAATATTAAGATGTCTAATTCAATTTCTATGTTGGACAAAATTTCATAATCCTAAAAGAAACACATGTGATAATACAAAACATTATAGGTCACTTTGGACCAAAGCCATTGAATCTTGAAAAAGTCCAACTTTAAGTGCCCATAACTTTCTCATCAAAAATCCAAGTGATGCAAAATTTAATTCCAAATTGATCATCTTGAAAAGATCTACAATGTTTATGTTTTGGGTTTTTCCATTTGAGGCTTGTATCATTGAAACAGAAGGGCTTGAAGTTGGTCACTTTGACAAAATTTTCAAAGGCATATTTTGTGGATCAAACTTCATGACCAGTTTTCACAATTTTCCAAACTCCAAATGGATTTTTGTCCAACATAGCTTTTGTTCCTTATTTCAAGACCTTTCCAACCATTACCCACATGCCTATGTTTGGAATTTCTATGTATGACTTTCGAAGAGAGGAACATTTGTGACCATTTATGCATTTCATGATGAAACTTCATGCACAAGCAATTGTAATGCAAACCGCACCTCCAAATCAATTCATCATGCAATCAACTTACAGAACCATCAACTTTTGGGCCTCACATGCGCCTGTACAGGCCCATGCATGGAGGACCCAAAGCTTCATGCACACGAGTTTGTCACACTTTGCTTGCAGTTGCAGCTATAAATAAAGACCTTGCTTCATTCATTTCTCAACCTGAAGGCGCCTAAAGCTCTGCTGAAATCCATTCCCAGCCTCTCACCAAAGGAATTTTGAATTTTCATTTCTCTTTTCAAGTTTGAATTTCAATAAAATTAGTTGATCTTCGACACTTATTCCTTAGCCTTGCACTCATACCATACCTCAAGATCAAGCTGCAAGCAAGAGTTTGGTTAGATCGTACTCATTAATGCTGCTTTTCAAAGGTTTACATCTCAACTGTTTTGATTCGAATCTCATGTGTAAATCCTGACTCAAATCAGGTGTAAATCCTGACTCGAATCAAATGTCTCCATGAAACTGTAAGTTTAAGGAGTGCCTTAGAGGGGGGGTGAATGAGGCACTTAGACTATTTTCCGGATTTTCCACGGTTTATTGAGTTTTACTTTCTTGAGATGCTTATGTGATGAAAAACGGTAAAGTACGGAAAGTAAAGAACACCATGATGTATAGTGGTTCCCCTCACAGATCGAGAGTACTCCACTCCCCTTTCAACACGAAAGAGAATTCACTATCTGTTATGACTTGTACACGACAGACACAATCACCAAGAACAATCTCTTGTGATTCACCAAGTTGATATGAGAACAATCCTCTCAAACTCAACTCTCTTGCTTCTAACAATCCTGGACAACAAGGTGTTTACAAAACACACAATCTTATTTTTTAACAACTCTAAAAAATAAGATATGGATTACAATAATGGATTGAATGTAAAGTTTGTAGTATAATGATCACTCAAAATGATATATAAATTTTCTTGATCTTCTCTTCCAATGAAAATAATTCACTGTAGCGGGGTATTCATTACCTTTAGATTTATTAACTAAATCAAAAGTAAACATACAATTCGAGTCGCCACCGCACTTTTATTTGTCCAAAGGAAAGGCTAAAAAGCGAACAAAAGTCAAGTAAGAAGTTTTATCAAATCAAAAACTAATAAAAATGTCAGAGATCTAGGTAAGGGGGTTGGTTATGAAATGGGAAGGTTTTAAGCACCCAAAACATCCTTAGTACTCTAAGGGAACCTCTTTTTGCAAATGTGTATTGTAGGTTGGTATTTGTGAAAATATGTGCAAAAAGATTGGGAGGATGAGAAGAGAATATTTATATTTACAATTTTGTTGTTTGAATGGATGAACCCATCGCCTGCGTACCATCACAAAGGTAGGATCAAAACCTCGTAGTTCGGGGTAAAAATCTCAAAAGATTGGTGAATTGATTTGATCAAAAGCCTTAAGGTCTTTTGTTATCAAAGGGAGAAAACTCAACCTAAACCAACAATCCACCATGTGAGGAGAGCTTCAACATACTAGTGAGGGGTTAACCCTATAATAAGTATGGAAGACTTATAATCCAATCACTAAGGATAAGGTGAGGTTTACATCAACCACTATGATAACTCAAACCTATGACTAATGTTTATGAAAAAAAGTTTTAACAAAGGTGGTCATTGGAACCACAAAATCAACTTGAAGTGAGTGATATTTACAAGTTAGATTTATTTACAAAATGAAGTGAAAGTTGAATTAAGGTTTATTCACAATGAGTATTAATGAAAAGATTTTGAAAAGTCAAAGGCATAAGGCCTAGGTTTATAATTTGAAAACAATGTTAAAGTTTGCACAAAAAGAGTTTGGCTTGGGTTAGAGTGGAGAGAAGAAGAGAAAGGCTAGTCCTAAACATGCAAAGATAAGAGAAGAGATAAAACCCTTGTAGTTCCTTTTCTTGAGATCATAAAGATGATTCAAGATGCTCCTTTCCTTTGGACTTAGCAAGCAACAAGCAATCAAAACAAATTAGAATCAAGCTCCTAGGATCTCCATTTGGCTTGTCTCTCTTAGCTTGGCGACTCATGACCATGGTCCTTCTTACTATCTCAAGATGGAATCCCTATCACACAAGAGCAAACATCAAAAAGTTCACAACACAATAAGAGGAATGGACAAAGAATGAGTTTAGATTAGGGGTCCTTTGAAGTCAACTTTAAGATTTAGCATTCTAAAGGCATGAGGCCTAGTTACTCTTCAACAAATTTAGCATTCTAAAGGCATGAGGCCTAGTTGCTCTTGAACTTCTTTAAGCATATGTAAGGTCCTAATTCTAAGTCCTTTCTCCTTTTTGCATTGGGTTCACACAAACAAAAACAAAACAAACACAAAGCAACAATATATTTATATACAATAATGAGCTCAAATGAGCAAAAGGAAAATGACATAAACATAAAATATGAGCTCAAGTGATCAAAGGGAAAAGCAATATGAATAAATGAGCAAGAAAGTAAATTGCATTAAAGTAAATTGCATGAAATTAAATGCTTGAATTTAAAGTTAGTAGTTAATGGTTATATTAGTGTGTCATAAGACAATTTAGCGCTATGTTAAGCAATCGTAAGTGGACTAATGTAGTAGTCACACCTATTTGAGGCCGGTCAATAAAACTATAGGCAAATAAACACAAGTTAGAGATCATGACTAGTAAGCCAAGCTCCTACAACTTGCCATGCAAAAAGAAAAGAAGGAAGGCCTTGTATGGACTTTAGGTTTTTTGCTTGACCAAGAAGCAACCTATCTTGGACACAAAGCAACTCACTTGATCTTGGACCAAGTTGAGTTTGATTTGGATCAAAGAAGGTTAAGCCTTTCATATGTCAAGACCAACCACAAATCATTAACTCATTGGCCAAAATAAAAAGAAGAAGTGAGATGAAGATGAAATGGATAAAAGGAGAATTCAAATGAAATATCAAAACACAATGATCAAATGTGAATCAAATCATCATCAACCAATGGTAAACAGAAGAGAAATGAAGATTAGAAGTCAACAAGTCAAATATATTCTTTTTGGTATTTTTGGAATTAAAATAAATGCAAAAATTAAAATGGACAAAATATGGTCAAACCTCCAATTCAATTCAAATCAACTTCAACAAGTCCAATTAAATTCTCATAGGTCTAACATGGTCAAACAAAGTTTGACAAATTTTTCCAACAATTTTTGAAAACAGAAACTATTTAAAATCAATTAAAAACAATGAAAAATAACACAAATGAATTAAAATTTCAAATAAATCTCAAATCAATTAAGAAATTGATGAGATTATTTTTCATAGACTTATCATGATCCATATGTGTTAAGAAAATATTTTTGGAATTTTCAGATATCAAAAAGTATTTAAAATGAATTAAAAACTATTAAAAACAAAATAATTCACAAAAAATATTAAATGAAGTCACAAAAATAATTAAAAATCAGATTATGAAACTAGATTTTTCAAGAATTTTTTTGCCATTGGTCTCATATTTTTGTGACTTCAAATAAAATAGTTATGAATTTTAGAAATTAAAAGGAATTAAAAGAAATTAAAACAGAAAAATAGAAAATAGAAAAATCAGGAGCGCTTGGATGAGTTTCATTAATTAACGTGGCATCATCCAAGGGCTCAGAGGCACTGTCATACCATAGGCCTTGGTCAAGCGCGCCACACATGTATTTAAAATAAGTCAGCCAAAGCAATGGACACGATTAGATCATTTAGCCAAGATCCAAAGGACCAGACTCATCCACGTGGGGATGGTGGTGGAAACCACCATCTTCTCTAGCCAGAGAATAAACTCCGGCCACCACGCGCAGGGTTTTCAACCTTAACGAAAATACAAAACAATGGTACCAAAATGAAGCTGGGGTGATATACATCACCCCTGTAACCTTGGATTTTCCTCAAAGTTTCTACTGAATGAGAAATCTGAGCTTGAAAATCAAGGTATACAAACTGAAATGTCTCAGTTCATGAAATCAAGACCACCACTGGCCTGCCTCTTGCTCGAGGATTTCAGAAAACAGTTCAAATGCAAGCAATTCACATTGTAGAACAAGATCTAGATCAAAACAGTGGAGTTATATACCTTTGAAGTGCAACTTTAAACAACACGATCTCTTCAAGCTTTTGATTCCAATTTGATCTTGAGGTAATGAGGATGCAAGGCTAAGGAATTAAGACTTGAAGATCAACTAAGGATGTTGAAATTCAAGCTTGAAATTGAGAAATGAAAATTGAAATTCCTTTGAGTGAGATTGGGTTTCCAATTCAACAGGGTTTTAGATCACCTTGAGGTTGAAATTTGAATGAGCAAGCACATGTATTTATAACTGAGCTGAAGGCAAGGAAGTGTAATGCTCGTGTGCATGAACTTTGGGTCCTCCATGCATGGGCCTGTACAGGCGCATGTGAGGCCCAAAAGTGAATGGAATTGCAAGCTGAGATCATTTGCAGATGGTTTGGACGTGCACAAGGCCTGGTATTTGCTTGCACATCAAGTTACAAAGTGAATTGCATAATTGATCATAAACATTGAGCTCTTCGAAAGTCCCACATGGAAAATCCAAACATGGTCATGTGAGTAATGGTTGGAAAGCTCTTGACATAAGGAATAAAAGCTATGTTGGGAAAAAATCCATTTGGAGTTTGGAAAATTATGAAAACTGGCTTTGAAGTTTAGGGTACAAAACATGTCTTTGAAAAATTTGCCAAAAATAAGTAACTTCAAGCCCTTCTGTTTCAATGATTCAAGCCTAAAATGAAAACACCTTAAACATAAAATTTGTAGATATTTTCAAAATAATCAATTTGGACTTAAATTTTACATCATTTGGATTTTTAATGAGAAAGTTATGGGCACTTGATGTTGGACATTTTTTAAATTCAATGGTTTTGGTCCAAAGTGACCTATAATGTTTTGTATTATCACATGTGTTTCTTTTAGGATTATGAAATTTTTCCCAACATAACATTTGAAGTAGACATCTTAAGATTTCCAATGCAATTTGTCTCACCTCAAAATAATAAAAAATGAAGACGTTAGGTCCTTGGGAAGTTGACCCAAAATTAGGGTTTCAGTCAAAATGACCTATAATGGTTTGAAACGAATGATGACCTTACAAGTTTCAAATGGATTTTTTATGAACATGAAAGTTGTTCATATGGTTCTTAAGAACATTTTTTCTCTTGGAGTTATCTTCATTTAACAAACAAATCAAAAGTTGTATCTCAGTGATCCTCAGTTTAGTCAGATGACTTGACTGGTCAACTTCTCAAGGCCAAACCTCAAATCTTGATGAATTAATGATTGAGGATACTCACATAGGCTCATATATGCATAAAATAATGAATTAAAGAACTTCCCTTTATTAAATTTGATCATAGGTTGAGGTTGCTTCATGAGCAAGGCACAATCAATGCACAATTGAATTAGGGTTTCCTTGGGAAACAATCCTCAAGCCCTTTGGTTTATCTTGATCAAATTGGAAAATTGAAATACTTGGGAGACATATATGATGATTAGGAAATTGGTGGTCCATTTTCATGCTTGTTCTCATCTTCATCTAGCCACTTTATTGAGCTTAGGAGCCTCCTAGGAGCATGGGAGCACATGATCACTTGAGCTTCAAAATAAAGAGTTAGTGACATATTTTTGTGCTTTTGGTTAGTAAACAAAATAAGAAAAGCAATAATATACAATACAAGCATGCTTGGTGGTCTCAAACCACTCACACAAGTCCCAACCCAAGGGTTAAGGAGCCACACATGCTATGATCCTTGAGGCAATGCAATGAGCAAATGATATGATGCCATGAGGGATCTTAGGGTCAAAATTAGGGTCTTACATATGCCCCTATTTAAGGTCATTCTAGCCGGATATATGAAGGTTAAAATCTTCGTCTCGACGCGGTAGAATGGGCTTAAATAATAACAAAGAGACGAATTTTGGTCCCTAAGAGACCTCATGATGCAAATGTATGTGTGCAAAAGTTAATACTCTGTGGGGAAACATGGCCACAAAGGAAAAAGAAATCAGAGAGCGACTGTAAGTCCATAGGAGTAACAGACTCACTAGGGAGACAAAGACTCTGGGGAAAATAGGATAAGAATGCGTGAGCAGGTCACGACTTGAGAACTTGCTGGGAGACACGAGGGGATTCCATGAAAATAAATCGATGGAAAGACTCGAGCTGACGCAAAGATGCATGTATTGAGGAATATGCCAATACAACAAAACTATCCACAAAGGATACATCAGATAAAAATCCGGACTCAGATGGGGAAATCCATAAAGGATAATCAGTTGAGGAAGAAACAACGAGATATTACCGGTTACTGGGTAATAAACTCAAAGAGAGACATGTCATCGAAACACCGGTTACTGGGTGAGAGAACAACACGCTCAAGGATAAAGAATATCTAAGACCGGTATAAGGGTGAGAGATATCAATCATCCGAAACATCTGAGGAGGTCCTAAAAGGCACATCTCATCTCAGGAAAGTATGACTCCACAGGGGACAAAAAGTCATAATAGGGAGCAGAAGGAAGGAACACCAGGGATACCGGTTACTGGGCATATAATAGATGACCAACCAGACGTGAATTGGGGACATATCCAAGACACTCATCATCCAAAAGGAGGGTTGAAAAACAAACTCGACTTACAGGATGGACATTCGATTCCACAAGGAAATACGAATCTTACTCAACTGGGGAAGAAAAAGACTTCGACTGAAGAGTGCATGAGATATATTATCTATTACCGTCAGAACGTAGATAACATACTCGCATGAAGGATTATCCATAACCAGTTACTGGGTTAATAAAGGATAAATCGACCGAAAAGAAAGGTCATCGAGACACCGGTTACTGGGTATAAAATGATGACCAATCAAAGGGAGAAATAATCATCACCAATCAAGGGTAAATGAAAGATGACTCGCGGGGGATAAATTGCTTGATAAGAGCAAATATCCATGAGATATATCACCGGTTACTGGGTGAAATACTCAAAATGAAGGAATATCAATACCGAATATTGGATAAAGATAACCAACAAAGAGGGGATTACATCTACCGGTTACTGGGTAGAAAACCACAGAAATAGGACTTACAACTACCGGTTACTGGGTAGAAGGCCACATAAATCCACTGGGGAAAAGATGGACAATTACTGGTTACTGAGCAATTGAATAATTAAACCAGAGGAAACTACAGGGGAATAACAAAAAGGAGTCAATCTAGGAACAAACTAGAAAGACACAATTAACAAGACTCAACCCAATGAGGATATAACTCAGGGGATTAATTCCATCCCTATAATTGGGGAGGAAACTGAAACAATAATCATCCATGAGGACATAACTCAGTGGGGAATCTGGAAAAAAGATAGACACTTTCTGCCTATGAGGCTGACTCTATATGGAGAGATCAGACACAAACATCTGCTTGGGGAAAAACGTTTCACCAATAGCAGAAGATAACAAGCAAATATATATGGCAAAAAATGCAACATGAATATCTGAATGCTATAATTATGCATGTATATGCGTGGTTTATGTATGATTAATGCTGACAAACAGACATATCTAACGCAAACAGGTCCGAGAATCAATGGACAGACATCCAGTATAACATCTTAAAAGAGAAAGGCCGGGCCCACAGGAGAAATCAATTCTGGTGGGGAATGCATCAAATACCAAGAGCTACAGACCGCCGCTGGGGATCATGCAGAGTCACTGTCGGGGATAGGCAAAGTCACAGCTACCAATTGCCAGGGATCTTCCAACAATTCCCGGGAACATGCAGAGATATCAATAAGATCTGTCGTAGGAGAACTCTACTGGGGATCTTATCAAGGGATGACGTGGAGTCCCGTGGGGAACAACCAACAAACAGAAACATAATCAATCAAACATTTCCCTTCTAATTGCTGGAGAGACATCTCTACTGAGGGAAGGAAGAACCAATGCTCCGCTGGGGAAGGAAATAACACATCTTCCTCATCACCGTCCAATACTAGAAGAAATCTTCAACCACGGAGGGGACACAAACGTCAAACTCGGATCAGGTAACTCCATTGGGGGATGAACTGTAGGCGACCATACTGGGGATAGTCTGCTGCAAGCAACCCTACTAGGGATAACCACAAATACCTCCGGAGGAGCTGTTCTGGCTGAGGGAATTGGGAATGAATCCTAAGTTGACACGTGCTATGCTAGGGATGAAAAGGGGAACAAACCCTTCACCAACTGCTCTAGGCAACTATTGTTGAGGAGATATCTGAAAGATAGCTTTGTAGGGAACCCAAGCTTACTCCGCCGAGGATTTTTACTCATGTTGGGAATTTCTGCTCACTGGGGAAAGACAAACTTCCCCATGAATAAATATCATATCAACTTTTATCAATCTATAAGGGATTTTAGGCCAATCCACACAAGGGATGACAACCATATAATTGATAAAACACAAATGCTAGTGCCTGATAAAGAGGTATACACATCTCTAAAAGATCGAGGCCAAAATTCCAGACTCTCTGGGGAGTTGAGGATGCATCACTCTTCTCTGCACTCACTGGGGAGACAACCTGAAAGATGATGAAGAGGATACAAGAATGCCAGAAATATGAACAAATGTCTTACCTTTCGGAAATCGTACTATCCTTGGGAGAGCACTGCAGACATTCCAACTATCCTTTTTAATCCTTTGTGAATGTTCACTTTGTTTAAAAACATTTTATGAAAACTTCATTCATTTAAAACAATGATATTTATCAATTAAAACATGCAAACATTTGTTAAGCAGGAACAAATAAGAGTGCAAAGAATTAGATAAAGGCTCAAATTTATTTGATAGAATGGTAGTCCGCAAATGGCGAGACTCCATGGATATGTACAAATTTGAAATTGGTGATATATATTGGAAAAAGGGCTACATTGAACATAATGACCATTTCTCCACCAACTCTGAATCCAATGTATCTGAAGCTTCAGTTGACGATGACTGAGCGAGAATCAGGTGACAGCTATAGAACAAAGTCTTGTCAGGATGCAGTTACTTGCCAAATCCCCAATTTTGGCCTAGATTGCCCCAAGGTGAGGTACTCAATCTAGCGGGATATATATATTTATATTTTTTATGTCTCTAACTTTTTCCTGGACCGCCCTTTCGGGTTTTCAATCCACCGAGACGCTCATTTTTCCCTAAGTCGCCCTTTCGGGTTTTCAACTTAGTGAGCTATTCTGTTTTTATTTTAGGCGAAGTATTTCTTGACTGCATCTGAATTCACAGGACGAGTGAAATCCTCCCCATCCATAGTTGTAAGTATCAAAGCACCGCCTGAAAAGGATCTTTTAACAACATATGGACCTTCATAGTTTGGAGTCCACTTGCCCCTAGAATCGGGCGCAAAAGATAAAACTTTCTTGAGCACGAGGTCACCTTCTCGGAACACACGCGGCTTGACCTTCTTATCAAAGGCTTTCTTCATCCTCTGCTGATACAACTGACCATGGCACATGGCAATTAATCTCTTCTCTTCAATTAAGTCAACTGGTCATAACGAATCTGAACCCATTCAGCCTCAGTCAACTTCGCTTCCATCAAGACTCTTATTGATGGGATCTCAACTTCCACGGGGAGCACATCCCCCATGCCATATACAAGAGAGAAAGGGGTTGCCCCTGTTGAAGTGCGGACAAATGTACGATAGCCATGCAAAGCAAATGGCAGTATCTCATGCCAATCTTTGTACGTAACAACCATCTTCTGGATAATCTTCTTGATATTCTTGTTAGCAGCTTCAACATCCCCATTCATCTTGGGTCTGTAGGGAGAAGAATTATGATGTGCAATTTTGAACTCGCTACACAGCTCTTTCATCATCTTGTTGTTCAAGTTAGATCCATTATCAGTAATGATCTTGTCTGGCATACCATATCGGCATATGAGTTAATTCTTGATAAACTTCACAACCACCTGCCTGGTCACATTTGCATATGATGCCGCTTCAACCCACTTGGTGAAGTAATCAATCGCTACGAGAATAAAACGGTGACCGTTCGACGCCTTAGGCTCAATCATCCTGATCATGTCAATTCCCCACATGGAGAAAGGCCATGGTGAGGAAATAACATTCAGTAGTTTCGGGGGAATATGAATCTTATCCGCATAAATCTGACACTTGTGGCATCTCTTCACATATTTGCAGCAGTTAGACTCCATTGTCAGCCAATAGTAGCCTGCTCTCAACATCTTCTTTGCCATGGCATGTCCATTGGAATGAGTACCAAATGAACCCTTATGGACTTCAGTCATCAACAGGTCTGCTTCGTGTCTATCCATGCATCTGAGGAGAACCATGTCAAAGTTCCTCTTATAAAGCACATCACCATTAAGGTAGAAACTGCCAGATAATCTCCTTAAAGTCTTCTTATCTTTAACAGATGCCCCAGGCGGGTACGTCTGACTTTGGAGAAAGCACTTGATATCATAATACCATGTCTTATCATCTTTCACTTCTTCAACTGCAAATACATGAGCTGGTCTATCCAAGCGCATCACAGTAATATTGGGAACTTCATTCCAATATTTCACCATAATCATCGAAGCAAGTGTAGCAAGAGCATCTGCCATCCGATTCTCATCTCGAGGAATATGATGGAAGTCAACCTTAGTAAAGAAAGTTGAAATCCTCCTTGCATAATCTCTGTATGGGATGAGGCCAAGCTGATTCGTCTCCCATTCACCCTTAATATGATTAACAACAAGGGCCGAATCGCCATAAACATCCAAATGCTTGATCCTAAGATCAATACACTCTTCCAAACCCATAATACAGGCCTCATACTCCGCCATAATATTCGTGCATTTGAAAGTTAACCTTGCTGTAAAAGGAAAATGGATTCCCTGAGGAGTAATAATCACTGCCCTAATACCATTTCCATACTGATTAACAACGCCATCGAACACCATGCCCCATCGGGAACCAGGCTTTGGCCCTTCATCGAGCGTAGGCTCATCACAATCTTTCATCTTCAAATACAGAATCTCCTCATCAGGGAAGTCGTACTGAACAGACTGATAATCTTCAATTGGTTGATGTGCCAAGTGGTCAGCTAAAATACTTCCTTTAATAACTTTTTAAGCTCGATACTCAATATCATACTCAGACAACAGCATCTGCCAACGGGCAATCCTCCCAGTTAAAGCAGGCTTCTCAAAGATATACTTGATTGGATCCATTTTGGATATCAACCAAGTTGTATGATTCAACATATACTGGCGTAGGCGCTTGGCAGCCCAAGCCAAAGGACAACATGTCTTCTCAAGCGTTGAGTACTGAGACTCACAATCAGTAAACTTCTTACTCAAGTTGTATATCACATACTCTTTCTTCCCTGATTTATCTTGCTGACCCAGTACACAACCCATGGAGACATCAAGCACCGTCAAGTACATAATCAATGGTCTCCCTTCAACAGGCGGAGACAAAATCGGAGGCTCGGACAGATACTCTTTGATACTGTCAAAAGCTTTCTGGCAATCCTCGGTCCAATCATGACGCTGATCTTTCCGGAGGAGCTTTAATATAGGCGCACATGTGGCAGTCATGTGGGATATAAATTTGGAAATGTAATTCAAGCGGCCAAGAAAACCTCGGACTTGCTTCTCAGTTTTGGGCGCATGCATCTCTTGTATTGCTTTGACCTTGGTAGGATCAACTTCAATACCTTTTTCACTGATAATAAAGCCCAATAACTTGCCGGAACGGACTCCAAATGTACACTTGTTAGGATTCAGGCGGAGTTTGTACTTCCTCAAACGCTGGAAAAGCTCCAGCAAGTGTTCTACATGTTCAATTTCCGTTTTTGACTTCGCAATCATATCATCAACATACACCTCAATCTCCTTGTGCATCATATCATGAAACAAGGTAGTCATCGCTCGTTGATACGTGGCTCCGGCGTTCTTCAAACCGAAGGGCATCACTCGATAACAGAATGTTCCCCAAGGTGTGATGAATGTTGTCTTCTCCATATCCTCGGGTGCCATTTTAATATGGTTATAACCGGAAAATGCATCCATAAATGAGAAGACATTGAATTTAGCTGTATTATCTACCAACATATCAATGTGTGGTAGAGGAAAATCATCTTTCAGACTAGCTTTATTCAAGTCTCGATAGTCCACACACATTCAAACTTTTCCATCTTTCTTAGGCACAGGCACAATATTGGCCACCCATTGAGGATATGTAGAAGTCACCAGAAACCCCACATCATTTTTCTTCTAAACTTCTTCTTTAATCTTCACTGCCATATTAGGATGGGTTCTTCTGAGCTTCTGCTTCACAGGCATACACTCAGGCTTCAATGGCAAGAAATGTTGCACAATATCAGTATCTAGACCAGGCATGTCTTCATATGACCAGGCAAAGACGTCGACATATTCTCGTAGCAACTCGATCAGCCCCTTCTTAGCAAGCTCTTCAAGGAGTGCCCCAATCTTCACTTCACGAATGCAATCTTCAGACCCCAAGTTGAATGTTTCCAGATTCTCAAGATGCGGCTGAATAATCTTCTCCTCGTGCTCAAGTAGACGGGTAATCTCATCAGGAATCTCTTCAACATCATCTTCTTCTGCCTCAAATACATGGAACTCAAAGTTGGGAGATGGCATTGGATCATTATTTTTAATGGGTTTGATCAACCTGCATAATGATTTTGAGTATAAAAGAGATTTCAGAATTCAAACAAGGCAAATCATTATGCAAATGAAAAGATTGATTTTATTCTCTTTTTAGGGTTTTATGGTGATCACCAATTTCATGCAAAAAAGCAAAAAGGGAAAATAATTTGGAAAAATAAACATTTAACATGTGATTATTGAATGAATATCATTGTTTTAATGAAATATGCGCCAACAATGTCATCACTTCTCCTTTTGGCATGGGAGAAGGGTTTTCAAACAAAATGAATATATTACATGGACTTGTGGATAACTGTTGGAACATCAACAGCGACCCAATTATTGCAGATTCCTCCAGGGATGAAAAAGTTGCCAAGGTCTTCCTCTTCATCATCTTCCACAATGGCAGTAGCCTCCTGATCTTCAACAGTGTGGATGAAACCTCCACTCCGGAACAACCCACACTCATTGGAAACACCGGAAGAGTACCCTATGCCCGCTCGGGATTTATTATCTTCCAACTTGATCATTTGCCCCAAACCAGTAGTTGCACCATGCTCAATCGCCAACTTAGCATCATTATAGGAAGCAAATGAAGAAGGTCCTTTCCTTGAAGGCTCAACAATAGATAAAGCTTGGAACAGAGTCCCAACCTCATCCTCAGCGTCAATATAGGAAAAGGAAGATAAATGGCTAACCAAGAGAGCCTTCTCTCCCCCTATCACCACCAACTTCTTATTCTTAACGAATTTCAACTTCTGGTGTAGGGTGGATGTCACGGCGCCTGCCTCGTGAATCCATGGTCTGCCAAGCAAACAGCTGTATGATGGATGGATATCCATGACCTGGAAAGTGATCTGGAAATCACTAGGTCCAATCTTGATCGGGAGTTCTACTTCACCGATCACAGTTTTACGCGATCCATCAAACGCCTTAACTACCATTCCACTCTGCCTCATGGGAGGCCCCTGGTAAGAATGTTTAGCCAGAGTGGATTTTGGCAACACATTGGGTGATGATCCTGTATCCACCAACACATTGGACAAGGCATCATCTTTGCAATTCATAGAAATATGTAGTGCCAAATTGTGGTCTTTTCCCTCCTCGGGAAGATCAGCATCACAGAAGCTCAAATTATTGCAAGCGGTTATGTTTGCAACAATGCTATCAAACTGTTCAATAGTGACATCGTGATCCACGTATGCCACGTCCAACACCCTCTACAATGCTTCGCGGTGTGGCTCAGAATTCATCAACAAAGATAACACTGATATCTTTGATGGAGTTTGTAGCAGCTGATCAACAACATTATACTTTCTCCTCTTGATGAGCCTCAACATCTCATCACAATCCTCTCTCAAAGTTCCAGACTGACCAACCAGAACATGAGCTTTCACAGATTTATCAACAACAGGGTCAACACCCTTCACAGCAGGATTATTCGAAGAAGAAGTCCCCACGGGACTAGCAGGATTAACCACAGTTCTCTTCAAAATGTCTTCATGTGGTTTTGGCGGCGCCAAGAAGACACGACCATTACGTCTCACACCATTGACGTCTGAGATGCTCACAACAGAGGTTGAGGGCAATGACACCTCCTTTCCATCTTCTAGCATGACTACATTGTATCTGTAAGGAACAACTTTGTCAGATGAAGACGGGACAGGACCCGCTGGCTTGATTACAAGAGATGGTGACACTTTCTTCTTGATGCCATCATATTTGACGACAACAGGCTCTAGCATTTTGAATACAGGAGAAATAACATCAACTTCATCCTCATTACGATTCTGAAGTATTTTGATCATTCCCTAATCCAGCATCTCTTGGATGTCCTTTCTAACTTGTCGGCATCCTCTCTCGTTGATGGTGCACACTTGGCACCTATCATGGTCATGCTCATAGTGACTGTATCCATACAACAGTTTATGCATCTCGACCAAAGATTTCCTGATATCATTGACATACAGGACTTTGTATTTTCCAGGTCAACCTTGGACCATATTCACAACAGCTTTCCCATGCTCGGGCAATGGGTTCTTCTTCACATTAGGACCTACGTCCTCGAAAAACAAAATCCCACTTCTCACAAGGTCTTGCACCTTGGTCTTCAAGGGATAACAATTTTCCACGTCATGTCCGGGGGCACCAGAATGATATACACAATATAGTTCAGGCTTGTACCACCACTGAGGGTTGGTCGGTACAGCAGGAGGGTCTCGTGGAGTAATCAATTTTCTATCAATTAGAGATGGATAGAGCTCATCATATGACATTGGAATCGGGTCAAAAGTGACCCTCTTCCTCTTGTAGCTGGTACTAGTGTTATTGTTGTTTCGAGGCTGGTAGGCCTGCTGTTGTGGACGTTGATGTTGTTGATATTGTTGTTGTTGTTGTTGTTGATGAACTTCTCTAAAGGCAGGTGCTATATGAGCCACCTGGTGTTGGTTAATGGCAGGACACACGTTCTTCCTCTTCACAGAGGGTCTTCTCTTGATATGGGAGGACACGACATGGGTCTCTCCTTCCTTCTTCTTTGCAAAGCTTCCATATCTCTTTGCTGAAGAGCCTTCATCCTTAGACAAACGTCCTTCACGGACCCCCTCTTCCAGTCTCATTCCCATATTCACCATTTCGGTGAAGTCTGAGGGAGAACTGGCTATCATCCTCTCATAGTAGAAAGAACTCAAAGTCTTCAAAAAGATCTTTGTCATTTCTTTCTCTTCAAGGGGTGGCACTATCTGAGCTGCCAACTCACGCCATCTCTGGGCATATTCTTTAAAAGTCTCTTTCTCTTTCTGGGACATTTCCCTCAATTGGTCCCTATCAGGAGCCATATCCATATTGTATTTATATTGCTTGACGAAAGCTTCACCAAGATCGTTGAAGGAGCGAATGTTCGAACTCTCTAAACCCATGTACCACCGGAGCGCGGCACCGGACAGACTGTCCTGGAAGTAGTGGATAAGAAGCTGATCATTGTCCAATTATGTTGACATCTTGCAAGAATACATCACAAGATGGATGAGCGGGCATGTGTTTCCCTTATATTTATTAAAGTCAGGCACTTTGAATTTAATAGGGATCTTGACGTTGGGCACAAGACACAACTCAACAGCACTTTTACCAAAGAGGTCCTTACCCCTCAGAGTCTTCAGTTCCTTGCGTAGCTCAAGGAATTGGTCTTTCATCTCGTCCATCTTCTTGTAAACATCTGGGACCTCAGATGGCTCAGAATGATAGATGGTGTCTTCTACTCTTGGCAAGGTGTGCACAACGGGAGGTGGCACAGAAAGGACCGGGCTAGATACCGGCAGAGAAGCGAGAGTTGGAGGAAAACCCTCGGGCACAAAGTTGGCAGGCATTCCCCAGGGGAACCCGGCTGGCATAGTAGGCGCAAAATGGGCTGTCGCAGCAGGCACAGTAGAAGAGGCTATCTCTGAAATAACCTTCCTCGCGGGAGGAGTTGCAGGAGTCGGCGACGATTGGCTCTGGGCAGCCAGCACTGACTCCATCATGGAAGTCAGCCTAGCTATCTCATCCTTCAGTTCCCGGTTCTCTTGCTCTAAATGCTCCATTAGTCTTGGAAGATTAGCTCTTGTGTTATACCGGTGCGTCAGCTTGTCTTCAAAATAAATGAAGAGCAAAGAGTTAGACCACTGAGATGAACAAAACCTGCTTATGCATATGATGCATGCAATGTTTTGTGCATATGATTTATTTTTATTTGAGGAACTTTATAGAGATCTATTTGCAAATATATGGAAATGTTAGTCTTTTAAAGACATATATGGAATACTCATAACAATAATATTTGGAATATTTTTACACCCATGAAGTAGTACAGTTTTGGTAACCAAATACAATACAAGAGAAAATGAGAATAAACATCCTATGTGTAAGACCCTAATTTTGACCCTAAGATCCCTCATGGCATCATATCATTGCTCATTGCATTTGCCTCAAGGATCATAGCATGTGTGGCTCCTTAACCCTTGGGTTGGGACTTATGTGAGTGGTTTGAGACCACCAAGCATGTTTGAATTGTATATTATTGCTTTTCTTATTTTGATTACTAACCAAAAGCACAAAAATATGTCACTAACTTGTTTTGTTTTGAAGTTTAAGCAATCATGAGATCCCTTGCTCCTAAGAGGCTTCTATGCTCAAGGAAATGGCCAGATGAAGATGAAAGCAAGCATAACAATGGTTCCCAAAGCTCTCAATCATCACATATGTCTCCCAAGTATCTCAATTTGTCATTTGATCAAGATAAACCAAAGGGCTTGAGGATTGTTTCCCAAGGAAACCCTAATTCAACTGTGCATTGACCGTGCCTTGCTCATGAAGCAACCTCAACCTATGATCAAATCCAATCAAGGGAAGTTCTTTAATTCATCATTTTATGCATATATGATCCTATGTGAGTATCCTTAAACATTCATTCATCAAGATTTGAAGTTTAGACTTGAGAAGTTGACAAGTCAAGTCATCTGACTATTTTGAAATCCACTAAGACCTAACTTTTGATGTGTTTGTCAAATGAAGATGACCCCAAGAGAAACAATGTTCTGACGAACCATATTAACAACTTTCATGTTCATAAAAAATCTATTTAAAACTTGTAAGGTCATCATTCATTTCAATACATTATAGGTCATTTTGACTGAAACCCTAATTTTGGGTCAACTTCCCAAGGACCTAAGTCACTCATTTTTCATGGTTTTGAGATGAGACCAATTTAATTGGAAATATTAAGATGTCTAATTCAATTTCTATGTTGGACAAAATTTCATAATCCTAAAAGAAACACATGTGATAATACAAAACATTATAGGTCACTTTGGACCAAAGCCATTGAATCTTGAAAAAGTCCAACTTTAAGTGCCCATAACTTTCTCATCAAAAATCCAAGTGATGCAAAATTTAATTCCAAATTGATCATCTTGAAAAGATCTACAATGTTTATGTTTTGGGTTTTTCCATTTGAGGCTTGTATCATTGAAACAGAAGGGCTTGAAGTTGGTCACTTTGACAAAATTTTCAAAGGCATATTTTGTGGATCAAACTTCATGACCAGTTTTCACAATTTTCCAAACTCCAAATGGATTTTTGTCCAACATAGCTTTTGTTCCTTATTTCAAGACCTTTCCAACCATTACCCACATGCCTATGTTTGGAATTTCTATGTATGACTTTCGAAGAGAGGAACATTTGTGACCATTTATGCATTTCATGATGAAACTTCATGCACAAGCAATTGTAATGCAAACCGCACCTCCAAATCAATTCATCATGCAATCAACTTACAGAACCATCAACTTTTGGGCCTCACATGCGCCTGTACAGGCCCATGCATGGAGGACCCAAAGCTTCATGCACACGAGTTTGTCACACTTTGCTTGCAGCTGCAGCTATAAATAAAGACCTTGCTTCATTCATTTCTCAACCTGAAGGCGCCTAAAGCTCTGCTGAAATCCATTCCCAGCCTCTCACCAAAGGAATTTTGAATTTTCATTTCTCTTTTCAAGTTTGAATTTCAATAAAATTAGTTGATCTTCGACACTTATTCCTTAGCCTTGCACTCATACCATACCTCAAGATCAAGCTGCAAGCAAGAGTTTGGTTAGATCGTACTCATTAAAGCTGCTTTTCAAAGGTTTACATCTCAACTGTTTTGATTCGAATCTCATCATATATTGTGCTTTGCTTGTGTTTGTTTGGTTCTCTGAAGTCCTCGTGTGAGAGACAAGCCAATGGTGGCTTTAATTTCATGAATTGATGCATTTCAGATTGAACACCTGGATTTTCTATCTCAGATTTCTCCTTCCATAGGGATCTTGAGATAAATCCAAGGTTACAGGGGTGATGTACATCACCCCAGCTTTAATTTGGTATAAAGATCATGCAATTTTGTTGAGGTTGACAAACCTGCAACTGGTGGCCGGTTTCTGTTTGCTCGTCGGAGAAGTCGGTGGTTTCCACCACCGTCCCCATGTGGAACCACTCTGAGCCATTGGATATTGATTACATGATCTAATCTTGGCCTTTGCTCTTTATGACTTTTTTAAATTCAACGTGTGATGTGTTTGATTGTGGAACACAATGAGCGCGTGCCTGAGAGCCTTAGGATCATCCACGTCAATTAATGAATGTTGATCCAAGCGCTGTGGATTTTCCAGATTTTCTTAATTTCTGTTTTATTTTCTTTAATTCCTTTTATTTTCAAAAATTCATAACTCTTTTATTTGGAATCACAAAAATATGGGACCAATTGCAAATTTTTTCTTTTAAAATCTAGTTTCATAATCTGCTTTTTAATTATTTTTGTGATTCCATTTAATATTTTTTGTCAATTATGTTGTTTTTAATTCATTTTAAATACTTTTTGATATTCAAAAATGCCAAAAATATTTTCTTAACACATTTGGATCATGATAAGTCTATGAAAATATTCTCATCAATTTCTTAATTGATTTGAGATTTATTTGAGATTTTAATTCATTTGTGTTATATTTTAATGCTTTTAATTGATTTTAAAATAGTTTCTATTTTCAAAAAATGTTGAGAAAATTTGTCAAACCTTGTTTGACCATGTTAGACTTATGATGATCCAATTGGACTTATCCAAGTTGATTTGAATTGGATTTGAAGTTTGACCTTACTTTGTTCATTTTATTTTATGTATTATTTTAATTCCAAAAAATACCAAAAATATGTGTGACCTTTCTTGACTTCTCATCTTCATTTCACTTCTGTTTACCTTTGATTGATGTTGATTCCATTCACATTTGATCATTGTGTTTTGGTTATGTCATTTGAATTTCCATTTTGTACATTCAATCTTCATCTCTCATCTTCTTCTTTTTCTTTTGACCAATGAGTTAATGATTTGTGGTTAGCCTTGACATATGAGAGGTTTAACCTTCTTTGATCCAAATCAAATTCAACTTAATCAAAGATCAAGTGAATTACTTTGTGTCCAAGATAGGTTGCTTCTTCGTCAAGCAAAGAGCCTGAAATCCATACAAGGTCTTTCTTCTTTTCTTTTGGCATGACAAGTTGTAGGAGCTTGGCTTACTAGTCATGATCTCTAACTTGTGTTTGTTTGCCTATAGTTTTATTGACCGGTCTCAGATAGGTGTGACTACTACATTAGTCCACTTACGATTGCTTAACATAGCGCTAAATTCCCTTATGGCACACTAACATTAACTACTAACACTAACTTTAATTCAAGCATTTAATTCTTGCAATTTACTTTAATGCAATTTAATTTATTGCTCATTTATTCATATTGCCTTTTCCCTTTTCTCATTTGAGCCCATGTTTATGTTTATGCTATTTTTCCTTTTGCTCACTTGAGCACATTATTGTGTAAATATATTATTGCCTTATGCTTGTCTTGTCTTTGTTTGTGTGAACCCAATGCAAAAAAGGAGAAAGGACTTAGAATTAGGACCTTACGTATGCTTAATGGAGTTCAAGAGCAACTAGGCCTCACGTCTTTAGAATGCTAAATTTTGTTGAAGAGCAACTAGGCCTCATGCCTTTAGAATGATTAAATCTTGAAGTTGACTTGAAAGGACCCCTAATCTAAACTCTCTTTGTCCATTCCCCTTATTGCATTGTGAACTTTTTGATTGTTTGTTCTTGTGTGATAGGAATTTCAAACTTGAGATAATTAGAAGGACCATTGTCATGAGCATCCATGTTAAGAGAGACAAGCCAAATGGAGATCCTAGGAGCTTGATTGAATATTTGTTTGATTGCTTGAGTTAATTTCTAAGTCCAAAGGAAGGGAGCATCTTGAATCATCTTTATGATCTCAAGAAAGGAACTCCAAGGGTTTTATCTCTTCTCTCATCTTTGCATGTTTAGGACTATCCCTTCTCTTCTTCTCTCCACTCTAACCCAAGCCAAACTCATTTTGTGCAAACATTAACATTGTTTTCAAACTAGAAACCTAGGCCATATGCCTTTGATTTTTTTCAAACTCTTTTCATTAATACTTATTTTGAATTGAATCTTAAGTCAACTTTGAATTCCTTTTGTGAATACTTCTAACTTGTAAATACAACTCACTTCAAGTGATTTTTGGGGTTCCAATGACCACCTTTGTCAAAACCTTTTCATAAACATTAGCCATAGGTTTGAGTTATCATAGTGGTTGATGTAAACCTCACCTTATACTTAGTGATTGGACTATAAGTCTTCCATACTTATTATAGGATGGATCCCTCACTAGTATGTTGAAGCTCTCCTCACATGGTGGATTGTTGGTTTAGGTTGAGTTTTCTCCCTTTGATAACAAAATACCTTAAGGCTTTTGAACAAATCAATTCACCAACTTATTTTGAGATTTTTACCCCGAACTACGAGGTTTTGATCATACCTTTGTGATGGTACGTAGGCAATGGGTTCATCCATTCAAACAACAAAATTGTAAATAATTTGTATATTCTTTTCTCATCTCCCCAATCTTGTTTGCACAAATATTTTCACAAATACCAACCTACAATACACTTTGCAAAAAGATCCCCCTTAGAGTACTAAGGATGTTTTGGGTGCTTAAAACCTTCCCATTGCATAACCAACCCCCTTACCCAGATCTCTGACATTTTTATTAGTTTTTGATTTGATAAAACTTCTTGGTTTTTGTTCGCTTTCTAACCTTTCCTTTGGATAAATAGAAGTGCGGTGGCGACTCGAATTGTATGCTTACTTTTGATTTAGTCAATAAATCTAAAGGTAACGAATACCCCGCTACAGAAAAGTGGCGACTCTGCTGGGGAGCTTCCATTCCTAGTGGGTTTAGCCTACTTTTTTGCCTTTGTTGTATTATATGTTTATATTGTTTGTGACATATTTTTTTGTGCAAATTTGGGATGACTGTATTGTTTGTAATGTATGAATTGCTTGATATATTCAATCGCTTGTGTGCTTGGTGGTCTCTTGTGAGATGAGTTCTATACCCGAACTCGAGTGTACTTATGATAGGAGAATGGCATAGTCTTGTTGACTTGTGTGGATTTATTCCTTAGCAAGTTGACTTGCAAGCCCATTCACTTGGTAGAGGTCTTATTGGGATCAATAATGTCACACGAGTAGTCGTGGTTAGGCATTACTCTTTCCAATAAGAACCTTAGAAACCAAGGACCTTAGATTACCTAGCCCATCTTGGCCTATTTTAGGACGTAGTGAGAAGGTCGTTCAAGTGTAAGATTTGATACGATTGTTATGCGATACTACACTCATAAGAGTCTCTCTTGAGAATATTTTTGGAATACGAGTAGTTGTTTATCCGATAATATCCGAAAGATGGGATGATGACTATGGGAACCTCTTTTAGAACATGATTGTCAGGTTTAACCATAGTACACTCCCTTTGGGTGGTCCTTAACCGAGACTCCATGCTCGTGACTTACAACAAACCCTTGATTCGCGGTTGATCCATTCTCGTATATCCTCAATATCAATGGAACTTAGGTGTTGATAAGGTGTAAACCATAACCCACCAAAATGGATGATTGATATTGAGGATGACTTGATCCATCCCGTGACCTTTGTGTGGCGTGACTTGCTTGATCCTTGAGTGTGATTATTGCATCCATGCATCCATTTGCATCTATATCATCAATAATGAGAAATTTTTCAAGGAACTTAAGAGGTCTATTTGCAAATTTTCAGACATGGATGAGCAAAGAAGGAATACAAAGAAGTACAGTTTCAGACAACCCGACTTGAAAGAGTTAAGGAGTTTGACATCCTATGTATTAGATCCCTTGGAGTTCAAGGCTCGTCCTGGGAAGCTTCTGTCTATTCTTTCTACTCAGGTGGATGAAGGTCTGATGAGTGTGTTGGTGCAGTTTTATGATCCTCTGTACCGTTGCTTCACTTTTCCGGATTTCCAGCTTTTGCCTACACTTGAGGAGTATTCCTATCTTGTGGGTATACCTATCTTAGATCAGTTGCTGTTTAGTTGCTTGGAAAGAGTTCCTTCTTCTCAAGAGGTTGCTGATCTGCTTCATATAGATGTATCTGAGATTGTTGCTCATATGACTACCAAAGTTGGAATTTAAGGTCTCCCATCTGATTTTCTCATTGCCCAAGCTACCTTGTTTGGGAAGGCCATGAGTGAGGACGCTTTTGAAGCCATATTTGTACTTCTGATCTATGGGCTAGTGTTATTCCCCAACATCGATAACTTTGTGGATGTGAACGCCATTAGGATTTTCTCTACTCTTAATCCCGTTCCGACTCTATTGGGTGACACTTATTTCTCTTTGCATATGAGGAATGCAAAGGGTGGTGGTACCATTGTGTGCTGTTTGCCTTTATTGTACAAGTGGTTTATTTCGCACTTGCCTCAGACGCTCGCCTTCAAGGAGAACAAAGGATGTCTACGGCGGTCTACGAGACTTATGTCTCTCACTAATGATGACATCCTTTGGTATAACCGTGTGTATGATGGTGTGCAGATTATTGACTCTTGTGATGAATTCTCCAATGTGCCTCTTCTTGGTACATGTGGTGGGATTAACTACAATCCTATTTTGGCTCGCCGTCAGCTTGGGTTCCCCTTAAAGGATAAACCTAATAACATTTTGTTAGAAGGTGTGTTCTTTCAAGAGGGTAAAGATCCCCAAAACTTGAAGGGAAGGATGGTCCGCGCTTGGCATAAGATCCATAGGAAGGGAAGGAAAGAGCTTGATCCGAAGAATTGTATTGCTTTGGAACCCTACACCTCTTGGGTGAGTAAGAGAGCTTCTGAGTATCGCATGCCCTATGATTATCTGAGACCTACCCCTATGGTTATGGTTGGGCCTTCAACCCTCCCTAACCAAGGAGTAGAGGAGGTGAGAGATGAAGACCGTTCGCGTGCTTGGGTCTGTGAGCGAGAGGAGCTACTTCAGCAACTCAGAGATAAAGATGTTGTGATAGAATTCTTGGAGCATCAGATTATTGATGAGCCAGATGATGTGGTTACTTCTCTTCTTCCTCAGTCATCCAGGTTTTAGAAGAGGAAGTATGATCGACTTGCCAAGGAGAAGGCAGATATGGAGGCAGCCTATGAGAGAGAGGTGAAGAGGCTTCGTGAAGCTTATCTTCCAGTCTCGAGAGCTTTGGACGATTGTTTCTAGGGTTCCATAGGATGTTCATTTTCCTTCTCTCTTGTATTGAATTTGGTTACCAAGACCGTACTTCTTTGGTGTAAAATTTTTTTTTCAAATGTATTTGATATGAATATTTCCATTATAGGTCTAAAAAGATTAATATTTCTAAATATTTTCGAATAGATCTCTATAAAGTTCCTCAAATAAAAATAAAATCATATGCACAAGCATTGTATGCATCATGTGCATAAGCAGGTTTTGTTCAGGGTTTCTTAATCAGTGGTCTAACTCTGTGTTCTTCATTTATTTTAAAGACAAGCTGACGCATCGGTATAACACCAGGGCCAATCTACCAAAGCTGATGGATCATCTTGAACAAGAGAACAGAGAATTGAAGGAGGAGGTAACTAGGCTGACTGCCATGATGGAGTCAGTCTTGACTGCCCAGAGTCAGTCATCTCCAACACCTGCAACTCCTCCCTAGAGGACAGTCATCTCAGAGGTAGCTTCCTCAATTGTGCCTGCCGCCACCGCTCATTTCGCTCCTGCTATGCCAGCCGGGTTTCCCCAGGGGATGCCCACAAATTTTGTGCCTGAGGGTCTTGCTCCGACCTTTGCTTCTCTGCCGACATCTAGCCCGGTCCTTGTTGTGCCACCTCCCGTTGTGCACACGTTACCGAGAGTTGAAGACACCATTTATCACTCTGAGCCATCTGAGGGCCCAGATGTATATGAGAAAATGAATGCTATGAATGACCAATTCCTTGAGCTGCGCAAGAAACTGAAGACTATAAGAGGGAAAGACCTCTTCGGTAAATCTGCTGCTGAGTTGTGCCTTGTGCCCAACGTTAAAATCCCTATCAAGTTCAAAGTACCTGACTTTGAAAAATATAAGGGAAACACTTGCCCTCTCAGCCATCTTGTGATATACGCACGCAAGATGTCAACGGAAATAAACAATGATCAACTTCTCATCCACTATTTTCAGAACAACCTGTCCGATGCCGCACTCAGATGGTATATGGGTCTGGATAGTGCGAACATCCGCTCCTTCAACAACCTTGGCGAAGCTTTTGTCAAGCAGTACAAGTACAATGTTGATATGGCTCCCGATAGGGACCAGCTGAGGGTTATGTCCCAGAAGGAGAAGGAGACATTTAAGGAGTACGCCCAGAGGTGGCGTGAATTGGCCGCAGATTGTGCCCCAACTCGAAGAGAAAGAAATGACGAAGATCTTTTTAAAGACTTTAAGCTCTTTCTACTACGAGCGGATGATTGCTAGCGCTCCCTCGGACTTCACCGAAATGGTGAACATGGGGATGAGGCTGGAGGAAGGAGTCCGGGAAGGACGTCTAACCAGAGATGAAGGCTCTTCTGCAAAATGTTATGGGGCTTTTGCAAAGAAGAAGGAGGGAGAGGCACATGCCGTGTCTTCCCATATTAAAAGAAGACCTTCTGTGAAGAGGAAGACTGTTCGCCCTGCCAGTAACCAGCACCAGGTGGCTCATATAGCACCTGCCTTCAGGGAAACACAACATTATCAACAACAACGTCAACAATATCAACAACAACATCGTCCGCAACAGCAAGCCTACCATCCTCGAAACAACAACAATACCAGCACCAACTAAGATAGGAAGAGGGTCACTTTCGATCCAATTCCAATGACTTATGCTGAACTCTATCCATCACTGATAGATAGAAAGCTGATCACTCCACGCGATCCACCCGCTGTACCGACCAACCCTCAGTGGTGGTACAAGCCTGAGCTTCATTGTGTATACCATTCCGGTGCTCCTGGACATGATGTGGAGAACTGCTATCCCCTGAAGACCAAGGTGCAAGACCTTGTTAGAAGTGGGATCTTGATTTTCGAGGATGTAGGTCTAAATGTGAAGAAGAACCCATTGCCCGAGCATGGGAAAGATGTTGTGAACATGGTCTAGGGTTGCCCTGGCAAATATAAAGTCCTGTATGTCAGTCATATCAGGCAATCGTTGGTCGAGATGCATAGACTGTTATTTGGATACAATCATTATAAGCATGACCATGACAGATGCCGAGTGTGCACTGTCAACGAGAGAGGATGTCGCCAAGTCAGGAATGACATCCAAGAGATGCTAGATCAGGGTGTGATCGAGATAGTTCAGAATCGTGATGAGGATGAAGTGAATGTTATATCCCCTATTTTCAGAATACCAGAACCCGTTGTTGTCAGATATGATGGCAGCAAGAAGAAGGTTTCTCCATCTCTTATCATCAAGCCAGCAGGCCCTGTCCCGTACTCTTCGGACAAAGCTGTTCCCTACAGATATAACGCAGTTGCGTTAGAAGATGGGAAAGAGGTGTCGTTGCCCTCCACTTCTGTTGTGAGTATATCTGATGTTAGTGGTGTGACCCGCAGTGGTCGTGTTTTCTCGGCACCGTCGAAACCCCAAGATGACATGAGAAGAGCTGCTGTTGATAATTCTGCCAGTCCTGTGGGGACTTCTTCTTCTCCGAATCCGACACTTGTTGCAAAGGGTGTTGACCCTACTGTTGTTGCTAAAGCTCCTATCCTTGTTGGCCAGCATGGCATTCTGAAAGAGGACTGTGATGAGATTCTGAGGCTCATCAAGAGGAGCGAGTATAATGTTGTTGATCAGCTGCTTCAAACTCCATCAAAGATATTTGTCCTATCTTTGTTGATGAATTCTGAGCCACACCGCGAAGCTTTGCAGATAGTGTTGGACGTGGCATACGTAGATCACGATGTCACAATTGAACAGTTTGATAGCATTGTTGCAAACATAACTGCTTGTAACAATTTGAGCTTTTGCGATGCTGATCTTCCCGAGGAGGGAAAAGACCACAATTTGGCTCTACACATTTCCGTGAACTACAAGGATGACGCCTTGTCTAATGTGCTGGTAGACACAAGATCATCGTTAAATGTGTTTCCAAAATCCACTCTGGCCAAACTTTCTTACCAGGGACCTCCCATGAGGCAGAGTGGAGTGGTTGTTAAAGCTTTTGATGGATCGAGGAAAATTGTGATTGGCGAGGTTGAGCTCCCAATCAAGATAGGACCTAGTGATTTCCAGATCACTTTCCAGGTCATGGTTATCCACCCATCATATAGCTGTTTGCTTGGCAGACCATGGATTCACAAGGCAGGCGCCGTGACATCCACCCTACACCAAAAGTTGAAATTCGTCAAGAATAAGAAGTTGGTGGTGATAGGGGGAGAGAAGGCTCTCTTGGTAAGCCATTTATCTTCCTTTTCCTACATAGACGCTGAGGATGAGGTTGGGACTCTGTTCCAAGCCTTATCTATTGCTGAGCCTTCAAGGAAAGGATCTTCTTCATTTGCATCCTACAATGATGCGAAGTTGGCCATTGAGCATGGCGCAACTACTGGTTTAGGACAAATGATTAAGCTGGAAGGTAATAAATCCCGGTCTGGCATAGGGTATTCTTCAGGCATTTTCAACGAGCATGGGCTATTCCAGAGTGGAGGTTTCATCCACGCTGTTGAAGACCAAGAGGCTGCTGCTATAGTGGAAGATGATGCAGAGGAAGATCTGGGCAACTTCGTCATCCCTGAAGGAGTCTGCAATAATTAGGTCGCTGTTGATGTTCCAACAGTTGTCCACAAGTCCATGTAATGTGTTCACTTTTGTTTAAGAACCCTTCTCCCATGCCAAAAGGATAAGTGATGACATTGTTGGCACATATTAATACAATGATATTCATTCAAAAAATTACATGTTAAATGTTTGTTTTTTTCCAAATTATTTTCCCTTTTTGCTTTTTGCATGAAATTGGTGATCACTAAAAACCCCTAAAAAGAGAATAAAATCAATCTTTTCATCTGCATAATGATTTGCTTTGCTTGAATTCTAAAATCTCTTTTATATCCAAAATCATTATGCAGGTTGATCAAACCCATTGAACATAATGATCCAACACCATCTCCCAACTTTGAGTTCCATGTATTTGAGGTCGAAGAAGATGATGTTGAAGAGATTCCTGATGAGATTACCCGTTTGCTTGAGCACAAAGAGAAGATCATTCAACCGTATCTTGAGGATCTGGAAACAGTCAACTTGGGGTCTGAGGATTGTGTTCGTGAAGTGAAGATTGGGGCACTCCTTGAAGAGTCTGTGAAGAAGGGGTTGATTGAGTTGCTATGAGAATATGTTGACGTCTTTGCTTGGTCATATGAAGACATGCCTGGTCTAGATATTGATATCGTGCAACATTTCCTGCCTTTGAAGCCTGAGTGTGTACCTGTGAAGCAGAAGCTCAGAAGAACTCGTCCTGATATGGCAGTGAAGATTAAAGAAGAAGTTCAGAAGCAAATTGATGCGGGGTTTCTCGTGACTTCTGCATATCCTCAATGGGTGGCCAATATTGTGCCCGTGCCTAAGAAAGATGGAAAAGTCCGAATGTGCATGGACTATCGAGACTTGAATAAAGCTAGTCTGAAGGATGATTTCCTCTACCACACATTGATATGTCGGTAGATAATACAACTAAGTTCAATGTCTTCTCATTTATGGACGGATTTTCCGATTATAATCAAATAAAAATGGCACCCAAGGATATGGAGAAGACAACATTCATCACACCTTGAGGAACATTCTGTTATCGAGTGATGCCCTTCGGTTTGAAGAACGCCGGAGCCATGTATCAACGAGCTATGACTACCTTGTTTCATGATATGATGCACAAGGAGATCGAGGTGTTTGTTGATGATATGATTGCAAAGTCGAGAACGGAAGTTGAACATGTAGAACACTTGTTGAAGCTTTTTCAGCGTTTGAGGAAGTACAAACTCCGCCTGAATCCGAACAAGTGTACATTTGGAGTCCATCCCGTCAAGTTATTGGGCTTTATTGTCAGTGAAAGAGGTATTGAAGTTGATCCTGCCAAGGTCAAAGCAATACAAGAGATGCCTACGCCCAAAACTAAGAAGCAAGTCCGAGGTTTTCTTGGCCGCTTGAATTATATTTCCAGATTTATATCCCACATGACTGCCACATGTGCGCCTATATTCAAGCTCCTCCGGAGAGATCAGCGCCACGATTGGACCGAGGATTACTAGAAGGCCTTTGATAGTATCAAAGAGTATCTGTCTGAGCCCCCAATTCTGTCTCCGCCTGTTGAAGGGAGACCATTAATTATGTACTTAACAGTGCTTGATGACTCCATGGGTTGTGTATTGGGTCAGCAAGATGAATCAGGAAAGAAAGAATATGCGATATACTATCTGAGTAAGAAGTTCACTGATTGTGAGTCTCGATACTCAATGCTTGAGAAAACATGCTGTGCTTTGGCTTGGGCTGCTAAGCGCTTACGCCAGTATATGTTAAATCATACGACTTGGTTGATATCCAAAATGGATCCAATCAAGTATATCTTTGAGAAGCCTGCTTTAACTGGGAGGATTGCCCGTTGGCAGATGTTGTTGTCTGAGTATGATATTGAGTATCAAGCTTAGAAAGCTATTAAAGGTAGTATCTTGGCTGACCACTTGGCACATCAACCAATTGAAGATTATCAGTCTGTTCAGTACGACTTCCCTGATGAGGAGATTTTGTATTTGAAGATGAAAGATTGCGATGAGCTTACGCTCGATGAAGGGCCAGAGCCTGGTTTCCGATGGGGCATGGTATTCGATGGCACTGTTAATCAGTATGGAAATGGTATTGGGGCAGTGATTATCACTCCTCAGGGCACACATTTTCCTTTCACAGCAAGGTTGACTTTCAAATACACGAATAATATGGCGGAGTATGAGGCATGTATTATGGGTTTGGAAGAGTGTATTGATCTTAGGATCAAACATCTTGATGTTTATGGTGATTCGGCGCTTGTTGTTAATTAAATTAAGGGTGAATGGGAGACGAATCAGCCTGGCCTCATCCCATATAGAGATTATGCGAGGAGGATTTCAACTTTCTTTACTAAGGTTGACTTCCATCATATTCCTCGAGATGAGAATCGGATGGCAGATACTCTTGCTACACTTGCTTCGATGATTATGGTGAAATATTGGAATGAATTCCCCAATATCACTGTGATGCGCTAGGATAAACCAACTCATGTATTTGCAGTTGAAGAGGTGAAAGATGATAAGCCATGGTATTATGATATCAAGTGCTTTCTCCAAAGTCAGATGTACCCGCCTGGGGCATCTGTTAAAGATAAGAAGACTTTGAGGAGATTATCTGGAAATTTCTACCTTAATGGTTATGTGCTTTATAAGAGAAACTTTGACATGGTTCTGCTCAGATGCGTGGAGAGACACGAATTAGACATGTTAATGACTGAAGTCCATGAGGGTTCATTTGGAACTCATTCCAATGGACATGCTATGGCTAAGAAGATGTTGAGAGCAGGCTACTATTGGCTGATAATGGAGTCTGACTGCTGCAAATATGTGAAGAAATGCCACAAGTGTCAGATTTATGCGGATCAGATTCATATTCCCCCGACACTTCTGAATGTTATTTCATCACCATGGCCTTTCTCCATTTGGGGAATTGACATGATTGGCATGATAGAGCCAAAGGCATCGAACAGTCACCGTTTCATTCTCGTAGCAATTGATTACTTCACCAAGTGGGTTGAAGCGGCGTCATATGCAAATGTGACCAGGCAGGTGGTTGTGAAGTTCATCAAGAATCAACTCATATGCCGATATGGGGTGCCAGACAAGATCATTATTGATAATGGATCTAACTTGAACAACAAGATGATGAAAGAGCTGTGTAGCGAGTTCAAAATTGCACATCATAATTCTTCTCCCTACAGACCTAAGATGAATGAGGCTGTTGAAGCTGCTAACAAGAATATCAAGAAGATTATCCAGAAGATGGTTGTTACGTACAAAGATTGGCATGAGATGCTGCCATTTGCTTCGCATGGTGTCGCAACCTGAAAAATGGAATGCGAAAAAAACACAACCGGCGAAAGAAAATGACAGAAGAGTCGCCACCGTGCGTTATTCATCCCAAAGGAGGGAAAGGAAACACTCGAAGTAAACCTGAAAAAGGAAAGGACAAGACGGGGTCTCGCAACCAAATCTTGGGTTCGGGAGTCGGTTATGCGAAGGGAAGGTATTAGCACCCCTACGCATCCGTAGTACTCTACGGGATCCACTTTTGTGGTTCTTGTCTAAAGGGTGTGGGTTTATCTTGTGCTGTTTGCCAAAAAAAAAAAGGTTAAATCTGCCCTAAGCGAGTCCCTCCTAGGTTTTGTAGTTTGTTTGTTTATTGGATGTTTATGCTTTTGTGCAGTTATTTATTTACCTGCTTTACCTTATTGCATTGTGTACATATCATTGCTGTATCTGTTGGCTGGCTATGGCTGCTTGGTGATCTTTGTGAGATGAGTTCTATACCCGAACTCGAGTGCACTTAAGATAGGAGAATGGCATAGTCCTGTCAACTTGTGTGGAGTATTCCTTAGCGAGTTGACTTGCAAGCCCATTCACTTGGTGGAGGTCATGTTGAGATCAATAATGTCACATAAGTAAGTTGTGGTTAGACATTACTTGTTCCAATATAGACCTAAGAAGCCAAGGACCTTAGTTTACCTAATCCATCTTGGCCTATTCGTAGGACGTAGTGCGAAAGTCGTTCAAGTGTGAGACTTGATACGATTGTTACGCGATACTACACTCATAAGAGTCTCTCTTGAGAATATTGTTGGAATACGAGTAGTCGTTCCTCTGATAATATCCGAAAGATGGGATTATGACTATGGGAACCTTTTGTAGAACATGTTTGGCAGGTTTAAACCTTAGTACACTCCTTTTGGGTGGTTCTTAACCTAAACTCCATGCTCGTGACTTGCAACAAACCCTTGATTCATGGTTAATCCGATCAGGTATCCTTAATATCAATGAAACTCGGGTGTTGATAAGGTGTAAACCATAATCCACCAAAATGGGTGGTTGATATTAAGGATAACATGATCCATTCCATGACCTTTGTTTGGTGTGCTCTTAATTTCTCTCCAGACAGTGCAACCTGACAGATGTTCAAGCGGATCCATCAATTCTGATTGACATGCCTTTGCATTGCATAACATCATCTGCATATTTGCATCCAACATCTCATGCTTATTCATTTGCAGGGTATTCCCTTTCAAAACGGGGGTGCCTTAAAACTGAATAAGCAGTGCATCGCATACCATGCATATTAACCCTTGTCTGTTTTGCAGGTGTCACCGCAGTGTCTAATGTTTGTTCCCTGTATCAGGAAGTTATTGGTCCCAAGCGAGTCCACAGGTACCCGACAAAGGAAAATCGTCCACAACTAGCGATGGACCAAGTACAGAAAGAGCTGGCTGATATGCGTGAAAGGATGGATCAGTTCAGGACATTGATGACTGGTATGGCAGAAGGCCAGGCGAAGCTGAGGGAATTGGTTGAGCAACCGAGACACGATCCAGATTTGGAGATACCAAATGCTGAGGGAAACCCTGGTAACCCTGGGAACGCTGATAACCCTGTGAACACTGGTAACGCGGGTAACGCAAATGCTGATGGAAACCCGGGTAATGTTGGCAACACAGGGAATGTTGGAAATGGTATTGGCGGAAGGTACAATGTGAATCAAGGAATTCGGATTAACGGGCACCCCGTTACTGAAGATTGTCAGTATGATCAATTTTCTTTGCACGACGAGGCCCTCGAGACCACTCGCCGTATGGATGAGCTTGCTGAGAAGCTCAAATCTTTGGAGTCTCAAAATTCCTTGGGTTTTGATGTCACAAATCTTGGTCTGGTTCAGGGAGTAAGGATTCCTCACAAGTTCAAACCCCCTACTTTTGAGAAATACAACGGGGCTTCTTGCCCACGCACTCATCTCCAATCTTATCTGGGAAGGTTGGGAGCTCACACGGAAGATGAAAAGCTGTGGATGTACTATTTTGAAGACAGTCTAACTGGAGCTTCTCGTGAATGGTATTCTCATTTGTCTCGTACTACCATCAAGAGCTGGAAAGACTTGGCAGAGGCTTTTATCAAGCAATATCAATACAACTTGGACATGGCTCCAAATCGGACCTTGTTGCAAGGTATGTCTCAGACTGCCAAGGAAACCTTTAGAGAGTATGCTCAGCGTTGGAGACAGATTGCTGCGTCCGTCCAACCCCTTATGTCTGAAAGGGAGATGGCGGACATGTTCATGAACACTCTTCAAGGCAATTATATTGAGAGATTGGTTGCTTGCCCGTCAATCAGCTTTGCAGAGATAGTAATTGCTGGAGAAAGAATCGAGAGTCTGTTGAAGATGGGCCGAATTCAAGACAATAGTGGTCCCAAGAGACCGTTTGCTGGTAACGGTCAGCGAAGAAAAGAAGGCGAGACAAGCGTTGTGTATGCCGGCAGAGGCAGGAGTAGAGGACGCCCTAATTATTATCAAGATCAAGTGGCCGCAGTCACTATTCCAACACCTGTTCCTCAACCGCAATATCATCCGCAACAACAACCCAGGTACAACAATCAACAACAAGGAGGTAATCCGGGTCAGCAGAGACACTATCAACAACGTCCAAGGCAGGCAGACCGGGTCATTGAGCCAATCCCAATGCCTTATTCAATATTACTTCCCAAGCTGATTGACATGAATCTGGTTACATTGAGAACTCTGGCCCCACCAATCGATCCCAATAATTTGCCTAGAGGTTATGATGTCAACGCCAGATGTGCTTTTCACTCCAACGCACCTGGCCATACTACAGATAATTGCAAGGCTCTCCAGTTAAAGGTACAAGATCTGAGAGATGCCCAGGCTATCAATTTTGCTCCGGTGCCTAATGTTATCCAGAATCCGATGCCGGCTCACGGCAGGCAGGGGATTAATGCTGTCGAAGTGGTTGAAGCTGGTAATGCCCAAGGCTGGGGCAAATTTGTGGAGCCAGTCATCAAAGAAGACAAGTTTGGATTGGGGTATGCTCCGGGATCTCAGAAGAATGAAACCGGTACTCTCTCCAGCGGGGGTTTGGTTTCTCCCCACGTCGTCAATGCTGCAGATGAAGACAAGGCTGACAGCGACTGTGACTTAGATAGCTGGATTCGCCCGTGTGTCTCGGGAGAAAAGCTCGACAATTGGTCGTCCGAAAAACCGTCCGGGTTACTCTGCTGAAAGAGTGATTTTTATTGTTTTCCTTTTATTACATGCATAATAAAGTCTTACACTTTGCCCAAGGTGTAATGACTCATCTGTAGGGCCATCCATTTAGTTACATTTCGCAATTATTTTTATCATCAATAAAGGACGGCTTTTGCAAACAATTTTGTGTTCTCTTTCTTTCAGTTTTTTTTTACTTTTTACAAAGAATGGCAATGTTTCTTTTTTCGTTTTTCCTTTCTTTCAAAAAAAAAATCTCTCATTCTAAGGTAAAGCATGATCCTCCATCATGCAGAGCCGACCACTCGGATCTCACTGCTAACGACACTGCTATGGCCAAGTATGACTTCGACAATCCTATCTATCAAGCCGAAGAAGGGGCTGAGGAAGTTTGTGAATTGCCTGAAGGGTTAGCCAGATTGTTGAAACAGGAGGACCGAGCTATTACACCTTATCAAGAGGTGATTGAGACCGTCAACATCGGTACCGCAGACGACAAGAAAGATCGGGGCCAGTCTACAGGCCGAGAGGAAAGACCGTTGATCATGTACTTGACTGTGTTAGAAAGGTCAATGGGTTGTGTGCTCGGTCAGCATGACGAGTCAGGTCGAAAAGAGCATGCAATATACTACCTTAGCAAAAGTTTACCGACTGTGAACAAAGATACTCATTGCTCGAGAAAACTTGCTGCGCTTTGGCATGGGCTGCTCGCCGACTAAGACAGTATATGTTGACTCACACGACTCTATTGATATCAAAAATGGATCCAGTCAAGTATATTTTTGAAAAGCCATCACTTACCGGAAAGGTTACTAGGTGACAAATGATACTGACAGAGTATGATATCCAATACACTTCACAAAAAGCCATCAAGGGAAGTGTCTTGTCAGACTATCTTGCAGAGCAACCGATTGATGATTACCAACCTATTAGGTTTGACTTTCCTGATGAGGACATCATGTTTCTCAAATCGAAAGATTGAGAGGAACCACTCCCGGAGGAGGGGCCTGACCCTGAATCCAAATGGGTTATGATGTTTGATGGGGCGGTCCACGTCAATGGTCGCGGAGTTGGTATAGTGTTGATCACACCGGAAGGGGGTTCATATGCCATTTGGTGCCAGAATAACTTTTCCCTGCACCAACAATGAAGCCGAATACGAAGCTTGTATCCTAAGACTTGAGGAAGCCGTCAATATACAGATTAAAACCCTGGATGTATACGGGGATTCAGCTTTGGTCATCAATCAAACCAACGGGAAATGGTGCTATGCTGGAACTACGTACCCAGAATTGACGTATCTCGGTCAGAGACGAATGAAGAAAGCATTTGGTCAGAAAGTGCGCCCTCGGGAGTATCGAGTCGGTGAATTGATACTCAAAAGAATTCTTCCTCCCAACACAGATCACAGGGGCAAATGGACATCGAACAACGAGGGTCCATACGTGGTTAAAAGAGTTTTCTCTGGCGGAGCTCTGATGCTAACAACCATGGATGGCGAAGACTTCCCGTCCCCTGTCAACTCAGACGCAGTTAAAGTATACTTCGCATAAAATAGACCCGCTGGACAGTAAAAAGAATAGTCCAGGCAATAAAGGGGCATCCCGACGAACCAAAAAAAAAAGAGAATAAAGAGGTTCGGGCAAAAATTAGGGATATAAAAAAAGAGTACACCCGGTGAGTCGAAAACCCAAAAGGGCGGCTCAGGCAAAAAGGGGTATCCCGGTGGATTGAAAACCCGAAAAGGGGGCGATCCAGGCAAAAGTTAGGGAATAAGCGAATGACTGTGATCTGAGTTCATCAGTGTTATATCACCGTTTCATTCAATCCGGCAATCTTCGAAGGTTAAAGATCGACTAATCATCCACTTCAGAAAGCAAGATGAGCAGAGCGTCTTGAGGGCATACGAGTCATAGCAGAGTCGAAACTCAGTGGGATCCCGTTTCCACATTGCCATTAGGATAGTTCTCTTTTTATAGCGATCACCTCTTTTCAGGGATCAGCTTCCTGATACCCTCGCCTATTCCTGGCACAAATTTTCTCCCCATTAAGAGTCGAATAATTCAGTTAAAGAGCCTCTTTATTTTTCATTTATCAGTTTGTTTGCAAAAATGTCCGAATTTTTGATAAAACATATTGCATATGAACATAATGGTGGCTTTTGCAGATGATTTGCACAGGAAAACATTTAAAATTGCTTTGAATGTGCTTAATCCTGAACGGTGAATTCAAACCGAGTAATTCCCCCGAGGCATACATGTATTTTTGGTTGCAGGTCACAGGAACCGGATGCCAAGTCATGAATCCTCATCCCCAAGCGGTTGACAAAGTCTCTCCACAGCAGAGCATGTTCCCCAACAGAGTTGACAGTATCCAGACTGTGTATCCCCAACAGAGTTGACAATATCCAGACTATATATCCCCAGCGGAGTTGACAGTGTCAGATTGTATCTTCCTAGCAACAGCGGAGTGGTTGCATACCCAACGGACAAGAGGGTGGTGTTCCCAGTGTTCATCTCATCCCCAGCAGATTATTTTTAACAGATTTGTTAATCCCCAGCTTGAGGACGATTAGCAAGTTCATATCCCCAGCAAAGGTCGTTTCCTACGACATTTCCCCAGGAAGTGTTTTCCACACAGACTCTCCTCACAGAGCCTCGCCGAACAAAGTTTCCATAGTTGATACTCCCCCCGCAAGGTCAACTTTTCAAGCAGCCAATTTATTTTTGGTGGCTCATTGGTCCCGGCAGACGGATCATTCCCCATAGAGCATTCAAGGATTGATACAGCGATCTGTTCCCTACCGGAGTTTGCTTCCCCAAGCAGATTTCTTTTTACACCATGCATAACATTTGCATTTGCATGCATATCATATCAAGCATACACATAAGCTGATAAACAGGTTCTTCCAAGAAGACTGAAGAATTACTTTACAACCAAGGTCATGAGATCCAGCCAGAGGATCAAGCGTGAGTGATCCAGCCTGAGGGTCATTTTGAAGATTCAGCCTGAGAATCGTTTTCCCGTGATCCAGCATGAGGGTCACTTTTTGAAGATTCAGCCTGAGAATCGTTTTCCCGTGATCCAGCATGAGGGTCCATTTCGAAGATTCAGCCTGAGAATCGTGTTCTAGTGAGCCAGCCTAAGGCTCAATTTGAAGATTCCCCAGTGAAGTCGCCTACAAGCTTTATTTCCCCAGCAAGCCTAAGTCTAATTGAGGAGTCGTTACAACATGTTCTAGCCCGAAGAATATGTACGAAGCCCAAAAGTGGAATATTCTCGAAGCTGCATATCTAATATGAAGGTTGGGTTTAGATTTCAAAAGAAGGTCAACCAGCGCATGCCTCAGATGCGGGATCCTAATGACGAGAATTTATCATCAAAACAATCCAGATCTAGCCAGAAGATCGAAGTAGATTCAGCCAGAGAATCGAAACAAAGGAGATCTAGCCAGAAGATCGAAGAAGATCTAGCCAGAAGATCGAAGTCAGGTCTAGCCCGAAGACCGGAAATAGATTCAGCCAGAGAATCGAAACAGTTCAGATCTAGCCAGAAGATCGAAGTAGATTCAGCCAGAGAATCAAAGGAAATAGATTCAGCCAGAGAATCGAAACGGAGGAGATCTAGCCAGAAGATCGAAGAAGATCTAGCCAGAAGATCAAAATCGTATCCAGCCCGAGGATCAAAATTAATATCCAACCAGAGGACTAAATTGAGTATAGGTTCAGCCAGAGGATCGAAACTCCAGATTAAGCCAGAGGATCGGAAGAAAAATAAACAGCGCGGTGTATTTTCGCGTTTTTGTGGTGTTCTCGGAGCGCAAATTTTCGGTCTATCTTTGGTATTCAATCACAGCTCACCCCGTTTGTCTGATAAGCTGTTCGCTTTCATCCTACTCGTGTTAGCTGATGATTGAATAGGGGCAGCTGTAACACCCCAAAATTTGCCCTCCTCATTCATGCATTCATTTAGCATTTCATATTGCATTTCATCATGTCAATCAGAATTAGATCCGAAAAAAAAAAACAAAAAAAAACAAAATTTTTTACAAAAAAAATAAAAATAAAATAATAATAATAATAATAATAATAAAATTTTAATTACTTAATTAATTAATTAATTAAATAAATAATTAAATAAATAAAATATAATAATTTTTTTTGGACTTGGACCTTTCTCAAAAGCCCACTAAGCTACCAATATTAGCCTATAAATACTAGAGTTTCATTGAAACAAAAGGCCACACACAGAAGAGGAGAAGAAGGAAGAGAAGCAAAATACTCTGAGGTTTCCTTGGAACAAAACCCTGAGGAAAAAGATAGTGAGAGAAGACCTAACGGAGTTCAGAGCAGCCTCCAAACCCCGAAGGGAACTCAACTACACAGAATCACCTCTGCCTCACATAAACCCTGAAGATTGTTTTGTAAACCTCACGGGTGCAACTCAATTTCAATCAAGCTCTCCAATCAGGATTGCCATTATTCCCATTACCTTTGCCCATGGGTTTAATATGTATATGAATGTATAAACAATGTCTTGAATGTTTAACCGTTTAATTTTTGAGTGTATGCCACAGGGTTTGAGTTTTTCTGAAACCATACTGTTGATCATGAAAAAAATGCTTATGGTGTTTCACTAACCCTTTTGTTGAATTTTTGTGAGGGCTCACATGACTTTTGCAGGGATAACTTGCGTGGTTTCCCACTTTATTTGTGGGATAACCCCTGGAGGTTCATTTCGATTACCTGTACTGACTCACTTTTCTTTGATGGCATTAGCTTGGAAGGATCTCAGGGTTTCCCATTCCTCTAATTGCTGTTACTTCGGATCTTTATCCGCGTGGTACTTTTACATTTTTCCCGCATTTTACTGCTTTCCTAGCTGGAAGACCTCGATAGGAGGCAACGTTTGAGCCCCTCGGTGGCATTTTACTCTGAGATACATGTTTTGTGTTTTGTATTCATATCCCTGCAGGTAGCACGGTTCCTTCGTCAAGGACTGCCTTTTTGCCCTCGAGCATCCTAAACCCTAAAACCCAAAGCAACACGTTAACTCCTTCTACTACAGGCGAGTAAGTCTCCAAAGGGCGAGCATCCGGTAGATTGCGTAGTGACGTCGTTCGCCCAAAACCCAATCCATAACCCCGTAGTTGGCCGAACTACGTTTTGCTCTGATTCTCAGGCCAGATGAGATACGTAGGCATAAGACGCGATGTCTTAGCGAGCACACATCCCCCAACCCATAGGTCAGCCGAGCTACGAAGACTCTGATTCTCATATTCAGATGAGATACGTATGCAGTGGATGCGACATCCGCGCGAGTCATTTTCATTTAACCTTTTTTTTTTGTAAACAGCACAAGATAAACCCACACCCTTTAGACAAGAACTACAAAAGTGGATCCCGTAGAGTACTACGGATGCGTAGGGGTGCTAATACCTTCCCTTCGCATAACCGACTCCCGAACCCAAGATTTGGTTGCGAGACCCTGTCTTGTCCTTTCCTTTTTCAGGTTTACTTCGAGCGTTTCCTTTCCCTCCTTTGGGATGAATAACGCACGGTGGCGACTCTTCTGTCTTTTTCTTTCGCCGGTTGTTTTTTCGCGCACTGTATTTTTCAGGTTGCACCACATGGCTATCGTACATCTGCCCACACTTCAACAGGGGCAACCCCTTTCTCCCTTGTATATGGCATGGGGGTTGTGCTCCCCGTGGAAGTTGAGATCCCATCAATGAGAGTCTTGATGGAAGCCAAGTTGACTGAGGCTGAATGCATTCAAATTCGTTATGACCAGTTGAACTTAATTGAAGAGAAGAGATTAACTGCCATGTGCCATGGTCAGTTGTATCAGCAGAGGATGAAGAAAGCCTTTGATAAGAAGGTCAAGCCTCGTGTGTTCCAAGAAGGTAACCTCGTGCTCAAGAAAGTTTTATCTTTCGAGCCCGATTCCAGGGGCAAGTGGACTCCAAACTATGAAGGTCCATATATTGTTAAAAGATCATTTTCAGGCGGTGCTTTGATACTTACAACTATGGATGGGGAGGATTTCACTCGTCCTGTGAATTCAGATGCAGTCAAGAAATACTTCGCCTAAAATAAAAACAGAATAGCTCGCTAAGTTGAAAACCCGAAAGGGCGACTTAGGCAAAAATGAGCGTCTCGATGGATTGAAAACCCGAAAGGGCGGTCCAGGCAAAAGTTAGAGACATAAAAAATATAAATATATATATCCCGCTAGATTGAGTACCTCACCTTGGGGCAATCTAGGCAAAAATTAGGGATTTGGCAAGTAACTGCATCCTGACAAGACTTTGTTCTACAACTGTCACCTGATTCTCGCTCAGTCATCGTCAACTGAAGCTTCAGATACATTGGATTCAGAGTTGGTGGAGAGATGGTCATTATGTTCAATGTAGCCCTTTTTTCCAATATATATCACCAATTTCAAATTTGTACAGATCCATGGAGTCTCGCCATTTGCGGACTACCATTCTATCAAATAAATTTGAGCCTTTATCTAATTCTTTGCACTCTTATTTGTTCCTGCTTAACAAATGTTTGCATGTTTTAATTGATAAATATCATTGTTTTTATAAACTGTTTTTAAACAAAGTGAACAATCATGATGACTAAAAGGATAAAGGGAATGTCTCTAGTGCTCTCCCAAGGATAGTATGATCTCCGAAAGGGTAAGACATTTATTCACATTCCTAGCATATTTGTATCCTCTTCATCATCTTTCAGGTTGTCTCCTTAGCGAGCACAAAGAAAGGTGATACATTATCAAGTCCCCAGGGAGTCTGGAGTTTTGGCCTTGATCTTTTTTGAGATGTATATACCTCCGTCCTTAGATCCCCAGGGAGTCTGAGTCTAGCATTTGTGTTTTATCTATTATATGGTTGTCATCCCTTGTGTGGACTGACCTAAAATCCCTTATATATTGATGAAAATTGATATGATATCTACTTTCGAGGAAGTGGGTCCTCCCTCAATAAATGAAAATCTCCCGCAAGGTGAGCAGGAATTCCCAGCTTGAGTGGAAATCCTCAGCAAGTTGGCCTTCAGCTTATCCCCGACAGGGTTGCTCACAGCAGACTTTCCCCAGTTGGATCGCCTTCAATCTTCCCCAGTGGAGTTGCCTGATCAGAGCCTGATATTTGTATTCTCCTCCTTATTGGAAAGTTTCCTCCTAGCAGGACTGGTGGTGAAGATGTTGTGTCCTTCCCCAGTGGAGCGTTGGTTCTCTCTCCTTGGCAGAGATGTCTCTCCTATAGGTGAAAGGAAGGGTTTTGATTAAAACTTCTATTTGGTGGTTGTTCCCCACAGAGCTTTATATCTTTCCCCCTGATAAGTTCCCCAGTAGAGTTTCTTCTATGATGGATCCTATCCGTGTTGAGCTCCTCGATAGATTTTCCTCTACATCGGATCTTTTGTCTGTTCAGCAGCAAATCCCTGGCGGTGACTCTGTAGCTTCCCCAGCGGAGTAATTTGTTCCATTCTCCCGGCGACAGAAATGTTCCTTCAGCAGTTCCCGAGAATTGTTGGAAGATCCCCAACACCTGGTAGTCGTGACCTTTGCTTACCCACAACAGCGGTCTCTGATCCCCAGCGACCCTGCTTGTTCCCCTAATAGCAGTTTGTGTCTCCTGGTATTTGATGCTCCCCACCAGATTGGATTTCTCCTGTGGGCCTGGCCTTCTCTTTTGAGATGTTATACCGGATGTCTGTCCATTGTTTCTTGGACCTGTTTGTGTTAGATATGTTTGTTCGTCAGCATTAATCATACATAAACCATGCATATACATGCACAATTACAACATTAAGATATTCATGTTGCATTCTTTGCCATATGTCTTTGCTTGCTATCCCCTGCTAGTGGTGAAATGTTCTTCCCCGAGCAGATGCTTGCGTCTGATCTCTCCATTTAGAGTCAGCCCCATAGGCAGAAAGTGTCTATTTATCCTCCATCATTCCCCACTGAGTTATGTCCTCGTGGATGATTATTGTTTCAGTTTCCTCCCTAAATATGTATTGGGATGGAATTACTTCCCTGAGTTATATCCTCATTGGGTCGAGTCTTGTTTGATTGTGTATTTCTAGCTCGTCCCTAGATTGACTCCTTTCTTGTTATTTCCCCTGTAGTTCCCTGTGGTTCCGGTGATCAATTGCTCAGTAACCAGTAATTATTCATCTTTTTCCTAGTGGACTTTGTGGCCTTCTACCCAGTAACCGGTAGTTGTAAGTCCTATTTCTTTGGTTTTCTACCCAGTAACTGGTAGATGTAATCCCCTCTTTGTTGGTTATCTTTATCCAATATTTGGTATTGATATTCCTTCACTTTTGAGTATACCACCCAATAACCGGTGATATATCTCCTAGATCATTGCTTTTGTCAATGTATCCCCAACGAGTCATCTTTCATTTACCCTTTGTTTGGTAATGGTTGTGTCTCCCCTTGATTAGTCATCATTTTATACCCAGTAGCCAGTATCCCGATGTTCTTTCTTTTTCGGTCGATCTATCCTTTATTAACCCAGTAGCCGGTTGTGGATAATCTTCCATGCGAGTATGTTATCTACGTTTTGACGGTAATAGATAATATATCTCATGCGCTCTTCAGTCGAAGTCTTTTTCTTCCCCAGTTGAGTAAGATTCGTATTTCCTTATGGAATCGAATGTCCATCTTGTAATCGAGTTTGCTTTGTCAGCCCTCCTTCGGATGATGAGTGTCTTGGAAATATTCCCCAATTCACGCCTGGTTGGTCACCTATTATATGCCCAGTAACCGGTATCCCTGGTGTTCCTTCCTTCTGCTCCCTATTATGACTTTTGGTCCCCTGTGGAGTCAGATTTTCCTGAGTCGAAATATGCCTTTTAGGTTTTCCTCAGATGTTTCGGATGATTGATATCTTTCACCCTTATACCGGTCTTAGATATTCTTTCTCCCTGAGCATGTTGTTCTCTCACCCAGTAACCGGTGTTTTGATAACATGTCTCTCTTTGAGTTTATTACCCAGTAGCCATGTAATATCTCATTGTTTCTCCCTCGACTGAGTCCCTTAGTGGATATTCCCCACCCAAGTCCGGATTTTTATCCGAAGTATCCGTTGTGGATAGTTTTGCTGTATTGGCATATTCCCTAATACATGCATCTTTGCGTCAGTTCGAGTCTTTCCATTGATTTATTTTCATGGAATCCCTTCGTGTCTCCCAGCAAATATTCAAGTCGTGACCTGCTCACACATTTTACCCTTTAATTCTCCCCAGAGTCTCTGTCTCCCTAGTGAGTGTATTACTCCTATGGAATTTCAATGTCTCCTGATTTCTTTTTCCTTTTTGGTCATATTTCCCCACAGAGTATTAATTTTTGCATACATACATTTGCATCATGAGGTCTCTTAGGGACCAAAATTCGTCTCTTTGTTATTATTTAAGCCCATTCTACCACGTCGAGAAGAAGATTTTAACCTTCATATCTCCGGCTAGAATGACCTTAAATAGGGGCATCTGTAAGACCCTAATTTTGACCCTAAGATCCCTCATGGCATCATATCATTGCTCATTGCATTTGCCTCAAGGATCATAGCATGTGTGGCCCCTTAACCCTTGGGTTGAGACTTGTGTGAGTGGTTTGAGACCACCAAGCATGTTTGAATTGTATATTATTGCTTTTCTTATTTTGATTACTAACCAAAAGCACAAAAATATGTCACTAACTTGTTTTGTTTTGAAGTTTAAGCAATCATGAGATCCCTTGCTCCTAAGAGGCTCTTATGCTCAAGGAAATGGCCACATGAAGATGAAAGCAAGCATTACAATGGTTCCCAAAGCTCTCAATCATCATATATGTCTCCCAAGTATCTCAATTTGTCATTTGATCAAGATAAACCAAAGGGCTTGAGGATTGTTTCCCAAGGAAACCCTAATTTAACTATGCATTGACTGTGCCTTGCTCATGAAGCAACCTCAACCTATGATCAAATCCAATCAAGTTAAGTTCTTTCATTCATCATTTTATGCATATATGAGCCTATGTGAGTATTCTCAAACATTCATTCATCAAGATTTGAAGTTTAGACTTGAGAAGTTGACAAGTCAAGTCATCTGACTATTTTGAAATCCACTGAGACCTAACTTTTGATGTGTTTGTCAAATGAAGATGACCCCAAGAGAAACAATGTTCTTAAGAACCATATGAACAACTTTAATGTTCATCAAAAATCCATTTAAAACTTGGAAGTTCATCATTCATTTCAATACATTATAGGTCATTTTGACTGAAACCCTAATTTTGGGTCAACTTCCCAAGGACCTAACTCACTCATTTTTCATGGTTTTGAAATGAGACAAATTGAATTGGAAATATTAATATGTCTACTTCAATTTCTATGTTGGACAAAGTTTCATAATCCTAAAATAAACACATGTGATAATACAAAACATTATAGGTCACTTTGGACCAAAGCCATTGAATCTTGAAAAAGTCCAACTTTAAGTGCCCATAAATTTCTCATCAAAAATCCAAATGATGCAAAATTTAATTCCAAATTGATCATCTTGAAAAGATATATAACTTTTAGGTTGGGGTTTTTTCCATTTGAGGCATCGTCATTGAAACAGAAGGGCTTGAAGTTGGTCACTTTGACAAAATTCTCAAAGGCATGTTTTGTGCATCAAACTTCATGACCAGTTTTCACAATTTTCCAAACTCCAAATGGATTTTTGTCCAACATAGTGTTTGTTCCTTATGTCAATACCTTTCCAACCATTACCCACATGCCTATGTTTGGAATTTCTATGTATGACTTTCAAAGAGAGGAACATTTGTGACCATTTATGCATTTCACGATGAAACTTCATGCACAAGCAATTGTAATGCAAACCACACATCCAAATAAATTCATCATGCTATCAGCTTGCAGAACCATCAGCTTTTGGGCCTCACATGCGCCTGTACAGGCCCATGCATGGAGGACCCAAAGCTTCATGCACACGAGTTTGTCACACTTTGCTTGCAGCTGCAGCTATAAATAAACACCTTGCTTTATTCATTTCTCAACCTGAAGGCGCCTAAAGCTCTGCTAAAATCCATTCCCAACCTCTCACCAAAGGAATTTTGAATTTTCATTTCTCTTTTCAAGTTTGAATTTCAACAAAATCAGTTGATCTTCAACACTTATTCCTTAGCCTTGCACACATACCATACCTCAAGATCAAGCTGCAAGCAAGAGTTTGGTTGGATTGTGCTCATCAAAGATGCACTTCAAAGGTTTACATCTCAACTGCTTTGATTCGAATCTCATCATATATTGTGCTTTGCTTGTGTTTGTTTGGTTCCTTGAAGTCCTCGTGTGAGAGGCAAGCCAATGGTGGCTTTAATTTCATGAATTGATGCATTTCAGATTGAACACCTGGATTTTCCATCTCGGATTTCTCCTTCCATAGGGATCTTGAGAGAAATCCAAGGTTACAGGGGTGATGTACATCACCCCAGCTTTAATTTGGTATAAAGATCATGCAATTTGGTTGAGGTTGCAAAACCTGCAACTGGTGGTTGGTTTTTTGTTTGCTCGCCGGAGAAGACGGTGGTTTCCACCACCGTCCCCACGTGGAACCACTCTGAGCCATTGGATGATGATTACAGGATCTAATCTTGGCCTTTGCTCTTTATGACTTTTTTAAATCCAACGTGTGATGTGTTTGACTGTGGAACACAATGAGCGCGCCTGAGAGCCTTAGGATCATCCACGTCAATTAATGAATGTTGATCCAAGCGTTGTGGATTTTCCAGATTTTCTTAATTTCCGTTTTATTTTCTTTAATTCCTTTTATTTTCAAAAATTCATAACTCTTTTATTTGGAATCACAAAAATATGGGACCAATTGCAAAATTTTTCTTTTAAAATCTAGTTTCATAATCTGATTTTTAATTATTTTTGTGATTCCATTTAATATTTTTTGTGAATTATGTTGTTTTTAATTATTTTTAATTCATTTTAAATACTTTTTGATATTCAAAAAGTCCAAAAATATTTTCTTAACACATTTGGATCATGATAAGTCTATGAAAATATTCTCATCAATTTCTTAATTGATTTGAGATTTATTTGAGATTTTAATTCATTTGTGTTATATTTTAATGCTTTTCATTTATTTTAAAATAGTTTCTGTTTTCAAAAAATATTGAGAAAATTTGTCAAACCTTGTTTGACCATGTTAGACTTATGATGATCCAATTGGACTTATCCAAGTTGATTTGAATTGGATTTGAAGTTTGACCTTACTTTTTTTCATTTTATTTTATGTATTATTTTAATTTCAAAAAATACCAAAAATATGTGTGACCTTTCTTGACTTCTCATCTTCATTTCACTTTTGTTTACCATTGATTGATGTTGATTCCATTCACATTTGATCATTGTGTTTTGGTTATGTCATTTGAGTTTCCATTTTGTACATTCAATCTTCATCTCTCATCTTCTTCTTTTTCTTTTGACCAATGAGTTAATGATTTGTGGTTAGTCTTGACATATGAGAGGTTTAACCTTATTTGATCCAAATCAAATTCAACTTGATCAAAGATCAAGTGAATTGCTTTGTGTCCAAGATAGGTTGCTTCTTGGTCATGCAAAGAGCCTGAAATCCATATAAGGTCTTTCTTCTTTTCTTTTGGCATGACAAGTTGTAGGATCTTGGCTTACTAGTCATGATCTCTAACTTGTGTTTGTTTGCCTATAGTTTTATTGATCGGCCTCAGATAGGTGTGACTACTACATTAGTCCACTTACGATTGCTTAACATAGCGCTAAATTGCCTTATGGCACACTAACATTAACTACTAACACTAACTCTAATTCAAGCATTTAATTCTTGCAATTTACTTTAATTCAAGCATTTAACACTAACATTAACTACTAACCCTAATCTAAACTCTCTTTGTCCATTCCCCTTATTGCATTGTGAACTTTTTAATTGTTTGTTCTTGTGTGATAGGAATTTCAAACTTGAGATAATTAGAAGGACCATTGTCATGAGCATCCATGTTAAGAGAGACAAGCCAAATGGAGATCCTAGGAGCTTGATTGAATATTTGTTTGATTACTTGAGTTAATTTCCAAGTCCAAAGGAAGGGAGCATCTTGAATCATCTTTAGGATCTCAAGAAAGGAACTCCAAGGGTTTTATCTCTTCTCTCATCTTTGCATGTTTAGGACTATCCCTTCTCTTCTTCTCTCCACTCTAACCCAAGCCAAACTCATTTTGTGCAAACATTAACATTGTTTTCAAACTAGAAACCTAGGCCATATGCCTTTGATTTTTTTTCAAACTCTTTTCATTAATACTTATTTTGAATTGAATCTTAAGTCAACTTTGACTTTCTTTTGTTAATACTTCTAACTTGTAAATACAACTCACTTCAAGTGATTTTTGGGGTTCCAATGACCACTTTTGTCAAAACCTTTTCCTAAACATTAGCCATAGGTTTGAGTTATCATAGTGGTTGATGTAAACCTCACCTTATCCTTAGTGATTGGACTATAAGTCTTCCATACTTATTATAGGGTGGATCCCTCACTAGTATGTTGAAGCTCTCCTCACTTGGTGGATTGTTGGTTTAGGTTGAGTTTTCTCCCTTTGATAACAAAAGACCTTAAGGCTTTTGAACAAATAAATTCACCAACTTATTTTGATATTTTTACCCCGAACTACGAGGTTTTGATCCTACCTTTGTGATGGTACGTAGGCAATGGTTTCATCCATTCAAACAACAAAATTGTAAATAATTTGTATATTCTTTTCTCATCTCCCCAATCTTGTTTGCACAAATATTTTCACAAATACCAACCTACAATACACTTTGCAAAAAGGGCTCCCTTAGAGTACTAAGGATGTTTTGGATGCTTAAAACCTTCCCATTGCATAACCAACCCCCTTACCCAGATCTCTGACATTTTTATTAGTTTTTGATTTGATAAAACTTCTTGGTTTTTGTTCACTTTCTAACCTTTCCTTTGGATAAATAGAAGTGCGGTGGCGACTCGAATTGTATGCTTACTTTTGATTTAGTCAATAAATCTAAAGGTAACGAATACCCCGCTACAGAAAAGTGGCGACTCTGCTGGGGAGCTTCCATTCCTAGTGGGTTTAGCCTACTTTTTTGCCTTTGTTGTATTGTATGTTTATATTGTTTGTGACATATTTTTTTGTGCAAATTTGGGATGACTGTATTGTTTGTAATGTATGAATTGCTTGATATATTCAATCGCTTGTGTGCTTGGTGGTCTCTTGTGAGATGAGTTCTATATCCGAACTCGAGTGCACTTATGATAGGAGAATGGCATAGTCTTGTTGACTTGTGTGGAGTTATTCCTTAGCAAGTTGACTTGCAAGCCCATTCACTTGGTGGAGGTCTTATTGGGATCAATAATGTCACACGAGTAGTCGTGGTTAGGCATTACTCTTTCCAATAAGAACCTTAGAAACCAAGGACGTAGTACGAATGTCGTTCAAGTGTAAGATTTGATACGATTGTTATGCGATACTACACTCATAAGAGTCTCTCTTGAGAATATTTTTGGAATACGAGTAGTCATTTATCCGATAATGTCCGAAAGATGGGATGATGACTATGGGAACCTCTTTTAGAACATGATTATCAGGTTTAACCATAGTACACTCCCTTTGGGTGGTCCTTAACCGAGAATCCATGCTTGTGACTTACAACAAACCCTTGATTCGCGGTTGATCCTTTCTCGTATATCCTCAATATCAATGGAACTTGGGTGTTGATAAGGTGTAAACCATAATCCACCAAAATGGATGATTGATATTGAGGATGACTTGATCCATCCCGTGACCTTTGTGTGGCGTGACTTGCTTGATCCTTGAGTGTGATTGTTGCATCCATGCATTCATGCATCCATTTGCATCTATATCATCAACAATGAGAAAATTTTCAAGGAACTTAAGAGGTCTATTTGCAAATTTTCAGACATGGATAAGCAAAGAAGGAATACGAAGAAGTACAGTTTCAGACAACCCAACTTGAAAGAGTTAAGGAGTTTGACATCCTATGTATTAGATCCCTTGGAGTTCAAGGCCCGTCGTGGGAAGCTTCTGTCTATTCTTTCTACTCAGGTGGATGAAGGTCTGATGAGTGTGTTGGTGCAGTTTTATGATCCTCTGTACCGTTGCTTCACTTTTCCGGATTTCCAGCTTTTGCCTACACTTTAGGAGTATGCCTATCTTGTGGGTATACCTATCTTAGATCAGTTTCCGTTTAGTGGCTTGGAAAGAGTTCCTTCTTCTCAAGAGGTTGCTGATCTGCTTCATATAGATGTATCTGAGATTGTTGCTCATGTGACGACCAAAGGTGGAATTCAAGGTCTCCCATATGATTTTCTCATTGCCCAAGCTACCTTGTTTGGGAAGGCCATGAGTGAGGACGCTTTTGAAGCCATATTTGTACTTCTCATCTATGGGCTAGTGTTATTCCCCAACATCAACAACTTTGTGGATGTGAACGCCATTAGGATTTTCTCTACTCTGAATCCTTTTCCGACTCTGTTAGGTGACACTTATTTCTCTTTGCATATGAGGAATGCAAAGGGTGGAGGTACCATTGTGTGTTGTTTGCCTCTGTTGCACAAGTGGTTTATTTCGCACTTGCCTCAGACGCTCTCCTTCAAGGAGAACAAAGGATGTCTACGGTGGTCTACGAGACTTATGTCTCTCACTAATGAAGATATCTTTTGGTATAACCGTGTGTATGATGGTGTGCAGATTATTGACTCTTGTGGTGAATTCTCCAATGTGCCTTTTCTTGGTACATATGGTGGGATTAACTACAACCCTATTTTGGCTCGCCGTCAGCTTGGGTTCCCCTTAAAGGATAAACCTAATAACATTTTGTTAGAAGGTGTGTTCTTTCAAGAGGGTAAAGATACCCAAAACTTGAAGGGCAGGATGGTCCGCGCTTGGCGCAAGATCCATAGGAAGGGAAGGAAAGAGCTTGGTCCGAAGAATTGTATTGCTTTGGAACCCTACACCTCTTGGGCGAGGAAGAGAGCTTCTGAGTACCGCATGCCCTATGATCATCCGAGACCTACCCCTATGGTTATGGTTGGGACTTCAACCCTCCCTAACCAAGGAGTAGAGGAGGTGAGAGATGAAGACCGTTCACGTGCTTGGGTCTGTGAGCGAGAGGAGCTACTTCAGCAACTCAGAGATAAAGATGTTGTGATAGAATTCCTAGAGCATCAGATTATTGATGAGCCAGATGATGTGGTTACTTCTCTTCTTCCTCAGTCATCCAGGTTTTGGAAGAGGAAGTATGATCGACTTGCCAAGGAGAAGGCAGATATGGAGGCAGCCTATGAGAGAGAGGTGAAGAGGCTTCGTGCAGCTTATCTTCCGGTCTCGAGAGCTTTGGACGATTGTTTCTAGGGTTCCATAGGATGTTCATTTTCCTTCTCTCTTGTATTGAATTTGGTTACCAAGACTGTACTTCTTTGGTGTAATTTTTTTTCCAAATATTATTGATATGAATATTTCCATTATAGGTCTAAAAAGATTAATATTTCCAAATATTTGCGAATAGATCTCTATAAAGTTCCTCTAAAAAATAAGATATGGATTACAACAATGGATTGAATATAAAGTTTGTAGTATAATGATCACTCAAAGTGATATATCAATTTGCTTGATCATCTCTTCTAATGAAAATAATTCACAACACAAAAATATTAGATTGCTCAAGAATTTTCTGTTTTGAATGATATGAAAATATGCAGAAAAATCTTGAATGAAGATTTAAAACAATAAGTATGAATTCTGAAAATTCTAAGAGATTGATTGGAAGAGGTGAAATTTGATTTTGAAAGATCATGTATTTATATGCACATAACACCTCAAATGAAACATGGTAATGTTCTGAAACAATCATGAACAATTGTCAAAGATGAAATGAAAAGATTCCATGAAATGGTGCATGAAGAGGTGTATGAACAACCACTGATTTTTCAGAAATGCACAGTAGTAAATCGATTTACATAATGGGTAAATCACTTACCCTGTTGCAACGTTTAAAATTTTTCAAAATCTTTCAGTGGTAAATCGATTTCCCTAAGAGGTAAATCGATTTACCTAGTTAAAAAACTTAAAATTTCGCTTCTGGAAAAATAATGCTCCAGTGGTAAATCGATTTCCCTAAGTGGTAAATCGATTTACCTAAATGAAAAAATTAATTTTTGCTTTTAAAAAATATGTAAGCTTCAGTGATAAATCGATTCCCTTATAGGTAAATCGATTTACCCAGTTTGAAAATGAAAAATATGATTCTAAGACATTTTCCAGGCACTATGAAAAGTTATGCAATAGCCATATGAATACTTGAGCATCTAACACTTTAGTGAAGGTAAGTATTCTCATTATACCTTCTTGAAGTGAAAAGCTTAACTTCTTGAATCAAGATGCTTTATCATTAAATAAGATCTTTGCCTTCTTGTTGCTTGGAGTTTTGTCTTCATCAAAACATTCATCATAGAGTGTTAAGGGAGACTAGTTGTACATTTGGGCATCTAATATTTTTGTGTGAAGTTTGTTGTTTGTAACAGGTGCGTGTATCATTTCTTGAATGTAGTATGGCTTGTATTAGTATCCATCAAGGAAAGAGTTTCAATATACTCCAAGGAAGACTTTAGCGAGATCAAGTATCAACTGTCCAAAAGTTGGAAGTTATCCTTCTTTGGTGGAGTTAGAGAAAGATTGCTTGCAGACAAAGTTGTGAGTTGTTCAATAAACGCTTAGCTAATGGGAATCACTTAGACAAGAAATCATTGGGATCAGGTGAATTGCCATACACGAATACTTGGAGCAGGTTATTATGGCTAGCAAGGTTATTAGATCAAGATCTTTTAAGATCTTATTTTTGTTATCTGTTTGAGTGTCTGCATCAACAGAGAGAATTATCGTTTGATAGTTAGTTGTAACCAAAATTCTTGTATCAAACTTATCAAAATAGTGTAAGACCGTGCTTATTTTCAATTGTTTAATATACACCATTGAAGAGTGGAGTAGTCAACGCGAGGAAGAATGCCAAACCTCTATATATCTCTGTGTATCTTTCCTTCTTCCCTTATCTCATTTATTTTTCTAGCATCCATTAATATCTCTATTGCATTATTGAATAATTGTATCGATTGTATGTCATATAGGTTAGACTGTGCTTATAGAGATTTCATGTATAAGCTTAAGTCTGCGATGCATCATTCTTATTGGATTATCATAAAGTCAGTTATGTGTTGAATGAACATCAAAGTAAATAGTTTTTAAATCACTTTGTTTAAAGTGGATTTGGTTGTCTTGTGATTGACGTGTATTAGAAGCAATTAAGTATTTGGTGATATCGTGTATTATTTCACTTTGTTTAATTTATTGATATGCTTCCAAGCTCTCCTAGTATTGTGTTTGGCTTTCGTGATTCTTATAATCTTAGATTTCGTTTATGGGACCTAAAATGTTTTTGAAATTGTCTTTAAGGGAAAAGTTCTATTCACCCCCCTTTCTAGACATATTTGTGTCCATATTCTCACCTAACAATTGGTAAAAACGGGGATTTTGATCAAAGTATTGTGACTCCAAAAGTTGAGGATATGGTTCCTTCGATCCTAGGCGAGTTTTCTAACTGTTTAGAAGCTTATGCAATTAAATGAATTCCAATGATATTACAAGGATTTAATAATGTCTGATTATTCATTGCATGCATTACATAGATTAACCTGAAGTAAAACCTTACTAGCATATTCTTCAAGCATTAATTGTATTTAAGATATTCTATAAGTTTTGATTCATCTAGGATTAAACTGACAATATTTTGAGGTATGGGAAGTGTAATTAGAAGCATGTCACCATGTCTTAAAGTCACTCGTGATTGATACAAATTAAATATGGATGTCCATTCACACAACAACACGCTTGAAAGATTTTTGAGATGAAAAGAAAGAAACAAAGAGCATTCTCTAGGTGACATATTCTTCCAAGGTTATCATAAAAAGAAGGTGAAGGAAATTTTGTGAATACTGACAAAGATTCTTAGAATTTTCATTAATTACAGAACATTCGAGGATAAAAATGTATTCCTTGAAATGCTAATGATCCTCAAAGAGTTGAATTAGTTCTTCGGGATTGACAAGATGTGTCAATCAGTGATAATCAAACCATCATTGTTTAAAGTTCATCTGAAGCCTTATGAAGAAGATTCTGATAGTATTTTTCATACGTGGAAGAGAAGTTGTATCCAATTAGTATATGATCGATTGTATTATCAACTTATGATATTCTTGTTGTTGATTACTTATCATTCTCTTATGCAATAAGATAAGCCTAGATCGTCTAAATTGGTAGGATCATTTCAACTCTTCTTTATTTATTTTGAGTATTCATAGTTGTAATGATTCAAGTGCCTAAATATGTCATTTGTTTGAAACATGTATGTGTATGTAATGTGTTTGTGCATCTCATACTTTGATGAAGACAAGACTCTCCATCCAATGTGTTTTGATGAAGACAAATTACAAATCAAATGATCATGTCAAAAGTATGGAAAAGTTTCAAATGCATTTAATCAAATCAATTACTCAATATTCAATATGTGTGATAGCTAGCATCAAAGGATTCAAGACTTATTTTGAAGACTATTGATCTTGAGTTATTAAGGTACAAGCATGCAATATATATTGATAACTTAGTGCTTAAAATTACTCTAAATATTCCTTGCATGCATGATCCATTGTGTCTCACATGTCACTGTTTCTAGGAAATCGATTACCCATTTTCTAGGAATCGATTTCCATTTTGTGTCCTGCCTTTCTATTTTTCCAGAACTCATTTTTTAGGCAAGGAAATCGATTACCCCCTTTTGAGAAATCGATTTCCCTCACAAAATTTTGAATATTTTAGTAGTAACGCTTCAGTGAAACCGATTACCCTCTTTTTGGAAATCGATTTCCAATGAAGCAGTAGCGGTTTCAAATCTGCTTTGTGATATGAACGTTTTTCAAATACCATCCTCTAATCATTACATCTCTTCATTTAATCACACTCATTCATAGAGGTGCCATGGTGATATATATATATATATATATATATATATATATATATATATATATATATTCCTAGTTTCAGAAATCAAAAGTCACCTCTTCTATTGCAATTTTAAATCTTATACTTATTCATTTTCAAACAAATGTTTTGATCATTGAACTTTCATTAAGAAATTTTCTGCATTGTTTAGATATATCACTCTAGAAAATTCCTATCATATTCATAAAATCTTGAACACTAATATATCCTTATAAATTGCTTGTTTGGAAGAGAAGATCAATCATAGTGATTGATATATTGTGACATAGTTTCTTTACTTAATATTTTCCAGAATTGGTTGTAAACACCTTACTGTCCAGGATTGTTGGAAGCAAGAGAGTTGAGTTTGAGATGATTGTTCTCATATCAACTTGGTGAATCACAAGAGGTTTTTTTCTTGGTGATTGTGTTGGTCTTGTACAAGTCATAACAGATAGTAAAATCTGTTTCGTGTTGAAAGGGGACTAGACGTACCTTCAGATTGTGAAGGGAACTAGGATACATCCTTGTGTTCTTTATTTTTTGCACTTTATCGCTTTCTAAACTCATCACCAAACTAGATAAATAAGAAAAAACTTATCTCTAAAACCCGAATTTTTAATTAGTCATAATTCACCCCCCTTAGGTGCACTCCAAACTTACAATTGGTATTAGAGCAGGTTACAGGTAACCTTCTCCTAAAAGTTCCACATGGCTTCCGTAAACTAAAATCCTATTTTTAGACACGGTGGTAGAAATAACAAGCCCCCACTATTTTGTGGAGAATATATCGATTTTTGGAAAATACATATGGAGGCGCATCTAGAGTCTCAAGGAAAAAATGTTTGGAAAGTTGTCTTAGAAGGTCCTTTCATTCCTACTACGATTACTAATGGCGTTGGCACTCATAAGCCCGAAGCATCATGGAATAAAGATGATGAGAAAAAGGTTCTTTATAAGAATAAAACAATAAATCTTCTTCAAGGTGCTCTTGGCATGGATGAGTTCTTCTGCATCTCAACATGTACAACGACAACAGAAATTTGGGATACTTTGGTCGAAACGCATAAAGGAACCGCGAAAGTTAAAAGGCCAAGACTGAATACGTTAAGTCAATAATATAAATTATTCCAAATGCAGCCCGAAGAATCAATTCTCAACTTGCAGAAAAGATTTGTGCATTTTGAAAAATCACTTGAGAACGCTCGGTAAGACTTTAACTAATGATGAACTTAATCTTAAAGTACTTAGATCTTTAACCAGGGAATGACAACCAAAAGTGACAGAGGTATCCGAAAAGAAAAATCTATCATAGATGACATCCACAACATTGTTTGGTAAACTCCAAGAATATGAGACGAAACTTGGTAGACTTAAAAAGCATGAGAATCTAGACAAGAAGTCCAAAAGCATTGCCTTAAAATTTGATTCCAAAGAAGTTGAGAAAGAAGACATTCCGGAGGAAGACGAGAACTTCAAGCTTCTTATAAAAAGGTTAGGTAAATGTTTTGGTACTAACAAAAATTCTAAGTTTGCAAGAAAGAAGAAATATTTTAACAAGAATGAAGCATCTATGTCTACTCAAAACATCACTTGCTATGAATGTGGAAAGCAAGGACATATAAAGACATATTGTCCAAAACTCTCAAAGAAAAATAGTTTTAACAAAATAAAGGATTCTAAATCTAAAAGAGCCTACATTGCATGGGAAGATAATGAACTCAGTTCATCTTCCGATTCCAAAAGAGAAGAATGTGCTAATCTTGCATTGATGGCTTCACACCATTCCGATGTAGAAGAAGAAAATCTTTTTAATAAAACATACTCTCATAATGATACCCAAGGTGCTATTGATGAACTTCTTAATGACTGTAATATTTTGTGCAAAACGGTGTCAACACAAAAGAAACAAATATTATCTCTTGAAGAAAATATTGACACCCTGGAAAATAATTTTGAAGTTGAAAAACAAAAACAAAATCTCACATGCAAAAATTATGATTCACTTACTTTCCAAATTTTTCAATTAAAAAGAGTTCTTGAAAGATATGAAAAAGGACAAGTTGGATTAGAAAATTTTCTTAGCCAACAAAGGTATTCAAATGATAAAAGTGGTCTTGGTTATTCTAAGTTCAACAAACCAAGTAATAATAAAACCATCTTTGTTAAGGCAAGTGACTAATACAACACAGAAAAAGTGAATAAAGCACTAAAGTTCATCAACATCCTAAGAAGATATTTCCTAAAAATATATCATATGTTCCTAGGTATAGAAGTAATTTTGTGCCTACATGCTTTTATTATGGTATAATGGCCATACACCTAATGCTTGCTATGTTAGAAACTTTAGTGTGGCAAGTGGGAAATATGTGTGGGTTAATAAAGGTACTAACTATGAAGGACCCAAGGCACATTAGGTACCTAACAAAACATGATTTGTTTTGTAGGTATGCTTGAAGGCCACATCAAATCTCTGGTATCTCGATAGTGGTTGTTCAAACCATATGACGGGAGATATAAGAAAATTTTCAAATCTAGTGCTTAAAACCAAGGGATATGTCACCTATGGAGACAACAATAAAGGAAAGATTCTTGGAAAATTTAAAGTTGGAGCACCACCTTTCACATCAATTGAAGATGTACTCTATGTTGAAGGACTAAAGCATAATCTTCTAAGCATAAGCCAACTTTGTGACAAAGGCTTTAAGATCAAGTTCACCAAAGATGAATGCTTAATTGAAGATGAAGTCACCAATGAGGTAAAACTCAAAAGTAAAATAATCAATAATATTTTTATGATAGCTTTAGATGATTTGTCTTTGAAAATAAAATTTCTCATGGTAACAACAATGATTCATGGCTTTGGCATAAAAGGGCAACCCATATTCATGTGGAACACTTAAATAAACTAGTCAAACGTGATCTTGTCATTAGTTTACCAAGGATAAAATTTGTCAAAGATAAATTATGTGATGCTTTTCAAAAGGTAAAACAAACCAAATCAACTTTCAAGTCAAAAAATACGGTGTCAACAACAAGGCCACTTCAATTGTTGCATATGGACTTATTTGGTCCATCAAGAACAAGAAGCTTTGGAGATAATATATATGCCTTAGCTATTGTTGATGACTTCTCTAGATATTCTTGGACTTTGTTTCTTGTGCTGAAAAGTGATGCTTTCAAGGATTTTAAGAAGTATGCAAAGCAAATTCAAAATGATAAGTCATTAAAGATTGTATCTATAAGAAGTGATCATGGTGGGGAATTCCAAAATGTGTCTTTTGAAGAATTTTGCGAAGAATATGGTATTTCTTATAATTTTTCAGCACCAAGGACTCCACAACAAAATGGAGTAGTAGAAAGGAAGAATCGATTTCTAGTAGAACTTGCAAGAACAATGCTTAGCGACGCGAGTCTACCAAAGTACTTTTGGGCGTATGCGGTTAGTATGACATGCTATGTTGGAAATTGAGTCATCATTAGAACTATCTTGAAAAAGACTCTGTATGAACTCTTCAAAGGAAGAAAATCAAACATTGCTCACTTTCACATCTTTGGATGCAAGTGCTTTGTCCTCAACAATGACAAAGACAATCTTGGTAAGTTTGACGAGAAATCCGACGAAGGAAGTAGAACTGATAGAAAAAGCACTAGTGGTACATGTCACATTTCTTAGAAATGCATTAGTATCATGAGCTTGCAAGAAACAAGCATGTGTTTCTCTTAGCACGGCCGAAGCTAAGTACATAGCATCAGGTAGTTGTTATGCCCAAATACTTTGGCTTAAGCAACAATTTCGTGACTACATACTCGATCTTAGATGCATCCCTCTATGTTGTGACAACACAAGTGCGATAAATATCACAAAGAATCTTATCATGCACTCAAGAAACAAACATATTGACATTCAACATCATTTTCTTCGTGATCACGTGCTTCAAGGAGATGTCGAAGTTATATTTATGGATACTCATAGTCAACTTGCTGACATATTCACAAAACCTTTGGTACGAGAACCGTTCTACAAAATTCGAAGAGAGTTGGGAACCTTGGATGAAAAAGACGTATGATGAACGATACACGTATTTATATGTTTAATTTTACATGTTTTTTTTAAATCTCTTTTGTTACACTATGTTATAATAGGTGTTTATATGAAATTATATGATCATATGATGCATAAACATGTTATCTATGTGTTATGTGCCTTTTTATGTCTTTATATTTATTAAATTTCATGTGCCATAGCTACTGTTTTTTTTTTGTATTTGGCAAACAATTCCATCAGAAATCAATTGCCCATATCCCATAAATCGATATCCTGAAAGAAATTTCAACTTCCCGGGCCTCTGGAATTTCTGACTAGCAGGCCAGAAATCGATCCCCCTTCCTGGAGAAATCGATTTCCTACTCGGTTTTTGTCTTTTTTGTTTAAGTTGTAGTTCTTTTAAAATTAATATATGTCTTAATATAGTTCCTTGGTTATTTTTTGATGTGTTTTATGATAAAATTCTTAACTTTTAACCATTTCCCATCCTTTTTGTTAATTACAAAGTCGGAGAAGATATTATGGTTTTTCGTGTGTCTTTAACAAATTTTGCAGCAAGTCTTAAATTGTAAAACTCTCATATATGGATGCATGGATCAAGGGGAAGTTATCATTGCTAGGGGGAGCATTGTACATAAAGTTTCAATTGTTTGTCATCATCAAAAAGGGGGAGAATGTGAAGTCAAGATTCTCCATCCAATGTGTTTTGATGAAGACAAAGTGCAAATCAAATGATCATGTCAAAAGTATGGAAAATGCTTCAAATGAATTTAATCAAATCAAGTACTCAATATTCAATATGTGTGATAGCTAGCATCAAAGGATTCAATACTTATTTTGAAGACTAGCCTTGATCTTGAGTTATTAAGGTACAAGCATGCAATATATATTGATAACTTAGTGCTCAGAATTACTCCAAATATTCCTTGCATGCATGATCCATTGTGTCTCACATGCCCCTGCTTCTATACTATTTTTTTCAAATATTTTCTAAAGATTCAGTTCAGGAAATCAATTACCCCTTTTCTAGGAATTGATTTCCATTTTGTGTCTTGCCTTTCAGTTTTTCCAAAACTTATTTTTTAGGCAAGGAAATCGATTACCCCCTTTTGGGAAATTGATTTCCCTCACAAATTTTTGAATATTTAAGTAATCATACCGTAAAATTTTCCCTACCCTATATCATTTTGTTAAGCCTTAAAAACCTAAGCATACATCCCATACATCATCTCATATACATCCATACTTAATGGTCACAATGATCCACAAGCCCAAGGCATGTAATTCATCTACAAAGCCCCAAGATCCCATGATCATTGTTGAGGTATGCCCAAGCCACCTTAACCCTAATATCATCCTCAAACATCCCATAAAGATTTAAGGATCACTAAAGACATCTCACTCACTCCCCAAGTCCAATTTGGGTTGTAAGTCCCCTTTGAAGGAGCTCAAGATTCATCTGGTCACCCAAGGACCAAACCCTAGCTCTTGACATACCTCTTGGATTGTACAAGTCTTGATGCAACATGAATCTTGGCCATGCCATTAAATACCCCTCAAATCCAAAGTATGTTCATACTGTAAGACCCCAATTTTGACCCTAAGATCCCTCATGCAATTTCATCATAAGCATTAGCATTGGGATCATACCTTGGTATCCTCCTTACCCCTTTCCATTGGGTTTGTTTTGGGAGAGATCACCAATAACTTTATGATTATATCATACTTGTATTTTATTATTTCACTAACCAAAATACCAAAAATATGCCTTTGTATTTGTCTAACTCTTTTGTAGGTAGGGCATGATCTCATTGATTCATCAAGATCACATCTAGGGTTTGAGACCCTCATGAACAAAGAGCACAACCAAGAATTGATTCAAGAATGGTTATAAACATCATATATGAGTCCCAATGATCTCTAAATGTTATATTGATCAAGCATTCTTCAAGAGTTTAAGGGTGATTTGCATTGGAAACCCTAGTTTGACTGGGTATCTTGAGTAACTTCTCCAACAAGCTATCTCACCAATTGATCAAATTTCTCAAGGGACACTTTAAACTTCATCATATTATGCATATATTATCTACCATGAACCTATAAAGTCAAGAGAATTGGAGATTAGCAAGTTGGTTGATGGTGGTTGGCCATATGAATTCATCTGATCAAAACTGGGTCTCCCTAGACCCTATCTCCTACAATTTTCACCATATGAAAATTCTTCCAAGAGAAAACTTACTCTAAATGACATTTCAAACAACTTTCATGTTGAGACCTAGAGTTATTTTGCTTGGAAAATCATTTTCTATGTTGAAACATTATAGGTCATTTTGTCTAAACCCTAATTTGAAAGTCAACTTCCCAAGGAAATAACTTGCTAAATATTTATGAGATGAAAGATTTCCAAGTTGCACAATCAAATTCAATGTGTCTACTTCAACTTTGATGTTTGGAGTGGGAGCTAATTCAACTTTTTTGAGCATGTGATATGAGGCTACATTATAGGTCACTTTTGACCTATGCCATTGATCAAGTGATTTTTCCAAACTTCAAAAATGCATAACTCTATAATTTCAAATCCAAATGACATGAAATTAGTGACAATTTTTAAGGTATTTGAGAGAGCTACAACTTTTATGAAGACACTTTTCTCACTTGAAGCTCCCATAAAAAGTTAAGCAAGGTGGAATATTGAGACATATGGCTTGACACTTAGAAAAATTTTGATATGTCAAAATTTTCCAAACTTCCACCTCAAATTACTCCAAGTTCCAAGCTCCAAATGAAAAAGTGTTCAACATCAAACTTGTTCCTCTTGATCTCACCTTTCCAAATAGCTCAAATTCATTCATTTTGGATGAGAAATGCATAGGTTGCGCATGGCTTAAACAGACTGATATCAGTTGGCATGGATCCAACTTCAAGCATCAATGCACATGTGCCTTGGAATCTAAGCTAACTTCAAAGCATCTGAACTTCAAATTTGGACCTTAATCCATCATTTCATGGGCCTATGCACGCCCATGCAACTTTGCATCATCATTTGCCAATTTTGGAATGTAAGAATGAGTGTGCAAATATCACATGATTTGGATATATAGAGAGGCCCTTATGCTCATAATTTCACACACCATTGCGCCAGCTTTGATCCCCCTCTTCAAACCCTCCACTCTCATAGGATAAACCTGATAAATTCATTTGAATTTGAGCTTGAATCTCCAGTATTTTGGAATTCAATTCTCCAAGAATCCATTGCTTCTAAAACTTTCCATTCTCCTCCTGCAAGCAAGTGAAGTGAGTCCAAGCACAATTCAGATTAAGATCCATCGTGTTCAGACCTCCATTCAAGGTAATTTGCAGAAATTTTAAACTCTTCAATTGTCTTAAATTGTTGCTCAATTCCATTGATTCTTTGGTTGTCTGAAGTCCTACCAATGTAGGCAAAAAGATTGAGTTGCTTTGAGGTCAAATCGAAGCAACTCAGATCATGTACCTCAGATTTCAATTCCACATATCTCTTAATATATTTGGAATTGGAGTAATTGGAGGTCAGATTCGAGCTCAATGCCATTTTTTCTTCAAGATCATGTCCCTATTTGTTATTTTGGTAATGGTTCATCTTGACCAGTCCGGTGAAGCTACCTGGGGAAGATGACCGGAGCTCTTGCTCTGGCGATGAGGTATCTCACTTCTGAACCATAGGATCCTCCTCTCACGTTTTAATCTTGAGCGTTTGTTCTGATTACCTCTTTTGCCACGCGGTTGACTCAGGAACATGTGGAGCGCGCGTTTTGGATCATCAGATCTGCCACCTCAATTAATGAGGGAGATCTGATGGTCCACGTAATTTAGAATTGTCTGATTTTTGTTTTAATTGCATTTTCTTCAATAATTCATATTAAATTCAATATTGATCCAAAAAATATGGGACTTTCACCAAAAAATTTCAAATATTTTTCTCTTTCATATTCTGAATTAAAATTATTTTTTGGATCATTACTAATATTTTTCATGAATTAATTGATTTTGCATTTGTTTTTAATTGTTTAAAAATATTTTTAAATGTCAAAAAATTATGAAGTTTTTTCTCTTAGGTCCTTTGACCTTGTTTGACCTATGATAAATCTCATGGCCATTTCTTTGGTGTTTTGATGAGATTTTAGGAATTGGGCAAAACATATTTGAATTTAATGCATTATTTTATTATTTTTAATTGAATAAGTGTCATTTAAATTGTGTTGACCATTTGTATTGACTTAATTGAGTTTGCTTGTTTGTTGTTGGGCCTTGGTCAAGGTTGATTTGACTTTGTTAAGTTAATATCATTGGATTTAGGGGATTGATGGAATGTACATTCCATCTCCCAAAGTGAATGAATGATATTAATTTGGTAAAAGTCCTCATTTGACCAATTTGTGATCTCATTCATCCCCTTCCCTCTTCATCTAATTCCCTTCTTCATCCATTCATTTTCATTTGGCCAATGACATCTCAAAGTCCTAATGCTAGTTGATTGAAAGATTAACATGAGTATGGATGAGATTAGGCCACACCTTTTCGCATATTTTTTGTGTGTGTGGTATGTTTAATGAGCATAGCTCATAATACTATGTCTCCAACATGCATTAACACCAAAAGTCTATTGCCCGACCTCAAATAGTTGTGACTTCTACATAAGTCCAATTACGATTGCTTAACATAGCGCTGAATGTGTGACATAAAAGGCATAATCATTCTAGTTAGTGACATTGTAAGTCTCCCCTCTTCCATGGTATTGTGTGGAAACTTGGCCTTCTTTCCTTCCTTTGGAAGATGTTTTGGTTCAAGGATCCATGCTTGTGGCAAGTGGGTTGAGTGTTCTCCAAAGAATGTCTTGAAATCAAAAGCAAAATAAAACTAATTTCTAACTTACTAACTATTAACTTTTAATTTCAAGCTCTTACTTTTAATGCAATTTACTTTTTAGCATTCTATTATCATTTGCCAATTATACATATCATTCTAATTGTTTATGTTAATGAATTTTCACTTCGTCCATTTGGACCATATTGTGTGATATATTTTGTTTTGTGTTCCTTTGCTTGTTTGTGTGGTCTTTGACCATTAATGTACATAATAACAACAAAAACCCTAAAAGACTTTTGTGTGGACTGTTGGCTTGATCTATGGACCAATTGGACTTAGAACTTAGGCAACATTCCTATGCTATTGGACTTGGTCAATGCCAACTTGTTGAAGAACCAAGTGCTTGCAATTTGAAATTCATCTGATACATCATTCAAGATCTCTCCAGTTCATCTGCAACATTGATCATTGTTAAGCTGTTATGTTGGACCTGTGACTTGTGGAATTCATCTGCTACATGGGCTATTTTGAAGAAGATCATGAAGTGGATAAGCTTGGATGAGGCCATCTTTATTTGATGCCTTTGCTCTTCAAGATTGATATAATTATGCATTTGTGTGTTGTTTGATTCTAAAAGTCCAAGGGAATTCTAGGTTTCTATTGACATACTTGTCTATTGAATTGCTACCCATTTTGTCAGATCTTTTCAACTTTAAACTTTTAAATTTTTGTGCATAGGATAGTCTCTTCATCTTCTCCCCATTTCTTTAATTTCAAAATCCCTCCCTCTATTTTCAAAACCTTCTTTGTGTGAACTACTTTTGTTCTAAACTTTGACCACTTTTGCAAAAGATAGAAACTTTGGCCTTATGCCATTGTGTTTTCAAACTTATTTTCTTAAATCAAACTTGTAAATAAACTTAACTATATTTGACTTAAACTTTCAAAAATCCAAAAAGAACTAACTCATTCAAACCATTTTAGGCGTTTGTGCCTTCCAAACTTAAATTTTGTTAAAATCAACCCACTCATTTTGAAATTTGTATCACGAACTACGAGGTTTTGATCCCTCATTTTTATGTTGGTACGTAGGCACAAGACTGAAGGTCTTGTCAAACGCAAAAAATATAATTAATGAATTATTTTCTCATCCCCTCATTCTATTTGCTTGTAAACATCACTTTGTACAAAATACATATGCACACAAAAAGGACTCCCTAGGAGTACCTAGGACACTTTGGGTGATAACACCTTCCTCTGTGTAACCAACCCCCTTACCTGTGATCTCTGACTTTTATTAGTTTTTATTTGAAAACTTCTTACTATTTGGATTTTGTTCGTACTTTTTTCCTTTTCCCTTGGAAATAATAAAAGCGCGGTGGTGACTCTTGTTAATTGATCTCTAGCTTGTCAATAACTTGATGATCATGAATTTCCCGCTACAGAAACTAAGTGGCGACTCTGCTGGGGAGTAGTCTCCAGTGGGTTTAGCCTACTCTTCATGTGAATATATTTGTATATATGTGATGTTTGTATATAAGTATGTGTGATATAATCTGCTTGTTGTGCTTGGTGATCTCTGAGTGGTGAGATAAGTTCTAACCTGAACTTGAGTACAATTAAGATAAGAGGATGGTATAGTCATGTTCGACTTTTGTGGAGTAGTCCTTAACAAGTTGGCTTGAGATCCATCTGCTCAGTGGAGAGTCCTTTGGATTTGGAAATGTCACACAAGTATTTGTGGTTAGGCATTACTATTTCTAATTGGGTCTGAGAAGCTGAGGACCTTAGAACCTTTAACCCATCTTGGCCTATTTAGGACGTAGTGCGGAGACTGTTCAAGTGTAGACTTGATAATAGTTGTTGCACGATACTACACTCAGACGAGTTTCTCTTGAGAATATTACGGGTCGATGAGTCAGTCATCTTAACCTGTAATATCCGATAGATGGAATTAAGACTCTGGGAACTTTTTAGAACATGATCTACAGGTTTTTATCCTTAGTTCACTCCTTTGCGATGGTTCTTACCCAGACTCCATGCTCGTAACTCACAACAAACCCTTGATTCTTGGTTGATCCAATCAAGTCTTGTCAATATCAATGGAACTTGGGTGTTGATAAGGTGTAAACCATAATCCACCAAAATGGATTATTGATCTTGACAATGACTTGATTCATCCCTCAACCTTTGTTTGCCTTGTGTGTGATCCCTTATTTGTGATTGTTGCATTCATGCATTCATGCGCATCATAACATTCATCACACGAAAATTTCAAGGAACTAAGGTATCATTTACAAATATTTTCAGACCATGGATTGTGGACGAAGGAACACTAAGAAGTACAGTTTCAGATGTCCTGACTTGAAAGAGTTAAGTGATGCTTGATCTGGGTATATATAAAATATAGTCTATCGGGTACTTGACTGCAAGTGCACATTCCAGTCGTTTTAGTTTTAAAAGATATCGATCCCACAGGGACCTATGGTCAAACTAGTGTTACTAATGTCACTATGTTTAGCTAAGGGAATGATTAATAGAAGTTCGGGTGCAGAATATTAAATCTAAGAGAAATTTAGTTTTAAGAAAGAATTGATGGAAGGAATCAGTTTGCAACACATTAATTGTCAGGGATTTGATAAGTCACCGGTGAATAGTTTAAATGCCAAATACATTTCAGTAGAAAATATTTATTTAAAAGACTTTATCTCACACTCTCGTGATTGTTGATTCGGCCTATAGCTTTAAGTCAGAATGTACGCTCTCGCTGTCCCATTTGAAGTTAAAAATACTTTTTGAAAATAAATAAGTTCTAATTGCTTTTAAAGTGCTCTTGTTGTTTTTAAACTCAATGCCTAATTTTTACTATCCAGCTCGAGCCTCACGCTCTCGCGATTGTTGGTTCTCCTCTTAGTTAATTTCCCACTCTCGTGGCAAAATCTTATTAAATAGCTTCTCACTTTTGTGACAAAGTTAGTTAAATTTAAATTAAAAACTTCAGCCTAAAAGATTGTTTGAGAAAAAGAGTTTTCACCGATTATTATTAAATCCCCTCTAATTAAATTGCTACATACCGATACCGGTAATCTAGCCGGACATGCTAAATAGAGCAAACACAAAGCATAAATAGATTAACATTGCGGCAGACATAATTATAATAATAACTGGGAAATAATAATAATAATTGAATAAAAACCTGGAAATTGGATTAATAGAGTATGGTAAATCTTGGAGTACTTGAGCAGTCCTCCACAAGCCGGTAGGATTCTGCTTCTTCAATACAATTGCTTACTAAATTAAATAAAGTGTAGTAGTTCCCCAGTGTAGGAAACTACTACTATGGCTAACTGGAAAACGGGAAGGAAAAGGGAAAACAGGAATTCTAAAAAGAATGGTAAAATGAATTAAGGCAACGGAAATAAAGTTGTTGAAAAGAAAATAACTAAAAAAGCTAGAATGCTGTAAAAATCAATTGCAGAGCGTAAGTGTAGGCGTTCCCCATTTATCCATCTTATGTCCTTTGTATATTGCTTTGGTAGGTCTTGGCGGTTGAGAAAATTAAGGAAGACTGGTTGAATGAGGAATCCACGGGGGAGTCGTGCTGTTGGAGAGAATTTAGGCACGTTTGGGTGCCTCTGATGACTGTTTCAAAGCGTAAAATCTGGCCGTGTGACGCTCGTCATGGGCCTGTGACGGTCGTCACAGGCTGGGTCGTGACGGTCGTCACATCAGCAATTTCTGCATTCTGGTTTTCTGCTTTTTCTGTGCTTTCTTATCTGTTTCTTCTTCTTTTTCTTCCTTTCCTACATTTTGCTCATTAATGCTTAGAGATTTAAATACCTGCAAAAATAACTCGAATACTTGCGGAATAATCGGAATATTAATTAAAGTGGTATGATCTTTGAGTGTAAATCAAGGCAAATATCTGATGTATTTTCGCGTTATCAAACTCCCCTAAACTTGAATCTTTGCTTGTCCTCAAGCAAATAAAATTTTGAAAACAAAGTTAAACGCGAATACATTACCCATTCGTACGTGGTTGTCAGGCCGATTGTTAAGATGGCCGATATTCAAGTAAAACACTAAAGATACAGTGACGACACAAGCATCAACGTAGATCTCTCCTTTGCACAAGCCAGTTCGAATCATGCTATTATAGCTCAACCTAGTGTCTCTCGTTCCTATTTCACCCGGTTTTATTCTAGCGCAATCACATTCAGCCCTTTGCCTTCGCACACACTTAGTGAAGTAGCCGGTTAGTGACTTTGATCCTTTTCTTAGCACGGGGGTCTGGTACACTAGTGCGGTACCCCTTTTTATATCCCCTTTTTGAAGTTTGTGGGGGATCAAACCATAGTTCGCCCTACCGAGTCCAATACCAGGTACCTCTGAACCAGCCAACTGGGGTTTTTGTTCCTTCTTTTTGTATATCTTTGCAACCTTTTATATGGTTCGTTTATCAATTTCTTGATAGCAACAGTATGAAGGAATTTCTTAATTGTAGGCATCAAACACTTATATTCATCGGCTCTCCACATGGTCTGCGCTTGAGACGGTGCTGACTGCTAGTATAAACTACTAGGGGTTAATCTAGAACGGAGACTTAAGGTATCGGTATAATGGTAATTCAAACTGATCTCGTAGAAGTGAAGGATCTAAGGTGTCGGGACGATATCAATCTTGTTAGATCTTTCTCAGTTTTCCTAACAAAACCTCTGTTAGACAGCCTATATACTTGTAGGGAATGCATTTAATCTTACATAAAAATTTTGTTATGCCAAATTATGTATAAATGATTGATAAGGACAAATAAAATTTTTTGTATTGGCTGAAAATACTAACAATAGAAACAAGTAGAGGAGTGATAAGGATATCCTCCCACATTTAATCAATTCATTATCCTCAATGCGACAATATACAGAATAAAAAGAAAGAAACAAAAATCACTACTCGTCGTTATGTTGTTGGCTTCTTCGTGCTCTAGCTCTTGCTCTTGTGCGCTCACCTCTCCCTCGCTGGGTAGGATCCAATCCTACATGCTGAGTGTACTCCTGGATGGCATCTACGCGATATGTGAGGGAACTCATCTGGTCTGAAAGCTCCGCCATCCCCTGATCATGCCAGTTTGCATAATCGTGCTGATCCCGCTGTATTTGCTGGATCGCTTGCATCATTTCCGTCTGGCGTTCTTCCATCCTTTGGTTGTGTCGCAGCATCTCGGCGTAGATGTTTTCCATGGTGGCGGGTCTTCGCTCGCTTCTTCGCTGTCCTCGGGAAGATGTCTCTACAGCGTACTCCTGAGGTGGTTGTGGCATGCCTCGGTCAAGCTCCTCCTCGACTTCATCTGCTCCATTACCAGGATTTCCTTCATTTGCCTCGGGGGCATCCAGATCAAAAATCTAATTCGCCATATTTTTCGGATCTGTAAGGTTCCTATTAGACATGATGATGCTTCGAACTATCTTGTTTCCGACAACAGGATGATACTTCCCGTCGTCTCTTGCTTTGATCAGGTGTGAAGCACAGCAATAGTCGATGTCGAGGAATTCTGCCTGCAAGGCTGGTAAGTTGGCGAGCCTATCTCCCAGATTCAAGCCCAGTGCTATGGAGGTGATGATTCCCCCAAAACAAAATGCCTGGCTGCCTCTCATGCACGCAGCCTGGATGTTGGCTAGTAGGAAAGGAGTGACATTAAACACAATTGGGGTAAACACACAGTGAAGAAGGAAAAGTTCCTTGGAGTTTACCTTATGATTGCTGATTCTTCTAAAAACTGTGTGCCCCAGGACTCGGTGGAAGTATCTAATGGCTGGGTTGTGAATATATGTTGCGTTAAGGGTATCCCAACTCGTGGCGTTCATGTTGCTGAGGCCATGCCATACTTGAAATGCTACCCCTGACCATCCGACAGGGATACATCAGTGAATTCCTTCTCCATGTCGGAAACCAAGCATTCTCGCTATCTGAGTTTGGTTTAAGGAATACTCGGTGCCGAACATTCTAAATGTGGTGACTCCGGTGAGAAATTGAGTTGCGCTAGGGGGTGTAATATAGGAGTAGGAACTCAGGAATTCCAGGGTCAGCGCTTCGTAGGTTGGTTGCAGTGTGGTACACAGTTGCGTCAAGCTGGAGTTTGTCAGCATCCACTCCACGCCCTCTAGAAGTCCTAGCTCCGTCAGGCATTCAATATCAACATACCCCGTAGCTTGGACTGAGCGTTGGTAGAACTTGAGGTAGTTATCTCCTTGGCGTTCGCCGGCTTCTCCATTTTTGAGTACGACGGTTGAGAGGTCGGGAGTAGCTCTTTCTTGACGGGCCATTGGTGAGATTTATGGAACTTTTGGTGTTGGTGGGTGAGAAAGATATTGTGAGTGACACGCTTTGCTTAAAAGATGTGAAGAATTGAATAATGGTATGAGTATGGTGATTGATGAGGAAGAAGAGAGGAAAAGCGCCTGCATTTATAGGCGAGCTCTCTGGATTTCGTGACGGTCGTCACAGGGGTATGACGGTCGTCACGCGCAACGGGTGCGTAACGGTTGTCTGCAATGGTCAGATGTTCGTAACGGTCATTTTCATGTCGTGTGACGATCTTGGTAGATCCGTGACGGTCGTCACGTCTGTGAGATGGGCGTCACATTATATGTGACGGTCGTCACACGTTGGTTTGCAATTTTTTTCAATTTTTCAATAAATGTTGCAGTTAATACAGTATAATATGATAACAATATAATATGATAACAGAGCAATTGAATTTTTAAGAGCATAAATAAATAAATAAATAAATAAATAAATAAAGAAACATAAATAAATGAATAGCAATGTTATTAAATTAATAGATTAAATGTAATATAATAACGATAAAAGAGCAATAAACAAAAGCAATAAAATAAATGCGCTCCCTCCCCACACAAAACATAGCAGTGTCCTCATTGCTTAGTGCGAGTAGGAGAAATCAGTGGTCAGTAGTATTAGCCACGGTTCTGCCCCAATGCAGCTACAGCCTGGTTCAGGTGATGAAACTGCTCGACGGCTATATCCATCAGTCCTAAGATATCCAAGTGTATGATTTTTATCTCTTCTTTCACAATTGTGATGTCAGCTTGGAAATCATTCAGACGGGTAAGAAGCATGGCATGATTATCGACATATGATGGAGGAACCGGTTCATCAATCTTATAGTAGTTGGGAGGTGTTTCAGGGTCAGATTCTTCAACGTGGATAGGGTCATTGATATACTCATATTTAGGCGGTGTCTCGGGAGGTGAGGGTGGATCAATTGGGTGTTCATCTAAGTCATAAAGCCAATTATTGCGGTTAGGCAAGGTAAATAGTCGGACCACTTCGTTATTGATTAAATAATCAAAAGTATCCGGCCCAAGGTTTCCTATGATTCTATGGTTAAAGCAAAATTCGATATCCATGGGTCGGATGTTTCCAAATGGTACATGCTCATAAAGTGGGCATCTAAGTCCGATGGCGTCTGCTATCATGGTTACTAGGCCACCTATTATTATTGGGGTACGATTGTTCTTAGCAAGGTGAACAAATCTCTCCATCATGAATGTCACGATATTGACATGTCGACCTTGATCGACACATAGCAAGATGAAAAGTTCACCGCGGGACACTATGGTGTTGTTCTCTTCCTTACCAAACAGGGTGTGGGCTAGTATTTTATGGAAGTAGCGGATAGCAGGGTTATGGATCATTTGTGATTGCATCTCATTCGGGTTAGGGTTGGAGTCTCCAGTTAAGCTACCCCAAAAGTTATCTAGGTCGATGTCATCGATCAGTTCCTCCTGGCGGGTAGTAAAAACGAAAGGGCCACTAGGAAATCCTAGGAGGTCAGCAAGGTCTCTACGGTTATAGGTGAAGTCCATGCTAAACAACCTAAAGGATATCAACCCTTTGTTCAATCCGTAACCATGCTCGGGGTTGTAAACTAGGGAGCTAAGGAATTCTAAGGTTAGTTCACGGTATGTGACAAACTGTCTCTTAATAGCTGCATTCTCCCACCCTAGTTGGTTAAACATAAATAGGATGCTATCTCGGATACCTAACTTATCCATGGTAGGTCCATCATAATAAATCGATAATGCCATATCCTTCCGAGCTAGATAATCATACCGCCTTCTCTGAACTCTGCCTATGAAAACTGTATCTACTTGTTGCATGATGAAAGTAAGTAAGTAACTAGTTAGTAATTTTCCTGTTTATCAGTATCCAATATTTCTAAGTTAGTAACTAGAAGCAAACCGAATTACTGCATAGAGTCAAGAAGAGAGGAGCAAAAATAAAGAAGAAAATCAAAGAAAGGAAATACTTTGTAACAAATGGTAGCTAATAAAAGAAAAGGCGGGTTGTCTCCCACTAAGCACTTTGTTTAATGTCGTAAGTTTGACAGTGGCGTCGCGGTGTACTAGGTTTGGGGTTGAGCAGGCAGCTCTATGAGTCTGAGACTGTTTGAATAGTCTCTATTTTCAATATTATGATAATGTTTTAATCATTTCCCGTTAACTATAAAAGGTTCACTATTCTGACCTTTGATTTCTACCGCACCGCTTTTGAGGACTTTGGTGATTTCGAAAGGGCCGGACCACCTAGATTTAAGTTTTCTTGGAAAAAGTTTAAGTCTTGAATTGAATAGTAGCACTATGTCGCCGACATTAAACTCCTTCCTAGATATACGTTTGTCGTGCCATCTTTTGGTTCGCTCTTTGTATATCCTGGCATTCTCATAGGCGTCCAGTCTCAGTTCTTCCAATTCGTGAATGTCCAGAATTCATTTCTCGCCTGCGGAAGTATATTTTATATTTAGGGTCTAAATTGCCCAATATGCTTTATGTTCTAATTCCACAGGGAGATGACATGATTTACCATAGATTAGTTTAAAGGGCGTGGTTCCTATTGGGGTTTTGTAAGCCGTCCTGTAGGCCCATAAAGCTTCGTTTAGTTTAGATGACCAGTCTTTTCTGGATATTCCTACACTCTTTTCTAGAATTTGTTTGATTTCTTGATTCGAGACTTCGACTTGCCCTCTAGTTTGTGGGTGATAAGGTGTTGCTACACGGTGTCGGACTCCATACTTCAGAAGAAGTTTTCCAAAGATATTCGATATGAAGTGGGAGCCACAGTCACAAACTACTAGTTTTGGCACAAAAAATCTAGGAAAGATGATGTTCTTGAACAACTTAATCACTACTCGTGTGTCATTTGTCGGAGAGGCTACAACCTCGATCCATTTTGAAACATAGTCGACTGCAACGAGTATGTACTTATTACCAAAAGAAGATGGGAATGGTCCCATGAAGTCAATCCCCCATACATCGAAGACTTCTACTTCTAAGATTCATGTTTGTGGCATTTCATCGCGTCTTGAGATGTTGCCAGTGTGTTGGCACCGGTCGCATTTTATAACCGCATTATGGACATCCTTCCATAGAGTGGGCCAAAAGAGGCCCGATTGTAGGATCTTAGTGCAGGTCTTTGAGGTACTTGCATGCCCTCCATAGGGAGCGAAATGACAATGAGAGATTATATCCTCTATTTCATCCTCAGGAACACATCGACGGAAAATACCGTCGGTACCTCTTTTGAAAAGCAGAGGTTCATCCCAGTAGTACTGTTTTAGATCATGAAAGAATTTCTTCTTTTGTTGGTAAGATAGGTCCAGTGGAAGTACTCCGACAGCTAGGTAGTTGACAAAATCAGCATACCATGGCAGAGTTGCATTCGCATGTATTTCTTCCACGGATTCTTCTATTTCTGTATTGTTTAATGTTACTTCAGACATGTCGCTTTCCATTTGGGCTATGAGTCGTTCGTAAGGGAAATCGTCATTGATTGGAATTTGTTCAGGCTTATTCCCTTTGATTCGTGATAAGTGGTCTGCTACTACGTTTTCAGTACGTTTCTTATCTTTTATCTCTAAGTCAAATTCTTGTAAGAGTAGGATCCATCTTAAAAGTCTTGGTCTGGCATCCTTCTTACTTAGCAGACATCTAATAGCGGCATGGTCGGTATAGATGATAATTTTTTCCCCTACTAGGTAGGAACGGAACTTGTCCAAAGCGAACACGACGGCTAAAAGTTCCTTTTCGGTGGTGGCATAGTTCATTTGGGTTGGATCAAGTGTTCTACTTGCATAGTAGATTGCATGAAGCTTCTTATCCTTTCTTTGTCCTAGTACTGCGCCTACTGCGTAATCACTCGCATCACACATGATTTCGAAAGGTAATCTCCAGTCAGGTGGTTGCATTATGGGTGCGGTGATTAAAGATGTTTTCAATTGGTTGAACACTGTTAAACATTTTTCATCAAAGATGAACTCAGCGTCTTTCATTAATAAACCCGTAAGTGGCTTGGTGATTTTCGAGAAATCTTTAATGAAACGTCGGTAGAAACCGGCGTGTCCTAAAAAGCTTCGTATTTCTCGTACGGTTTTAGGAGGTTGAAGGTTCTCTATGATTTCGATCTTAGCTTTGTCTACTTCAATTTCTCTATCAGATACCACGTGACCTAACACGATTCCTTGTTGAACCATGAAATGGCATTTCTCCCAGTTTAAAACGAGGTTTACCTTTAGCATCTTTCGAGTACCATTTCAAGGTTTGATATACATCCTTCAAAACTCTGCCCACAAACAAAGAAGTCGTCCATAAAGACTTCCATGATGTCGTCTATAAAATCGGAGAAGATTGCCATCATGCATCTTTGAAATGTTGCGGGAGCGTTGCATAATCCAAATGGCATTTGTCGGTAGGTGAAGGTAGTCTTTTCTTGGTCGTCAGGATGGACCGGAATTTGAAAGAATCTTGAATAACCGTCTAGATAGCAGAAGTGAGAATGCTTAGCCAATCGTTCAAGCATTTGGTCAATGAAGGGTAGAGGGAAATGATCTTTCTGAGTGGCTTTGTTTAGTTTTCTATAGTCGATGCACATTCTACTTCCGGTCACAACTCTTTATGCTATGGACTCGCCCTTATCATTCTTAACGACTGTAACACCCCCTTTTTTGGGTACTACATGAATGGGGCTAACCCATTGACTATCGGAGATCGGGTATATGATTCCAGCATCTAGTAGTTTCTTTACTTCATCCTTGACTACCGTAATTAGGATTGTGTTGATCCTTCTCTGGTGTTCTCTAGAGGTTTTACAATCTTCCTCCAGCATAATATGATGCATACAGATAGAAGGACTTATTCCTTTTAGATCGGCGATGTTGTATCCTAACGCAGTTGGATATTTTCTTAGGACATCTAGTAACTTTTCAGTTTCCATCTGTCCCAAGTCAGCATTGACTATTACTGGTCTTTTGAGTTCAGTGTCTAGGAATTCGTATCTTAGGTTCTTTGGTAGTGCTTTTAATTCCAAGTCAGGTTTCTTTGGGCATGGCATATGGTTGGGTGTAAGTGCTAAGCATTCGCTCAGTCTTTCGTTTTGGTATGGTTCATGCCAATTATCGTCTTCAAAGATTGGAGGGATTTGGATTTTCATTATATCAGAGTATGTGGTTTCTTGCATCTCCATCTCTGTCACGCACTCGTCTATGACATCAAGTAGATAACAGATGTCGTCTATAGATGACGCTTGTAAGAATTGGGTCAAGATGAATTCAACCTTTTCCTCTCCAACTTCTAATGTCATCTTACCTCTCTTTACGTCTATTATGGCTCTGGTGGTAGCCAAGAATGGCCTTCCTAGTATGATATGTGTACTGGTATCTTCTTTGATGTCCATGATTATGAAGTCTGTGGGAATGTAGAATTGTCCTACACATACGGGGACATTCTCTAGTATGCCGACAGGATATTTGATTGAGCGGTCAGCTAATTGAACAGACATCTTGGTTGGTCTTAATTCTCCCATACTGAGCCTTTTACAGATGGTTAAGGGCATTACACTAATGCTGGCTCCTAGATCGCATAGAGCTTTGTGTGATGGATTCTATAATGGGTATTGTAATGTTTAGTTGCTTTAGAAGTTCAACAAATTTCCTATATTGACTCGCAATTTTAGAACTTGTGAGTCTTTGAGGATACATAATGGGTGGTTTATAAGGAGGTGGAGGCACATAAGGTTTTTCTTTCTCTTCGGCCTCTTGGGTATTATCTTCTATTTCCTTTGGTTCATTCACCTGCTCAATTGAGGTTTTGTCTGGTTTTTGGTACATGGCAGGGTTTTGGAGTCTTGGATCTACGGGTCCGTCTATTTCTTTTCCACTCATCAGTATAACGACATTTGCATGTCCTTTTGGATTAGGTTGCGGCTGTCCAGGAAACGTTCCAGCTGGAGCGATTGTAGATGCTTGATGTTGGCCACTTGTAAAATCTGTGTTTCAAGCATTTTATTGTGGGTGGCTAAGGCGTCTACTTTGCTCGCTAGTTGTTTAAGTTGCTCGCTAGTATGTATGTTTTGGTTCAAGAAATCTTTGTTTGTTTGAGCTTGGGTAGCTATGGAGCTTTCCATCATTAATTCGAGATTTGACTTCCTAGGCATGTTAGGAGCATTATTAGCTGGCTTTTGATATCCAGGCGGAACAGCTGGTGCTTGGCCAGGTGCATACAGGGCGTTGTTATTCTTATACGAAAAATTAGGGTGGTTTTTCCACCCTGAATTGTAGGTATTCGAATAGGGATTTCCTTGTGCGTAGTTTACTTGATCGGTTGGGATTCCTGCTAATATTTGACATTCTTGTGCAGTGTGTCCAGGGTTTCCACATAACTCACAATTTGGAGTTACAGCAGCCACGATGGCTGCAGGTGGTATGATCAAATTGTCTAATTTTTGAACAAGGGCATCTACCTTGGCATGAACATGTTCAAGGCTACTGATTTCGTACATTCCACCCTTTGTTTGGGACTTTTCTACTGGAGTTCTTTCACCTCCCCATTGGCAATGGTTTTGGGCCATATTTTCAATGAGTTTATAGGCTTCGTTGTATGGCTTGTCCATAAGTGCACCCCCCGCGGCAGCGTCTACTGTCAGTCTTGTGTTATACAGAAGCCCATTGTAAAATGTGTGAATGATCACCCAGTCTTCGAGACCGTGATGTGGACATATCCTCATAATGTCCTTGCATCTCTCCCACGCTTCGTAGAGAGATTCCACATCTTTCTGTCGGAATCCGTTGATTTGAGCTCTCAGCATAGCAGTTTTGCTCGGCGGAAAATATCGGGATAAGAAAACGTTCTTCAATTCTTCCCATGTTGTAACAGAGTTGGAGGGAAAGGATTGAAACCAAGCCCAAGCTCTGTCTCTTAGTGAGAAAGGAAAGAGGCGCAGTCTTATCGCATCTTGAGATACACCATTTGCCTTTACAGTGTCTGCGTACTGCACAAACTTGGTCAGGTGTTCATTAGGGTCGTCCGTAGGATTTCCGGAAAATTGATGTTGTTGGACGATTGATAATAGTGAGGGTTTCAACTCAAAATTGTTTCGATTGATAGCAGGGGTAGCAATGTTGTTGTGAGGTTCTTGTTGGGACGGGGTAGCGTAGAATTTAGGAGGACGATCCTGTGGTCCTTCTTCAGCCATGGTTGGTTTTTCTTCTGGTTTTGTTGGAGAGAATATATCGGGAATATCGTACTTTTGTTGATATTCTTGTATTCGGCGTCTTACATATAAGAAACGCTCTAATTCTGGGATTGGTGGTGCTAAGTTATCGCCTTATGAGCGAGTACTTGGCATACAATCGGGGGAAATAAGGGAAAGAAGATTAGTTTTTATTTTTACCTTAGTCTATACCGTGCAATGAAAGAATCGCACTATTCGACTAAAATAGGTCCCTGGCAACGGCGCCAAAAATTTGATGGTTGATCTGGCTATATATAAAATATAGTCTATCGGGTACTTGACTGCAAGTGCACAGTCCATTCGTTTTAGTTTTAAAAGATATCGATCCCACAGGGACCTATGGTCAATCTAGTGTTACTAACGTCACTATGTTTAGCTAAGGGAATGATTAATAGAAGTTCGGGTGCAGAATATTAAATCTAAGAGAAATTTAGTTTTAAGAAAGAATTGATGGAAGGAATCAGTATGCAACGCATTTATTGTCAGGGATTCGATAAGTCACTGGTGAATAGTTTAAATGCCAAATACCTTTCAGTAGAAAATATTTATTGAAAAGACTTTATCTCACACTCTCGTGATTGTTGATTCGGTTTATAGATTTAAGTCAGAATGTACGCTCTCACTGTCCCATTTGAAGTTAAAATTACTTTTTAAAAATAAATAAGTTCTAATTGCTTTTAAAGTGCTCTCGCGGTTTTTAAACTCAATGCCTAATTTTTACTATCCAGCTCGAGCCTCATGCTCTCACGATTGTTGGTTCTCACCTTAGTTAATTTCCCACTCTCTTGGCAAAATCGTATTAAATAGCTTCTCACTTTTGTGACAAAGTTAGTTAAATTTAAATTAAAAACTTCAGCCTAAAAGATTGTTTGAGAAAAAGAGTTTTCACCGATTATTATTAAATCCCATCTAATTAAATTGCTACATACCGATACCGGTAATCTAGCCGAACATGTTAAATAGAGCAAACACAGAGCATAAACAGATTAACATTGCGGCAGACATAATTATAATAATAACTGGGCAATAATAATAATAATTTAATAAAAACCTGGCAATTGGATTAACAAAGTATGGAAAATCTTAGAGTACTTGAGCAGTCCTCCACAAGCCGGTAGGATTCTGCTTCTTCAATACAATTGCTTACTAAATTAAATAAAGTGTAGTAGTTCCCTAGTGTAGGAAACTACTACTATGGCTAACTGGAAAACAGGAAGGAAAAGGGAAAACAGGAATTCTAAAAAGAATGGTAAAATGAATTAAGGCAACGGAAACAAAGTTGCTGAAAAGAAAATAACTAAAAAAGCTAGAATGCTGTAAAAATTAATTGAAGAGCGTAAGTGTAGGTGTTCCCCATTTTTCCAACTTATGTCCTTTATATATTGCTTTGGTAGGTCTTGGCGGTTGAGAAAATTAAGGGAGACTGGTTGAATGAGGAATCCACAGGGGAGTCGTGCTGTTGGAGAGAATTTAGGCACGTTTGGATGCCTCTGATGACTGTTTCAAAGCATAAAATTTGGTCGTGTGACGCTCGTCATGGGCCTGTGACGGTCGTCACAGGCTGGGTCGTGACGGTCGTCATGAAGCTTGTGACGGTCGTCATATCAGCAATTTCTGCATTCTGGTTTTCTGCTTTTTCTATGTTTTCTTATTTGTTTCTTCTTCTTTTTCTTCCTTTTCTACATTTTGCATATTAATGCTTGGAGATTTAAATACCTGCAAAAATAACTCGAATACTTGCGGAATAATCGGAATATTAATTAAAGTGGTATGATCTTTGAGTGTAAATCAAGGCAAATATCTGATGTATTTTCGCGTTATCATTAAGGAAGCTAACATCTTTTGTATTAGATCCCTTGGACTTCAAACAACATCATGGGAAGCTTCTGTCCATTTTGTTTGCTGATGTAGTTGAAGGACTCTTGAGGGTATTGGTGCAGTTCTATGACCCTCTCTACCATTGTTTCACTTTCCCAGATTTTCAGCTTGTGCCTACCTTGGAGGAGTATTCTTATCTTTTGGGGATACCTGTTTCTAGTAGAGTACCTTTTAGTGGATTGGAGGAGGTTCCTCGCTCTAGTATTATTGCTGAAGCTCTTCACTTGAAGAAGTCTGAGATAGAGGCTCATTGGGTGAAGAAAGGGGGATTGTTTGGGTTGCCATATGTTTTCCTCATCAAGGAAGCTACTACTTTTGCTCAAGATGGTAATGTGGATGCTTTTGAAGCTATCTTTGTGTTGCTCATCTATGGATTAGCTTTGTTCCCTAACATTGACTATTTCGTTGATGTTAACGCCATTAGAGTTTTCTTGATTGGGAATCCTGTGCCTACTTTGTTGGGTGATATGTATTTCTCTTTGCATCTAAGGAATTCTAAAGGTGGTGGAACTATTGTCTGTTGCATTCCTCTTTTGTACAAGTGATTTATTTCGCACTTGCCTCAGATGCCTGCTTTTGTGGAGAACAAACAATGTCTAAGATGGTCTCAGAGACTTATGTCTCTCACTATTGATGATATAGTTTGGTATGATCCGTCTTTAAGCAGCTTGGAGATTATTGATAGTTGTGGTGAGTTCTATAATGTGCCTCTCATTGGTACACAAGAAGGAATTAACTACAACCCTGCTTTGGCTCATCGTCAACTTGGGTTCCCCTTGAGAGACAAGCCTAGTAACACTTTGTTAGAAGGTATTTTCTACCAAGAGGGTAAAGATTCCCAACATTTGAAGCAGAAAATTGTGCATGCTTGGCATAATGTGCATAGGAAAGGAAGATCCGAGCTTGGTCCGTGCAATTGTGTAGCTTTGGAAGCTTACACTCTTTGGGTGAAGAAGAGAGCTATGGAGTTGAAGATGCCTTATCCTTATGAAAGACCCATGTCTATGGTTGTGGTTGAGCCATTAACTCTCCCTAACCAAGATGTAGAGGAGTTGGAAGACACGCTCGCTAAGATGAAGCAAGAGAAGGATATGTGGGAAGAGCGTGTCCATGCTTTGAGCAAGAAGCATGAAGAGTTGCAGCTGGAGTCTAACGACAAAGATGCATTGATTGAGCTACTTGAAGACCGAGTAACGAAGAGACAGAGAGAGTCAGAGGTTTCATCTTCTAGCATGCCTCAGCCTTCCGTTGCTTGGAAGAAGATTGTTGACCAGCTTGTCCTCAAGAAGACTCAGATGAAGGCTTCCTTTGAGATCGAGATTCATCGCATTTGAAGGAAGTACGCGCCTTCAGCCAGATCTTTTGACACTGTTGTTAGGGATCCTTAGGATGACTAGTCTCCTTTTCTCTTGTATCTTTTTATTTTGGTTTCTGAAATTGTACTCAGTGTAATCCTTCTATTATATATAAATAAAAAGAGATTTTTGGTCATATCAAAATTATTACAATTGCCATATAAATATTATATATATTTGCAAATGATATAGTAAGTTCCTTGGAAATAAAAATAATCAAGCATTGCATTTCATGCATCATTTGCATAAGCAGGTTTTTGCCAGGTGTCTGATTGATGTTCTTCTGTGCTTTAGCCAAGCTGACTCACCGGTACAACACCAGAGCCAATCACCAGAGAATTATGGAGCACCTTAAGCAAGAGAACAGAGAGCTGAAGGACGAGATCACCCGACTAACAGCCATGATAGAGTCAGTTCTTGCCGCTCAGAGTCAAGCTTCTCCAATGCCTGCAACTCCTCCCGCGAGGACTGTTATCTCAGAGGTGGTTACCTCTACTATGCCTGCTGCCACCGCCCATTTCGCTCCGAACTTGCCTGCCGAATTCTCGTGGGGAATGCCGCCCAATTTTGTGCCAGAAGGTTTTGCTCCTACCTTTGCTTCCATGCCGGCATCTAGCACGGCCATGTCCGTGCCACCTCTAGTTGTGCACACTTTGCCTCACGTAGATGACACCATTTATCACTCTAAGTCGTCTGAGGGTCCAGATGTCTATGAGAAGATGGACGAAATGAAAGACCAATTTCTTGAGCTGCGCAAGAAATTGAAGACGCTGAGATGTAAAGATCTATTTGGGAAGAGTGCTGCTGAACTGTGTGTCGCAACCTGAAAAATACAGTGCGCGAAAAAACAACCGGCGAAAGAAAATGACAGAAGAGTCGCCACCGTGCGTTATTCATCCCAAAGGAGGGAAAGGGAACGCTCGAAGTAAACCTGAAAAAGGAAAGGAAAGGACAAGACGGGGTCTCGCAACCAAATCTTGGGTTCGGGAGTTGGTTACGCGAAGGGAAGGTATTAGCACCCCTACGCATCCGTAGTACTCTACGGGATCCACTTTTGTGTTTTTTGTCTAAAGGGTGTGAGTTTATCTTGTGCTGTTTGCCAAAAAAAAAGGGTTAAATGAAAATGACTCGCGCGGATGTCGCATCCACTACATACGTATCTCACCTGAATATGAGAATCAGAGTCTTCGTAGCTCGGCTGACCTATGGGTTGGGGGGATGTGTGCTCGCTAAGACATCGCGTCTTATGCCTACGTATCTCATCTGGCCTGAGAATCAGAGCAAAACGTAGTTCGGCTAACTACGGGGTTATGGATTGGGTTTTGGGCGAACGGCGTCACTACGCAATCTACCGGATACTCGACCTTTGGAGACTTACTCGCCTGTAGTAGAAGGAGTTAACATGTTGCTTTGGGTTTTAGGGTTTGGGATGCTCGAGGGCAAAAAGGCAGTCCTTGATGAAGGAACCGCGCTACCTGCAGGGATATGAATACAAAACACAAAACATGTATCTCAAAGTAAAATGCCACGAAGGGGCTCAAACGTTGCCTCCTATCGAGGTCTTCCAGCTAGGAAAGCAGTAAAATGCGGGAAAAATGTAAAAGTACCACGCGGATAAAGATCCGAAGTAACAGCAATTAGAGGAATGGGAAACCCTGAGATCCTTCCAAGCTAATGCCATCAAAGAAAAGTGAGTCAGTACAGGTAATCGGAATGAACCTCCAGGGGTTATCCCACAAATAAAGTGGGAAACCACGCAAGTTATCCCTGCAAAAGTCATGTGAGCCCTCACAAAAATTCAACAAAAGGGTTAGTGAAACACCATAAGCATTTTTTTCATGATCAACAGTATGGTTTCAGAAAAACTCAAACCCTGTGGCATACACTCAAAAATTAAACGGTTAAACATTCAAGGCATTGTTTATACATTCATATACATATTAAACCCATGGGCGAAAACATAATGAAATTCATCCATCATACCTCATACATTCAGAGTATTCAACTTCAAAGCAAAAAGGTAATGGGAATAAGGGCATACCTGATTGGAGAGCTTGATTGAAATTGAGTTGCACCCGTGAGGTTTACAAAACAATCTCAGGGTTTTGTTCCAAGGAAACCTCAGAGTATTTTGCTTCTCTCCAAAATCCCCCTTTGTTCTGTTTTTTCTCAAGTGAAGCCTTGGTATTTATAGACTGAATTTCATGGTTTTGTGGGCTCAAATGAGAGAGACCCAAGTCCAAAAATTTTTATTATATTTTATTTATTTAATTAATTAATTAAAATTTTTTATTATTATTATTTTTTTTTTTGTAAAAAATTATTTTTTTTTTTTTTTTTTTTTTTTTTTTTTTTTGGATCTAATTCTGATTGACATGATGAAATGCAATATGAAATGCTAAATGAATGCATGAATGAGGAGGGCAAATTTTGGGGTGTTACAGCTGCCGCTATTCAATCATCAGCTAACCCGAGTAGGATGAAAGCGAACAGCTTATCAGACAAACGGGGTGAGCTGTGATTGAATACCAAAGATAGACCGAAAATTTGCGCTCCGAGAACACCACAAAAACACGGAAATACACCGCGCTGTTTATTTTCCTTCCGATCCTCTGGCTTAATCTGGAGTTTCGATCCTCTGGCTGAACCTATACTCAATTTAGTCCTCTGGTTGGATATTAATTTTGATCCTCGGGCTGGATACGATTTTGATCTTCTGGCTGGATCTTCTTCGATCTTCTGGCTAGATCTCCTCCGTTTCAATTCTCTGGCTGAATCTATTTCCTTTGATTCTCTGGCTGAATCTACTTCGATCTTCTGGCTAGATCTGAATTGTTTCGATTCTCTGGCTGAATCTATTTCCGGTCTTCGGGCTAGACCTGACTTCGATCTTCTGGCTAGATCTTCTTCGATCTTCTGGCTAGATCTCCTTTGTTTCGATTCTCTGGCTGAATCTACTTCGATCTTCTGGCTAGATCTGGATTGTTTTGATGATAAATTCCCGTCATTAGGATCCCGCATCTGAGGCATGCGCTGGTTGACTTGTTTTGAAATCTACACCCAACCTTCATATTAGATATGCAGCTTCGAGAATATTCCACTTTTGGGCTTCGTACATATTCTTCGGGCTAGAACATGTTGTAACGACTCCTCAATTAGACTTAGGCTTGCTGGGGAAATAAAGCTTGTAGGCGACTTCACTGGGGAATCTTCAAATTGAGCCTCAGGCTGACTCTTGGGACACGATTCTCAGGCTGAATCTTCGAAATGGACCCTCAGGCTGGATCACTGGAACACGATTCTCAGGCTGAATCTTTGAAATGACCCTCAGGCTGGATCACTGGAACGCGATTCTCAGGCTGAATCTTTGAAATGACCCTCAGGCTGGATCACTAGAACACGATTCTCAGGCTGAATCTTCGAAATGGACCCTCAGGCTGGATCACTAGAAAACGATTCTCAGGCTGAATCTTCAAAACGACCCTCAGGCTGGATCACTCACGCTTGATCCTCTGGCTGGATCTTATGACCTTGGTTGTAAAGTAATTCTTCAGTCTGCTTGGAAGAACCTGTTTATCAGCTTATGTGTATGCTTGATATGATATGCATGCAAATGCAAATGTTATGCATGGTGTAAAAAGAAATCTGCTTGGGGAAGCAAACTCCGGTAGGGAACAGATCGCTGTATCAATCCTTGAATGCTCTGTGGGGAATGATCCGTCTGCCGGGACCAATGAGCCACCAAAAATAAATTGGCTGCTTGAAAAGTTGACCTTGCGGGGGGAGTATCAACTATGGAAACTTTGTTCGGCGAGGCTCTGTGAGGAGAGTCTGTGGGGAAAACACTTCCTGGGGAAATGTCGTAGGAAACGACCTTTGCTGGGGATATGAACTTGCTAATCGTCCTCAAGCTGGGGATTAGAACAAATCTGTTAGAAATAATCTGTTGGGGATGAGATGAACACTGGGAACACCACCCTCTTGTCCGTTGGGTATGCAACCACTCCGCTGTTGCTAGGAAGATACAGTCTGACACCGTCAACTCCGCTGGGGATATATAGTCTGGATACTGTCAACTCTACTGGGGATAGACAGTCTGGATACTGTCAACTCTGTTGGGGAACATGCTCTGCTGAGGAGAGACTTTGTCAACCGCTTGGGGATGAGGATTCATGACTTGGCATCCGGTTCCTGTGACCTGCAACCAAAAATACACGTATGCCTCGGGGGAATTACTCGGTTTGAATTCACCGTTCGGGATTAAGCACATTCAAAGCAATTTTAAATGTTTTCCTATGCAAATCATCTGCAAAAGCCACCATTATGTTCATATGCAATATGTTTTATCAAAAATTCGGACATTTTTGCAAACAAACTGATAAATGAAAAATAAAGAGGCTCTTTAACTGAATTATTCGACTCTTACTGGGGAGAAAATTTATGCCAGGAATAGGCGAGGGTATTAGGAAGCTGATCCCTGAAAAGAGGTGATCGCTATAAAAAAAAAGAACTATCCTAATGGCAATGTGGAAACGGGGTCCCACTGAGTTTCGACTCTGCTATGGCTCGTATGTCCTCAAGACGCTCTTCTCATCTTGCTTTCTGAAGTGGATGATTAGTTGATCTTTAACCTTTGAAGATTGCCGGATTGAATGAAACGGTGATATAACACTGATGAACTCAGATCATAGTCATTCGCTTATTCCCTAACTTTTGCCTGGATCGCCCCCTTTTCGGGTTTTCAATCCACCGGGATACCCATTTTTGCCTGAGCCGCCCTTTTGGGTTTTCGACTCACCGGGTGTACTCTTTTTTTTGGTTCGTCGGGATGCCCTTTTTTTTGCCTGGACTATTTTTTTTATCGTCCAGCGGGTCTATTTTATGCGAAGTATTTTTTAACTGCGTCTGAGTTGACAGGGGACGGGAATCCTTCGCCCTCCATGGTTGTTAGCGTCAAAGCTCCGTCAGATAAAACTCTTTTAACCACGTATGGACCCTCATAGTTCGGTGTCCATTTGCCCCTGTGATCTGTGTTGGGAGGAAGAAATCTTTTGAGTACCAATTCACCGACTTGATACTCCCGAGGGCGCACTTTCTGACCAAATGCTTTCTTCATTCGTCTCTGACCGAGATACGTCAATTCTGGGTACGTAGTTCCAGCATAGCACCATTTCCCGTTGGTTTGATTGATGACCAAAGCCGAGTCCCCGTATACATCCAGGGTTTTAATCTGTATATTGACAACTTCCTCAAGTCTTAGGATACAAGCTTCGTATTCGGCTTCATTGTTGGTGCAGGGAAAAGTTATTCTGGCACCAAATGGCATATGAACCCCCTTCCGGTGTGATCAACACTATACCAACTCCGCGACCATTGACGTGGACCGCCCCATCAAACATCATAACCCATTTGGATTCAGGGTCAGGCCCCTCCTCCGGGAGTGGTTCCTCTCACTCTTTCGATTTGAGAACATGATGTCCTCATCAGGAAAGTCAAACCTCATAGGTTGGTAATCATCAATCGGTTGCTCTGCAAGATAGTCTGACAAGACACTCCCCTTGATGGCTTTTTGTGAAGTGTATTGGATGTCATACTCTGTCGGTATCATTTGTCGCCTAGTAACCTTTCCGGTAAGTGATGGCTTTTCAAAAATATACTTGACTGGATCCATTTTTGATATCAATAGAGTCGTGTGAGTCAACATATATTGTCTTAGTCGGCGAGCAGCCCATGCCAAAGCGCAGCAAGTTTTCTCGAGCAATGAGTATCTTTGTTCACAGTCGGTAAACTTTTGCTAAGGTAGTATATTGCATGCTCTTTTCGACCTGACTCGTCATGCTGACCGAGCACACAACCCATTGACCTTTCTAACACAGTCAAGTACATGATCAACGGTCTTTCCTCTCGGCCTGTAGACTGGCCCCGATCTTGATCTCTTTCTTGTCGTCTTCGGTACCGATGTTGACGGTCTCAATCACCTCCTGATAAGGTGTAATAGCTCGGTCCTTCTGTTTCAACAATCTGGCTAACCCTTCAGGCAATTCACAAACTTCCTCAGCCCCTTCTTCGGCTTGATAGATAGGATTGTCGAAGTCATACTTGGCCATAGCAGTGTCGTTAGCAGTGAGATCCGAGTGGTTGGCTCTGCATGATGGAGGATCATGCTTTACCTTAGAATGAGAGATTTTTTTTTTGAAAGAAAGGAAAAACGAAAAAAGAAACATTGCCATTTTTTTTGTAAAAAGTAAAAAAACTGAAAGAAAGAGAACACAAAATTGTTTGCAAAAGCCGTCCTTTATTGATGATAAAAATAATTGCGAAACGTAACTAAATGGATGGCCCTACAAATGAGCCATTACACCTTGGGCAAAGTGTAAGACTTTATTATGCATGTAATAAAGGGAAAACAATAAGAATCACTCTTTCAGCAGAGTAACCCGGACGGTTTTTCGGACGACCAATTGTCGAGCTTTTCTCCTGGGACACACGGGCGAATCCAACTATCTAAGTCACAGTCGCTGTCAGCCTTGTCTTCATCTGCAGCATTGACGATGTGGGGGGAAACCAAACCCCCGCTGGAGAGAGTACCGGTTTCATTCTTCTGAGATCCCGGAGCATACCCCAATCCAAACTTGTCTTCTTTGATGACTGGCTCCACAAATTTGCCCCAGCCTTAGGCATTACCAGCTTTGACCACTTCAACAGCATTAATCCCCTGCCCGCCGTGAGCCGGCATCGGGTTCTGGATAACATTAGGCACCGGAGCAAAATTGATAGCCTGGGCGTCTCTCAAATCTTGTACCTTTAACTGGAGAGCCTTGCAATTATCTGTAGTATGGCCAGGTGCGTTGGAGTGAAAAACACATCTGGCGTTGACATCATAACCTCTAGGCAAATTATTGGGATCGATTGGTGGGGCCAGAGTTCTCAGCGTAACCAGATTCATGTCAATCAGCTTGGGAAGTAATACTGAATAAGGCATTGGGATTGGCTCGATGACCCGGTCCGTCTGCCTTGGACGTTGTTGATAGTGTCTCTGCTGACCCGGATTACCTCCTTGTTGTTGATTGTTGTACCTGGGTTGTTGTTGCGGATGATATTGCGGTTGAGGAACAGGTGTTGGAATAGTGACTGCGGCCACTTGATCTTGATAATAATTAGGGCGTCCTTTACTCCTGCCTCTGCCGGCATACACAACGCTTGTCTCGTCTTCTTTTCTTCGCTGACCGTCGTTACCAGCAAACGGTCTCTTGGGACCTGATGAGTTGGAAGCACTATTGTCTTGAATTCGGCCCATCTTCAACAGACTCTCGATTCTTTCTCCAGCAATTACTATCTCTGCAAAGCTGATTGACGGGCAAGCAGCCAATCTCTCAATATAATTGCCTTGAAGAGTGTTCATGAACATGTCCGCCATCTCCCTTTCAGACATAGGGGGTTGGACGGACGCAGCAATCTGTCTCCAACGCTGAGCATACTCTCTAAAGGTTTCCTTGGCAGTCTGAGACATACCTTGCAACAAGGTCCGATTTGGAGCCATGTCCAAGTTGTATTGATATTGCTTGATAAAAGCCTCTGCCAAGTCTTTCCAGCTCTTGATGGTAGTACGAGACAAATGAGAATACCATTCACGAGAAGCTCCAGTTAGACTGTCTTCAAAATAGTACATCCACAGCTTTTCATCTTCCGTGTGAGCTCCCAACCTTCCCAGATAAGATTGGAGATGAGTGCGTGGGCAAGAAGCCCCGTTGTATTTCTCAAAAGTAGGGGGTTTGAACTTGTGAGGAATCCTTACTCCCTGAACCAGACCAAGATTTGTGACATCAAAGCCTAAGGAATTTTGAGACTCCAAAGATTTGAGCTTCTCAGCCAGCTCATCCATACGGCGAGTGGTCTCGAGGGCCTCGTCGTGCAAAGAAAATTGATCATACTGATAATCTTCAGTAACGGGGTGCCCGTTAATCCGAATTCCTTGATTCACATTGTACCTTCCGCCAATACCATTTCCAACATTCCCTGTGTTGCCAACATTACCCGGGTTTCCATCAGCATTTGCGTTACCCGCGTTACCAGTGTTCACAGGGTTATCAGCGTTCCCAGGGTTACCAGGGTTTCCCTCAGCATTTGGTATCTCCAAATCTGGATTGGGCCTCGGTTGCTCAACCAATTCCCTCAGCTTTTCTTGGCCTGCTGCCATACCAGTCATCAATGTCATGAACTGATCCATCCTTTCACGCATATCAGCCAGCTCTTTCTGTACTTGGTCCATCGCTAGTCGTGGACGGTTTTCCTTTGTCGGGTATCTGTGAACTTGCTTGGGACCAATAACTGCCTGATACAGGGAACAAACATTAGACACTGCGGTGACACCTGCAAAATAGACAAGGGTTAATATGCATGGTATGCGATGCACTGCTTGTTCAGTTTTAAGGCACCCCCGTTTTGAAAGGGAATACCCTGCAAATGAATAAGCATGAGATGTTGGATGCAAATATGCAGATGATGTTATGCAATGCAAAGGCATGTCAATCAGAATTGATGGATCCGCTTGAACATCTGTCAGGTTGCACTGTCTGGAGAGAAATTAAGAGCACACCAAACAAAGGTCATGGGATGGATCATGTTATCCTTAATATCAACCACCCATTTTGGTGGATTATGGTTTACACCTTATCAACACCCGAGTTTCATTGATATTAAGGATACCTGATCGGATTAACCATGAATCAAGGGTTTGTTGCAAGTCACGAGCATGGAGTTTAGGTTAAGAACCACCCAAAAGGAGTGTACTAAGGTTTAAACCTGCCAAACATGTTCTACAAAAGGTTCCCATAGTCATAATCCCATCTTTCGGATATTATCAGAGGAACGACTACTCGTATTCCAACAATATTCTCAAGAGAGACTCTTATGAGTGTAGTATCGCGTAACAATCGTATCAAATCTCACACTTGAACGACTTTCGCACTACGTCCTACGAATAGGCCAAGATGGGTTTGGTAAACTAAGGTCCTTGGCTTCTTAGGTCTATATTGGAACAAGTTATGTCTAACCACAACTTACTTATGTGACATTATTGATCTCAACATGACCTCCACCAAGTGAATGGGCTTGCAAGTCAACTCGCTAAGGAATACTCCACACAAGTTGACAGGACTATGCCATTCTCCTATCCTAAGTGCACTCGAGTTCGGGTATAGAACTCATCTCACAAAGATCACCAAGCAGCCAGCCAACAGAAACAACAATGATATATACACAATGCAATAAGGTAAAGCAGGTAAATAAATAACTGTACAAAAGCATGAACACCCAACAAACAAACAAACTACAAAAGCTAGGAGGGACTCGCTTAGGGAAACCGGGTCCCCACCAGAGTCGCCAGCTGTCGCAACCTGAAAAATACAGTGCGCGAAAAAACAACCGGCGAAAGAAAATGACAGAAGAGTCGCCACCGTGCGTTATTCATCCCAAAGGAGGGAAAGGGAACGCTCGAAGTAAACCTGAAAAAGGAAAGGAAAGGACAAGACGGGGTCTCGCAACCAAATCTTGGGTTCGGGAGTCGGTTACGCGAAGGGAAGGTATTAGCACCCCTACGCATCCGTAGTACTCTACGGGATCCACTTTTGTGTTTTTTGTCTAAAGGGTGTGAGTTTATCTTGTGCTGTTTGCAAAAAAAAAAGGGTTAAATGAAAATGACTCGCGCGGATGTCGCATCCACTGCATACGTATCTCACCTGAATATGAGAATCAGAGTCTTCGTAGCTCGGCTGACCTATGGGTTGGGGGGATGTGTGCTCGCTAAGACATCGCGTCTTATGCCTACGTATCTCATCTGGCCTGAGAATCAGAGCAAAACGTAGTTCGGCTAACTACGGGGTTATGGATTGGGTTTTGGGCGAACGACGTCACTACGCAATCTACCGGATGCTCGACCTTTGGAGACTTACTCGCCTGTAGTAGAAGGAGTTAACGTGTTGCTTTGGGTTTTAGGGTTTGGGATGCTCGAGGGCAAAAAGGCAGTCCTTGATGAAGGAACCGCGCTACCTGCAGGGATATGAATACAAAACACAAAACATGTATCTCAAAGTAAAATGCCACCAAGGGGCTCAAACGTTGCCTCCTATCGAGGTCTTCCAGCTAGGAAAGCAGTAAAATGCGGGAAAAATGTAAAAGTACCACGCGGATAAAGATCCGAAGTAACAGCAATTAGAGGAATGGGAAACCCTGAGATCCTTCCAAGCTAATGCCATCAAAGAAAAGTGAGTCAGTACAGGTAATCGGAATGAACCTCCAGGGTTATCCCACAAATAAAGTGGGAAACCACGCAAGTTATCCCTGCAAAAGTCATGTGAGCCCTCACAAAAATTCAACAAAAGGGTTAGTGAAACACCATAAGCATTTTTTTCATGATCAACAGTATGGTTTCAGAAAAACTCAAACCCTGTGGCATACACTCAAAAATTAAACGGTTAAACATTCAAGGCATTGTTTATACATTCATATACATATTAAACCCATGGGCGAAAACATAATGAAATTCATCCATCATACCTCATACATTCAGAGTATTCAACTTCAAAGCAAAAAGGTAATGGGAATAAGGGCATACCTGATTGGAGAGCTTGATTGAAATTGAGTTGCACCCGTGAGGTTTACAAAACAATCTCAGGGTTTTGTTCCAAGGAAACCTCAGCGTATTTTGCTTCTCTCCAAAATCCCCCTTTGTTCTGTTTTTTCTCAAGTGAAGCCTTGGTATTTATAGACTGAATTTCATGGTTTTGTGGGCTCAAATGAGAGAGACCCAAGTCCAAAAAATTTTATTATATTTTATTTATTTAATTAATTAATTAATTAAAATTTATTATTATTATTATTATTATTTTTTTTTTGTAAAAAATTATTTATTTATTTTTTTCGTTTTTTTTTTTCGTTTTTTTTTTTCGTTTTTTTTTTTTGGATCTAATTCTGATTGACATGATGAAATGCAATATGAAATGCTAAATGAATGCATGAATGAGGAGGGCAAATTTTGGGGTGTTACACTGTGCTTGCTACCCAATGTCAAAATCCTAGTGAAATTCAAAGTGCCTGACTTTGAGAAGTATATGGGAAACTCTTGTCCACTCAGTCATCTTGTGATGTATGCCCGCAAGATGTCAACTCAGACAGATAATGACCAATTGCTTATTCACTACTTCCAGGATAGCTTGACTGGTGCTGTACTCCGTTGGTATATGGGGTTGGATAGTGCAAGCATCCGCACTTTCAATGACCTGGGAGAGGCTTTTGTGATGAAATACAAGTACAAAGTGGATATGGCGCCGGATAGGGACCAACTGAGGTCCATGTCTCAGAAAGATAAGGAGACTTTCAAGGAGTATGCCTAGCGATGGAGGGAGTTGGCTGCCCAGATCACTCCTTCTTTGGAGGAGAATGAGATGACAAAAATCTTTCTGAAAACCCTGAGTTCATTTTACTATGAACGCATGATCGCCAATGCCCCCAATGACTTTACCGAAATGGTAAATATGGGGATGAGACTTGAAGAAAGGGTCTGTGAAGGACGATTTTCAAAAGATGAGGCGTCGACGAGTAAGAAGTATGGCAGTAGTTTCAGCAAGAGGAATGATAGTGAGACCAACGCAATAACCAGTGGGAGGCAGAGGAGGCCTCAAACCAGAAGAAATCCACCACCCCATCAACATCATCATCATCAAGTATCATCCGTTATTCCAGTATTTTCTAATCAGCAAACAACACCAATTCAACAACAACAACAACAACATAAATATCAAAATCAACATCAACAACAACAACTGCAACAAAGAACAAACACCTACAACAACAACAATTCCAACAACAATCATCATCGACAACAGAACTTCGAGAGGAAGAAGGTATCCTTTGACCCGATTCCTATGTCATATGCAGAACTGTACCCATCATTAGTCCTCAAAAACTTGTTTCAACTGAGGAACCCACCGCAGATCCCAGAACCACTTCCTTGGTGGTATAAACCCGAGCTTCGCTGTGCTTTTCATCAGGGTGCACCTGGGCATGACATTGAAAACTGTTATCCGTTGAAGTATGAGGTGCAAAAGCTTATGAAGAGTGGTATGGTGTCTTTTGAAGACCGCACGCCTAATGTGAAAGCTAATCCTTTGCCCGCTCATGGGAACTCTTCAGTTAATATGGTGGACGATTGTCCTGGTGAGTACAAAGTTTTTGATGTGCGTTTTATCCGTGGATCCTTAGTGCAGATACATAAGGACATCTGTATGGTGAGTGACTGTGAACATGACCATGATGGTTGTCTTGTTTGTAGTGTGAACCCAAGAGGGTGCGTTATGGTGAAAAAGGACATCCAACGTCTGATGGATGAAGGCATGATCCAAATTTGTCAATCCCGATGATGATGTTAATGTCATAGTGCCCGTTTTCAAGCAACCAGAGCAGTTAGTAATCCAATATGATAGCAGCAGCAACAAGAATGTCAGTAATAAATCAGTATCGCCATTGGTAATACGGTTAGTGGGCCTAGTCCCGTATGCATCTGATTAGGATGTACCGTACCAGTACAATGCTACGATGATAGAGAATGGTCAAGAGGTCCGGTTACCTACGACTAGTTCAGTGGTGAGCATTGCCGATGTAACGAAGGTGACCCGCAGTGGTCGAGTTTTTGGACTGGTGTTCCCGGAGAATAAAGAAGAAACAATGATTGGTAAGAAGGCGGAGGTGCCTAATGAAGATCCAGTTGGTTGTCCAAAGGATAAGTCTGGTGAATCCAGCAACTTGAAAGTCAATGATGATGATGAGGTACTCCGACTGATTAAGAGGAACGAATTTAATGTGGTTGAGCAGTTGCTCCAGACTCCCTCAAAGATTTCCGTGATGTCTCTGCTTTTGAATTCTGAAGCGCATAGAGAAGAACTTCAGAGAGTTCTTGAACAGACATATGTGGAGCAGGATGTTACTGTGGATCAATTTGATCATATTGTAGCTAACATCACTTCATGCAATAATTTGAGCTTTTGCGATGAACAACTCCCTAAGGAGGGAAGAAATCACAATCTGGCTTTGCATATTTTGATGAATTGTAAGGAAGATGCTTTGTCAAATGTGCTCGTTGACACCGATTCGTCACTCAATGTGCTTCTGAAGTCAACATTGTTAAAGTTATCTTATCAGGGAGCGCCCATGAGGTATAGTGGGGTGATTGTCAAGGCCTTTGATGGCTCGCGCAAAACAGTTATTGGAGAAGTGGACCTTCCAGTCAAGATAGGTCCGAGTGATTTTCAGATTACTTTGCAGATAATGGATATTCACCCGGCCTACAGCTGTTTGTTAGGAAGGCCATGGATTCATGAGGTAGGGGCTGTTACTTCCACTCTACATCAGAAGCTCAAATTTGTCAAGAATGGCAAGCTAGTGATTATGGGAGGAGAGAAAGCGCTGTTGGTGAGCCATCTTCCAACTTTCTCGTACGTAGAAGCTAAGGAGGAGGTTGGAACTCCGTTCCAAGCCTTATCTATTGCTGCTGAGAAGAGAGTTGGGGCACCTATGTCCTCACTGAAAGATGCTCAGAAGATTGTTGAAGAGGGTGTTGTTGATTCGTGGGGGCGCGTGGTAGAGGTCTCCGACAACAGAGGTAGAACTAGTTTGGGTTTCCAGAAGGGCTCGTCAACCGTTAGATCTAAAGAGATGCAACTCAGTTTCCGTAGCGGAGGGTTCGTTCATGGCAATGAACAACACTTAGCTGTTGTGCTAGAGGATAGTGAAGAGGAAGACTGCACCAACTTTGTAATGCATGGAAAGACATGCAACAATTGGACTGCTGTTGATATTCCTGTTATTTTGCATTGATCTAAGTAATTGCTTTTATATTTTAAAATACTTCTCCTATGCTTAAGGGAGAAGTGAACATTGTTTGGCCATTTTAAATTGATCATCAATAAAATTAATTCTATTCATCCATATCTTTGATGTTTATTTTTACCTTTTGCTTATTTTTGAAAATGGTAATCACAAAAAACATAAATAAACAATATAATTGTCCATCCGCATAATATTTGGTCACAAATTCACTTCTCTAAAATCAAAATATCAAATCATTATACAGGTTGGTTCCTAACCCCATTGAATACAATGATCCTTCTCCTTCTCCAAAATTTGAATTCCCTGTGTTTGAGGCCGAGGAGGAAAGTGATGTAGAAGTGAGTGATGAATTGTCTTGTCTTCTTAAGCAAGATGAAAAGATTATTCAACCATTTGAAGAACAGATTGAGCTAGTCAACTTGGGTTCCGAGGATGATGTGAAGGAAGTCAAGATTGGGTCTCGACTGTGTCCGGATGCTAAGAAGGGATTGATTGATCTTCTTCGAGAGGATTCAGATGTGTTTGCTTGGTCCTATCAAGACATGCCTGGGTTGGATTCTGATATTGTGGAGCATAGATTGCCGTTGAAGTCAGAATGCCCGCCAGTCAAGCAGAAATTGAGAAGAACGCATCCTGATATGGCTGTGAAAATCAAAGAGGAAGTGCATAAGCAGATTGATGCTGGTTTCCTTGTGACTGCCGAGTATCTGCAATGGGTGGCCAATATTGTGCTTGTGTCAAAGAAAGACGGAAAAGTAGGCATGTGTGTTGACTATAGAGATTTGAATAAAGCCAGTCCGAAAGATGATTTCCCTCTGCCACACATTGATATGTTGGTAGACAATACTGCTAAATTCAAAGTCTTTTCGTTTATGGATGGATTTTCCGGATATAATCAGATCAAGATGGCACCTGAGGATATGGAGAAGACCACATTCATTACACCCTGGGGAACATTCTGTTATAGAGTGATGCCTTCTGGTCTAAAGAATGCTGGTGCAACTTACTAGAGAGCAATGACTACTCTTTTTCATGATATGATGCATAAAGAGATTGAAGTATATGTCGATGGCATGATTGCTAAATAGATTGATGAGGAGGAACATGTTGAGAATTTGTTGAAGTTATTCCAGCGTTTGAGGAAGTATAAACTCCGCTTGAATCCCAATAAGTGTACTTTTGGTGTTCGTTCTGGTAAGTTGTTGGGTTTTATCGTCAGCGAGAAGGGTATTGAAGTTGATCCTGCCAAGGTCAAAGCAATACAAGAGATGCCTGCGCCCAAAACTGAGAAACAAGTCAGAGGTTTTCTCGGCCGCTTGAATTATATTTTCATATTCATTTCTCACATGACTACACATGTGCGCCTATATTCAAGCTTCTTCGGAATGATCAGTCTTGTGATTGGACCAAAGACTGCCAGAAAGCATTTGATAGTATCAAGGAATATCTGCTTGAGCCATCGATTTTGTCTCCACCTGTTGAGGGAAGACCGTTGATCATGTATTTGACTGTGCTCGAAGATAGTATGGGTTGTGTTCTTGGTCAACAAGATGAGACTGGAAAGAAAGAATTTTCAATTTACTACCTCAGTAAGATGTTCACCGACTGTGAGACTCGGTATTCTATGCTCGAGAAAACTTGTTGCGCATTGGATTGGGCTGCTAAGCGCCTGCGTCAGTATATGTTGAATCATACCACTGGGTTGATATCCAAAATGGATCCAATCAAGTATATATTTGAGAAGCCTGCTTTAATTGGGAGGATTTCCCGTTGGTAGATGTTGTTGTCAGAGTATGATATCGAATACCGATCTCAGAAAGCAATCAAAGGTAGTATCTTGGCTGACCATTTGGCTCACCAACCAATTGAAGATTATCAGTCAGTGCAGTATGACTTTCCTGATGAAGAGATTTTGTACTTGAAAATGAAAGATTGTGATGAACCATTGCTAGAAGAAGGGCCAAAACCTGGTTCCCATTGGGGCATGGTATTTGATGGAGTTGTTAATCAATATGGGAATGGCATTGAGGCAGTGATTATTACTCCTCAAGGAACACATCTACCATTTACAGCTAGATTGACTTTCAAGTGTACGAACAACATGGCAGAATATGAAGCTTGCATTATGGGGCTTGAAGAAGCCATGAATCTCAGAATCAAGTATTTGGATGTCATTGGTGATTCTGCTTTGGTTGTGAATCAGATCAAAGGAGAATGGGAGACGAATCAACCCAGTTTAATACCATATAGAGATTATGCGAGGAGGATTTCAACTTTCTTTACAAAGGTTGAATTTCATCATATCCCTCGAGATGAAAGTCGGATGGCAGATGCTCTTGCAACGTTCGTCAATGATTATAGTGAAATATTGGAATGAAGTTCCCAATTTATCTGTGATGCATCTTGACAGGCCAACTCATGTGTTTGCTGTTGAAGAGATCAAAGATAAGATGTCGTGGTATTACGACATCAAATGTTTCCTTCAAAGTCAGATTTACCCGCCTGGGGCATCTTTGAAAGATAAGAAGACTTTGAGAAGATTAGCCGGTAATTTCTACTTGAATGGTGATATACTATACAAGAGAAACTTCGACATGGTTTTGCTCAGATGCATGGATAGACACGAAGCAGACTTGTTGATGACTGAAGTGCATGAAGGTTCCTTTGGTACTCATTCCAATGGACATGCAATGGCGAAGAAGATGTTGCGAGCAGGTTACTATTGGCTGACAATGGAATCTGACTGTTGCAAGTTTGTGAAGAAGTGCCACAAGTGTCAAATTTATGCTGATAAGATTCATGTTCCTCTGACACTTTTGAATGTTATCTCTTCCCCATGGCCTTTCTCCATGTGGGGAATTGATATGATTGGGATGATTGAGCCCAAAGCTTCGAATGGACATCGTTTTATTTTGGTGGCAATTGACTACTTCACAAAATGGGTTGAAGTGGCATCGTACGTGAATGTAACCAAGCAAGTTGTTGTAAGGTTTATCAAGAATCAGATTATATGCCGTTATGGTGTGCCAAGTAAGATCATTACTGATAATGGATCGAACTTGAATAACAATATGGTGGAAGCTCTTTGCAAAGAATTCAAGATTGCACATCATAATTCTTCTCCCTATAGACCCAAGATGAATGGGGCTGTTGAAGCTACGAATAAGAACATCAAGAAGATTATCCAGAAGATGGTTGTCACTGTGAAGACATGGCTTCTCGAGTATTTTGATGAAGACAACGATGCACGTACAGGGTCAATCATCAAAGAATGGATCAAGACTTCAATAGAGCAAATTCACACAAAGTTTCAATCATACATAGCTCAAAGTCGCTCGAGAAATTGATCATAAAGGTATTGGAATTTAATCTTAGTTAATGTTTATATATAAAGTGTTCAATTGATTGTTGCATGCATAATATGATATGGACACTTAGAATTTATTTCAAAATGGTTACAACTTTTAAAAGTTCTCAATTTTTCCTTTTTTCAATAGTGGTAACCGGTTAACACTTTTGGGGTAACCGGTTAACCCGAAACAAAATTCAATTTCTGGGCAGATTTTGTTAGCATGTAACCGGTTAACACTTTCATAGTAACCGGTTACATAGTTTAAAATTTGAATTTTTCTTAACATTACAATTAATGTAACCGGTTAACACAATTTAGGTAACCGGTTACTACTGGGAATTTTTGTAGAAAAATTGCAACTTTTCATATTTTCAATTCATGCTTTTTCTCTATGAACCATGGCATCCATTGGTTGTTTGCACCTGTTTAAAGAGGTTCATAGAAGGATATTTAAACTAAAAATTTTCAGATTGCAAATCACCTCCTTAAAAATTAATTTTCACAATCTTTCTTTGTTTACTATTTTCAAAGATAAGTGTCCAAAATTCATATGCATCATTTGAACACTTCTATAAACATTGTGAGATTGATTATTCCAAAAGGAGAAGATCAATCCTTTGATTGATGTGCAGATATTTCCAGATTATTCAAACTTCCATTTAAATTATACACTTGTTGTTCTTCACATCTTAATTTTTCCAACATTAGTGGAATTAAGATAGTGAGAGTTTTATCCTTACTTGTTTGATAGTAAGAGGTGCATATGAGAGGATTGTTCTCTTATCACTAAGAAGGTTTCCTTGTTGTTTAGAAACAAGAGAGTCACTTTGAGAGGATTGTTCTCATAAGTGGACTTTGTTGGAAATCCAAGAGTTTGTTCTTGGTGGTCTTTGTTGGTCATTGTACAAGTCCAAACAAATAGTGGAAATCTCTTTCTTGTTGGAAAGGGGACTGGATGTACCTTCGGATTGTGAAGGGAACCAGGATAAATCTCCGTGTCATTATTTTTCTGCACTTTACCACTTTCCTAAACACCATTATAAACCAGAAAAATAATCCTTACAACAAGAAAATTTCAAGGTTTCTAATTCACCCTCTTAGACTGATTTCAGACTTACAATTGGCATCAGAGCAGGTTATAGGTAACCTGTTCCTAGACGATCCAAAATGGCTTCCGCAAATAATAATCTAGTCTTCAGAGATAGTGGTAGCAATAACAAGCCTCCACTATTCTGTGGTGAATACTTTGACTTCTGGAAAATTCGGATGAAGGCTCATTTAGAAGCACAAGGAGAAGAAATATGGGATGCTGTCCAAAATGGTCCTTTTGTTCCTACAACGGTTGTTAACGGTGTTGGTTCATCAAAGCCTAAAACTTCATGGGATGATGATGATAAGAAGAAGGTCCTCTATGATAAAAAGGCAATAAATCTTCTTCAAAGTGCACTCAACATGGATGAATTCTTTCGCATTTCGGCATGCACAACGGAAAAACAAATATGGGATACCTTGGTAGAAACTCATGAAGGAACTACCGAAGTTAAAAGATCAAGATTAAATACCTTGAGTCAAGAATACGAGTTGTTCAGAATGCAGCCCGGAGAATCCATCCTTGACTTGCAGAAAAGATTTGTGCACTTGACAAATCATCTAAAAGCTTTAGGTAAGACTTTAAGTAATGATAAATTGAATCTTAAAGTGCTTAGATCTTTAACCAGGGAATGGCAACCAAAAGTGACGGCAATATCAGAAAAGAAAAGTCTATCCACAATGACTTCCGCTACATTGTTTGGAAAACTTCAAGAATATGAGACGGAACTTGGAAGACTTGAAAAACATGAGAATCAAGATAAGAAGTCCAAAAGCATCGCTTTGAAAGTTGACTCCAAAGATGTTGAGAAAGAAGACAATTCGGAGGAGGATGAAAACTTCTTCTTACTTGTTAAAAGGCTAGGCAAATTTTTCGGTAAGAATGACAAACCTTCCTTCTAGGCGAAAAGAAAGAAACACTTCAAGAAAAGAGAAGCTTCCACTTCAATGCAAGAGGTAACATGTTTTGAATGTGGTAAGCAAGGCCACATAAAACCAGATTGTCCTCAACTACCTAAGAAAAATGGATTCAAAAGCAAGAAGGAGAACAAGTACAAAAAGGCTTATGTCGCATGGGAAGATAACGAAATAAGCTCGTCATCCGACTTGGATAGTGATGAAAGTGCAAACCTAGCATTAATGGCCTCACACCATTCCGATGATGAAGTAAATGAGGTTAGTAATGATTTTTCGCTTTTTGGTAATGATGTGCAAGGTGCCATAGATGAATTATTAAATGAATGCAAAATTTTGTATAAAACTATATCATCTCAAAAGAAACAAATCTCTGTTTTTGAAGAGAAAATTGAGAAAATGGAAAAAGGTTTTGAAGTTGAAAAAGAAAAGATGATTAGTGATCAAAAACAAAATTTTGTATGCAATAAATGTGAGTCACTTTGTTTTCAAATTGTCCAACTAAAAAGAGTTCTTGAAAGATACGAAAAAGGACAAATTGGATTAGAGGGTGTACTTAGCCAACAAAGATATTCAAATGATAAAAGTGGGCTTGGTTACTCAAAGTTTTCAAAACCAAGCTCAAACAAGACAATCTTTGTTAAGGCAAGTGACCAACCAATCCAAGAGAAAGTGAACAAACCTAAAATAGTTTATCATTATCCTAAAAAGAAAAACATTGTTAAGAAGAAGTCTTATTCTTCTAGGTATAGAAGTAATTTTGAACCAACATGCTTTTATTGTGGTATTAAAGGCCATACACCTAATGCTTGCTATATTAGAAACTTTAGTGTTGCTAATGGGCATTACGTATGGGTAAAGAAAGGCACTAATTATGAAGGACCCAAAGCAACTTGGGTACCTAACAAAACTTAATCTGTTTTATAGGCTTGCTTGGAATCCACATCAAACTTATGGTATCTCGATAGTGGGTGTTCCAAGCATATGACGGGAGACATCAACAAATTTTCAAATCTAAAGCTTAAAGCCAAGGGTTTTGTTACATATGGAGATAACAACAAAGGAAAGATTCTTGGCAAAGGCGTTGTTGGTGCACCATCTTTCACATCCATTGAAGATGTTCTTTATGTCGAAGGACTAAAGCACAATCTTCTTAGTATTAGCCAACTATGTGAAAAGGGCTTCAAGATCAAGTTCACTAAAGATGAGTGCTTGATAGAAGACGGAGTCACACATGAGGTTAAACTAAAAGGTAAACGCCTTAACAATATTTTTATGATTTCCCTTAATGACTTGTCTTTGAAGGTAAAGTGTCTCATGGCAAACAACAACGATTCATGGCTTTGGCACAAAAGATTCGCACATATTCATATGGAACATTTGAATAAGTTGATCAAGCATGACCTCGTCATTGGTTTGCCCAAGATGAAGTTTATCAAAGATAGACTTTGTGATGCGTGCCAAAAGGGGAAACAACATAAATCAACTTTCAAACCCAAAAATGTAGTGACCACTTCAAGGCTATTACAACTGCTGCACATGGACTTATTCGGTCCATCAAGAACAAGGAGCTTCAGAGGTAATATTTATGCCTTAGTCATTGTTGATGATTTCTCTAGATACACTTGGACTCTCTTTTTAGTGCAGAAAAATGACGCATTCAAAGCATTTAAGAAGTATGCAAAGCAAATCCAAAATGAGAAGTCACTAACCATTGCCTCCATAAGAAGCGACCATGGTGGAGAATTCCAAAATGCTTCCTTTGAAGAATTTTGCGATGAAAATGGAATCTCTCACAACTTCTCGGCACCAAGGACTCCTCAACAAAATGGAGTGGTGGAGAGAAATAATAGGTCTCTCATTGAGCTTGCAAGAACAATGCTTAGCGACTCCAATCTTCCAAAATACTTTTGGGCGGATGCGGTAAGCACGACATGCTTTGTAAGTAATCGAGTCAATATTAGACCTATCTTGAAGAAAACTCCTTATGAACTTTTCAAGGGAAGAAAACCGAACATAGCCTACTTTCATATCTTCGGATGCAAATGCTTTGTCCTCAATAATGACAAAGATAATCTCGGTAAGTTCGATGAAAAATCCGCCGAAGATATATTTCTTGGTTATTCTCTCTCTAGCAAAGCTTATAGGATTTATAACAAAAGAACTTTAACTATTGAGGAATCTATGCATGTATCATTTGATGAAACTAACCCCTCCAAGGAGGATATTATTGTTGATAATGATGATGATTTAGTAGATATTCCTCAAGAGATAGATTTCATATCCGGTAATGAAAATCAACCGGAACACCATGAAGAACAAGATCCACAAGACGCAAACATCAATGATCTACCTAAAGAATGGAGAACTCATAGAGACCATCCAATCGACAAGATTATTGGTGACATTAGTCAAGGAGTCTCAACAAGATTGAATTTAAAGGATGCTTGCTTAAACATGGCTTTTGTCTCTCAAATTGAACCTTCCAAAGTTGATGAAGCCTTAGGAGATGACCAATGGATCATTGCTATACAAGAAGAACTCAATCAATTTGAAATAAATCAAGTTTGGGAACTTGTTCCGAGACCTAGCAATAAACACATCATTGGAACTCGATGGGTCTTCAAAAACAAACTTGACGAAAATGGCATCATTGTTTGTAACAAAGCAAGGCTGGTCGCACAAGGCTACAACCAAGAAAAAGGAATTGATTTCGAAGAAATATTCGCTCCGGTAGCAAGGTTAGAAGCTATACGCCTTTTACTTGCTTATGCTTGCTCACTAAACTTTCATCTTTTTCAAATGGATGTCAAAAGCGCATTCCTTAATGGCTACATCAACGAAGAAGTTTACGTAAAGCAACCCCCGGGCTTTGAAGATTTCAAGAATCCCTCACATGTTTTCAAGCTAAGAAAAGCTCTTTATGGATTGAAACAAGCGCCTAGGGCTTGGTATGATCGACTTAGAAACTTTCTTTGTGAAAAAGGTTTTGAAAAAGGCAAGGTTGACAAAACACTCTTCATCAAAAGAATCAAGAACAACACGTTGTTGGTACAAGTATACGTTGATGATATCATATTCGGATCAACAAATAAAGATATGTGTGAAGAATTCTCCTCAATGATGCAAGGAGAATTCAAGATGTCCATGATGGGTAAAATGAATTATTTTCTCGGCTTACAAATCAAGCAACTAGACGATGGTATCTTCATAAATCAATCCAAGTATTGCAAAGAACTCTTGAAAAGATTTGACATGGATAGTTGCAAGCAAATGTCTACCCCTATGGGATCCGAAACTTATGTTGATCAAGACGAATCCGGTACTTCAATTGATATCACCAAATATCGAGGTATGATTGGTTCCTTCTTGTATTTGACGGCAAGCCGTCCTGACATAATGTTTAGTGTATGTCTCTGTGCTCGTTTTCAAGCTAATCCAAAGGAACTGTTTTACAAAATTCAAAGAGAGCTTGGAATATTGGATGAAGGTGACATATAAACTCGTCATAACCTGTCTTATGATGAACCAGGGCAAAGGTACGCAAAAACATTATTATCTTACCAAAGAATAGAAAAAATGGTGTTTTGAACTCTTAATTGCTACTCTTTTACACAATTTTCAATAAGTAACCGAATACCACATCCTTGTTAACCGGTTAACCAGTAGCATATTTGAATTCTGGGACATTTTTTCTATCAGGTAACCGGTTACCACATTTCTGTTAACCGGTTAACCAGTAGCGTTTCTGACTTGTGTGTTACTTTTTGTTTAACGTAACCGGTTACCACATTTCCTGTAACCGGTTACCTCGCTGGTGTTCTGTTTTTTTTTTTGAAAAATAAATTTCATTTTTTTAATTCATATCTTTTAAATATATGTGGCTCTTAATTATATGATGTTTTGTATTCTTTTTATATGCATCATCTCCAAACTGTTAATATGTCTTGTCCCATCCTTTTCGATAATGACAGAGGGGAGAAGAGATTCTCTAGCATATATTGTATGTATCTTACAAACTTGCAGGAACTCAAAATTTCAAAGTCTCCAAATAAATCAAGAATTTAGGGGGAGCATTATCATAGGGGGAGCAAACGTGTTAGAACATCAAGTCCGATGACTCTTTCAAGAATTGCCTTTTGAATCGGGTTGTCATCATCAAAAAGGGGGAGAATGTGAAGACATGGCTTCTCGAGTATTTTGATGAAGACAACAATGCACGTACAGGGTCAATCATCAAAGAATGGATCAAGACTTCAATAGAGAAAATTCACACAAAGTTTCAATCATACATAGCTCAAAGTCGCTCGAGAAATTGATCACAAAGGTATTGGAATTTAATCTTAGTTAATGTTTATATATAAATTGTTCAATTGATTGTTGCATGCATAATATGATATGGACACTTAGAATTTATTTCAAAATGGTTACAGCTTTTAAAAGTTTTTCCTTTTTTCAATAGTGGTAACCGGTTAACACTTTTGGGGTAACCGGTTAACCCGAAACAAAATTCAATTTCTGGGCAGATTTTGTTAGCATGTAACCGGTTAACACTTTCATTGTAACCGGTTACACAGTTTAAAATTTGAATTTTTCTTAACGTTACAATTAATGTAACCGGTTAACACAATTTAGGTAACCGGTTACTACTGGGAATTTTTGTAGAAAAATTGTAACTTTTCATATTTTTAATTCATGCTTCTTCTCTATGAACCATGGCATCCATTGGTTGTTTGCACCTGTTTAAAGAGGTTCATAGAAGGATATTTAAACTAAAAAGTTTTAGATTGCAAATCACCTCCTTAAAAATTAATTTTCACAATCTTTCTTTGTTTACTATTTTCAAAGATAAGTGTCCAAAATTCATATGCATCATTTGAACACTTCTATAAACATTGTGAGATTGATTATTCCAAAAGGAGAAGATCAATCCTTTGATTGATGTGCAGATATTTCCAAATTATTCAAACTTCCATTTAAATTATACACTTGTTGTTCTTCACATCTTAATTTTTCCAACATTAGTGGAATTAAGATAGTGAGAGTTTTATCCTTACTTGTTTGATAGTAAGAGGTGCATAGGAGAGGATTGTTCTCTTATCACTAAGAAGGTTTCCTTGTTGTTTAGAAACAAGAGAGTCACTTTGAGAGGATTGTTCTCATAAGTGGACTTTGTTGGAAATCCAAGAGTTTGTTCTTGGTGGTCTTTGTTGGTCATTGTACAAGTCCAAACAAATAGTGGAAATCTCTTTCTTGTTGGAAAGGGGACTGGATGTACCTTCGGATTGTGAAGGGAACCAGGATAAATCTCCGTGTCATTATTTTTCTGCACTTTACCACTTTCCTAAACACCATTATAAACCAGAAAAATAATCCTTACAACAAGAAAATTTCAAGGTTTCTAATTCACCCCCCCCCCCCCCCTCTTAGACTGATTTCAGACCTACAGTCACGTATAAGGATTGGCATGAGATGCTCCCATTTGCTTTGCATGGGTATCGTACATCCGTCTGCACTTCAATAGGGGCACCCCCTTTCTCTCTTGTGTATGGTATGGAAGCAGTGCTCCCCGTAGAGGTTGAGATTCCTTCTTTGCGTGTGCTCATGGAAGCCAAGTTGACTGAAGCTGAATGGTGTCAAACCAAGTTTGACCAGCTGAATTTAATTGAAGAGAAGAGATTGACTACTATGTGTCATGGTCAGTTATATCAGCAGAGAATGAAGAAAGCTTTTGATAAGAAGGTCAAACCTCGTGTGTTCAGAGAAGGTGACCTTGTGCTCAAGAAGATTTTAACGTTCAAGCCAGATTCTAGAGGAAAATGGACTCCCAATTATAAAGGCACATATGTTGTCAAGAGATCCTTTTCAGGCGGTGCATTGATTCTTACAACTATGGATGGTGAAGATTTCACTCGTCCTATGAACGCGGATGCAGTCAAGAAATACTTCGCCTAAAAAACAAAAGAACAGCTCGCTAAGTTGAAAACCCGAAAGGGCGGCTTAGGCAAAAATGAGCGTCTCGATGGATTGAAAACCCGAAAGGGCGATCTAGTAAAAAATTAGAGACATGAAACAGAAATAATTTCCCGATAAGTTGAGTACCCCACCTTGGGGCAACTTATGCAAAAATTAGGGATTATGGCAAGTAACTGCATTCTGCTGATCTTCAGTGGTTCTGAAGACTTGTTTGAGCACAAGGGCTGACATTAGTTCATCTTCAGTAGTGGTCAAGAGCATAGTGGATATCAAGATTTGGTAAAAGGATTAAGGATCACTTGTATTCAATGTAACCCTTTTCCATGTAAATTACCATTTTTCAACTTTGTAAAATCTATGGAGTCTTGTCATTTACAAACTACCATTCTATCAAATAAAGTTGAGCTTTTATCCAATTGTTTCTACTCTTATTTACTTCAGCCAAAGTTTTAAATTTTATTATGATCATTTTGAAATTAAACTTTTAAATCAAAATCAAATTTTCTTTAACATATAAAAGCAAGAACTTTTCCAAAGCAAGTATAAAGAATATCAACAGCATTTCAATGGAAAACAAGTCCTTAAATACGAAACATATGAGGTTCCCCAAGCAGTTAACTCTTCGGGTATCCCTAGACATCAGTATTGTTTCAATTCCTCGGCGGAGTGTTTGATCCTCGGCAAAGTTTATTTCTTTATCCCCAGTTGAGTTGGTTGAATCAGATACCCTACGGCGTAACCTTGTCCCCGACAGAGTTTCAGCCTTCCCTAGTGGATCATCATCAGAAGATGTTTGATCTTCCCTAGTAGATCGCTTTGGTGTCCCCACCAATTGCCATTGATCTTTGCTCCCCAGTCAGAGTTTCCTCCTAGTTCTTGAGCAATTTTTGATTTGTTTCTCTGTAGGGTTGTCTCCCATTTTTATGGTGTTGACCTAAAACTCCCCACAGATTGGATGTTTTGCCCTCAGCAGATCTCCTCTGTCTTTGCCCAGCCAGGGTTGAGCCTTTGGGATTTTGATCTCTCTGTTCTCCAGCAGTTTGTCTCCATGTTTTGTGGATTGACCGAGGGTTGTACCGGTGGTTCAATTTCTTTGCGACACCTCTGTATCCTTCGTGATTGTTTTGTCAGCATAATCATCATATATACATATACATATACATTCATATAAATTCATAATTTGCATATCCTGCATCTTCATATTTGATTTGTTTGAGATTTTCATTCTCCGTTATGGCGGTACTTTATCCCCATACCAAATCGGGTGTCTGTCCTCCTTCAATTGTAGAATGTCAGCCCCTTAAGCAGAAAGACTTTAACCTTTCTCTGTTTCCCCACTGAGTTTGTTTCCTCGTGGATGATTGTTATTTCAGTTTCCTCTCCAGCAAATTCTCTGGATGGAATTAGTCCCCTTGAGTTATGTCCTTATTGGGTTGAGTCTTGTTTGACCGTTTTCTTTCTAGCTCTTACCTAGATAGATATTTTGGTCCCCTAAGAGTCTATTACCCAGTAATTGGTAATATTCTTCTTAGTTTGCAGTTTGTTACTTCTTGCCCAATACCCGGCAAGAGTACCCCTTTTTTATCCTCAGCAGAATCCCTAGTGGATTTATTCCCCAAAAAGTATATCCTTGATATGTTCATCCTAACCGGTGACAAATATCTTTTCTTCCTCTGTAGAGTCTATCCTTGATATGTTCACTTTAACCAGTGACGGATATTCTCATTTTTGGTATTCTACCCAGTAAAAAGGTAGTTGTAAACCCTATTTTGTTTCTCAGAGAGTTAATCCTTGATATGTTCATCTTAACCGATGACAGATTTTCTTCTCCTTGTTGGTCTTCTACCCAGTAACCGATAGTTGTAAATCCTACTTTGTCCCCTTGCAGAGTTAATCCTTGATATGTTCATCCTAACCGGTGACGTATTCTCTCTCCGACGGTTTTCTATCCAGTTTTTGATAGATGTAATTCCTCCCTTTTTGTTCAGTTGGTATATCCTTGATATGTTCATCCTAACCGATGACGGGTATCTTACTTGACATTCCCAGGCAAGTCTATCCTCGATATGATCATCCTAGCCGATGATGGATTTTCTTCCCTGTCGAGTTTATCCTTTATATGTTCATCCTAACCGATGACGGATACTCTCACCCTTGGTCTTCTGCCCAGTAACTGGTAGTTGTAAATCCTATTTTCTACAGTTTTCCCCAGCAAGGCTATTCTTACCCAGTAATCGGTAATGAATACTCCCTCCTGGCATTTCCTCAGCGAGTCATCCTTGATATGTTCATCCTAACCGATGAAGGATGTCCTCTCTGTCAGATCTTTATTATCTCCTTACCCAGTAACAGGTAGTGGATAATAGATTTCTGCTCCTCCTGTGTTGAAGTTTATCTTCCTCAGTTGAGTTGAGTGTGTAACACCCCGATAAAAATAAGATAATTATTTAATTTAAGTTAATATTATATTTATTAATCTAATTAAATAATTGGAATTATTGGATTATTATTATTATTATTATTGGAATAATAATTATTGGAAAATATATATAAGTTGGAAATAAGAAAAAGAGTCCCATTTGGTAAAGAAAGGGTTTCACGTGAAAAGCAGAGAAGCGGCTGAAAAGAGGAAAAGGGCAAAGAGACAGAGCAAGAGGAAGAAGGTTGGAGAAGAGAAAAGCTTGAAGCTTAAAGATTCGCCGGATTAACTCAGGTAAGGGGGTTTATCATCGTTTAATGGGTATTATGGGTTAACATGTAATGGGTAGTGATGAACCGTTGAATTGACCCTAATTGGGATGTTGAATGCTGAAAAATTGTGTTGGATAAGTTGTGTTAAAGCTGTGATTGAATCTGTAATTGTGTGAGTTGTGAATTCCCGAACGTATAGCTTTTTACGGAATTGGAATCGGAGGTCCGGAAGTCCTCCAACGGCGGAAAATGCGGAGAATTCTGCATTCTGCTTCGTGTTAGCGCAGGAACAGCTTTCTGTCTTGCGTTAACCGGTTAACCCAGGGTGTTAACCGGTTAACACTGTTAGAAATTGTGAAGTATTGCTGTTTTGCTTGCGTTAACCGGTTAACCCAGGGCGTTAACCGGTTAACACTGTTGTGATTTATGTAAATATTGATGTTCTGTCTGCGTTAACCGGTTAACCCAGGGCGTTAACCGGTTAACACTGTTGAGTTTTGCCAGAAAGCGTGTTCTGTCCTGCGTTAACCGGTTAACCCAGGGCGTTAACCGGTTAACACTGTTGAAAAGTGGGAAAATTGGTATTTAAATGTTGTGTACATATTTGATGGTTGGCCTATATCGGTGTGTGATATAGTAGGGATCATTTCCCGTTGTTTTGAGTAGTATAGGTATTAGTAGAGGGTGCTAATATTGTGATTGACTTATTTGGCATGACATGATATGATTATGTGATAAATATGCTGATGATGTGTGAAAATATGCATAATGTTGTGAATGTATATATTATGTATGTAATTGTGGATGGACTGTTTTATGGCTTAGAGTGTGAGCATATGTCCATTGTGGATCGTTGTTGATGGTTGTATGCTAGGTGATTTAGCATGCATAGTGTGGCCTTTATGGTGGTAGCTAATTCCCATGGTGAGGAATTAGTGAGTTAGTCATTGTGGACTGTTGTTGATGTTTGCATGCTAGGTGATTTAGCGTGCATAGCATAGCCCTTGGGGTGGTAGCTAATTCCCATGGTGAGGAATTAGTGAGTGAGTCACTAGGTCTCAAATGAGTGGGACTAGTGAGCTTGGTAGCCGTACCTGGATTTGGTCGGTGAGGTTGAACTATGTGTTCACGAATAGTCGGTACCGCATGCATGGAGTCTCATTGCATAATGTATGTATGTATGGCGTATAATATGAATGGATGTATTCCAATATTATACGTGTTGTTTTGTGTTGGTGTTGAGTATTATTATAATTATGAGTTGATGATTGCCGTTGCTGAATATGTGATCTGATTAGGGTGATGATATGTGTTAAATTACTTAGCATTACATGATGCTTTATAATGCTTATTATATCGATTGAGGAACTCACCCTTACAACTATTTTTTCAGGTAACGAGCAGTGATTGAGTAGAAGCTAATGCTTGGAGTCTAGTGTAGTTTCTTTAGTGGGTCATGCTCTGATAGATGTAACATCGGGACGGGATGTTTTACCTTGTTGAATAATTTTACATGTAATGAGTTACATGTTTTGAATGATCGATTTGATCTCTATCCGCTGCGTATTATGCAAATGTTTTATTTGATAAATAAATGAGCATGACAAGCTACTTTGATAAATGTGTGAAGTTGTTTGTGTGACACCCTTAACTGCATAATTACTCTGATTTATATATGTTGTTTTAATTAAATATTTGGGGTATTTTAGAAGGGTGTTACATTAGTGGTATCAGAGCATAGTCGGTCGAGTCGAGTCGTAATTATTCTGTTTCCCCTGTACGTGATAGGTGTTGTGTAACCCTATCAGTACTTATTGTTTTATCTTGTTGGGTTCTCAGAATAGAGATGGCTGGAAGAGGTAGAGACGATGCTGCGATTGCTAAGGCTCTGGGTATGCTAGCTGGAGTACTTGGAGGGAATCCGAATGTTGTGGGAATGGGAGTTGCTCGTCAACTGAGTGAATTCCAAAAGAACGATCCTCCAATGTTCAAGGGAGCATACGATCCAGATGGCGCTCAGAAGTGGTTGAAGGAGATCGAGAGGATCTTCCGAGTGACCGAGTGTGCCGATAACCAGAAGGTCAGGTTCGGTATGCATATGCTGTCAGAGGAAGCAGATGATTGGTGGGTTGCTACCCGCACTGAGTTGGAAGCTGCTGGAAGTGTTGAGATCACTTGGGCAGTGTTCAGAGAGAGATTCCTGAGGAAGTACTTTCCAGAGGATGTCAGAGGAAAGAAAGAGATAGAGTTCTTAGAATTGAAGCAGGGTAACCGGTCTGTTACTGAGTATGCTGCTAAGTTCACAGAGCTGTCGAAGTATTACACTCCCTATGATGAGGCTACTGGGGAATTTTCAAAATGTGTGAAGTTTGAGAACGGGTTACGTCCCGAGATCAAGCAGGCTATTGGGTATCAGCGGATTAGAGTGTTTTCTGACTTGGTTGACTGTTGCAGGATTTTTGAACAGGATACCAAGGCCAGAGCGGAAAGCTATCAGCAGAGGATTGATAGGAAAGGCAAGAATCAGAATGATCGTGGGAAACCGTATGCAGTTGGCAAAGGTTTCCAGAGACAGAGTGGGATGAAGAGGCCTAGTGGGGGAGACTCCAGTACCCCTGCTAAGTGTTACAGGTGTGGTCAGGCTGGACATCGTATCCATGAGTGTACCAGTAATGAGAAGAAGTGTTTCAAGTGTGGAAAAGGTGGTCACTTGGCTGCAGAGTGCCGGTTGAAGACTGTGACTTGTTTCAACTGTGGAGAGGTGGGTCATATCAGTCCACAGTGTCCTAAGCCGAAGAGAGAGAACCAGTCGGGAGGCAAGGTCTTTGCTTTATCGGGTTCTGAGACTTCTGCAGATGATCGTTTGATCCGAGGTACGTGTTATATTAATGGCTTTCCTCTTGTAGCTATTATTGACACAGGTGCGACTCATTCCTTTATATCTTTGGATTGTGCTGTGAAACTCAAATTAGAGAGATCTGAGATGCATGGAAGTATGGTGATTGATACTCCTGCGAAGGGTTCAGTTACTACTACTTCAGTTTGTTTAAATTGTCCTTTGAGTATTTTTGGTAGAGACTTTGGGATAGACCTCGTGTGTCTTCCACTAGTGCAGATTGATGTTATCTTGGGTATGAACTGGTTGGTGTTTAACCGATTTTATATCAACTGTTTTGATAAGACTGTGATTTTTCCTGAGATTGAGGGAGGGAAGAGTTTGTTTCTATCTGCAAGGCAGGTGAATGAGGCAGTAGCAGATGGGGCGGAGTTGTTTATGCTGTTAGCGACTTTGGAGGCTAAAGATAAACTGGTGATTTGCGATCTAGCCGTGGTGTGTGATTTTCCTGATGTGTTTCCTGAAGAAGTGAATGAATTACCACCAGAGCGTGAAGTTGAGTTCTCGATTGATTTGGTACCTGGTACTAGGCCGATATCGATGGCTCCGTACCGTATGTCTGCTGTTGAGTTAACTGAATTGAAGAGTCAGCTGGAAGATCTGTTGGATAAGAAATTTATTCGTCCGAGTGTGTCACCGTGGGGTGCACCAGTGTTATTGGTTAAGAAGAAAGAAGGTACTATGAGGTTGTGTGTGGACTACAGGCAACTGAATAAAGTGACGATCAAGAATCGGTATCCTTTGCCGAGGATTGATGATTTGATGGATCAGTTAGTTGGTGCGAGTGTGTTCAGCAAAATAGATTTGAGGTCGGGATATCATCAGATACGTGTGAAAACTGAGGATATTCAGAAGACTGCTTTCAGAACAAGGTATGGACATTATGAGTATTCTGTAATGCCTTTTGGTGTGACTAATGCACCTGGAGTATTTATGGAGTATATGAATAGGATTTTCCATCCGTATCTAGACAAGTTTGTTGTGGTGTTTATTGACGATATTTTGGTGTATTCGAAATCTGAAGAAGAGCATGCTGAACATTTGAGAGTGGTTTTAGGAGTTCTACGAGAAAAGAAGTTATTTGCTAAACTGTCTAAGTGTGAATTTTGGTTGGAAGAGGTTAGTTTTCTTGGTCATGTGATTTCAAGAGGTGGTGTTGCGGTTGATCCTTCTAAGATAGAAGCGGTATCTAAGTGGGAAGCTCCGAAGTCAGTGTCTGAGATAAGGAGTTTTCTTGGACTTGCAGGTTATTATAGGAAATTCATTGAGGGATTTTCTAAGTTGGCGTTACCGTTGACGATGTTGACTAGAAAGGGGCAAGCGTTTGTTTGGGATTCAAAATGCGAAGAAGGTTTCCAAGAGTTAAAGAGAAGGTTGACTACTGCTCCTATTTTGATATTACCAAGTTCGTTGGAACCATTTGAGGTTTACTGTGATGCTTCATTGTTGGGTTTGGGTGGTGTGTTGATGCCGAATAAGCAGGTTATAGCTTATGCTTCGAGACAACTGCGGGTTCATGAGAGGAACTATCCGACACACGATTTAGAGTTGGCAGCTGTGGTATTTGTTCTGAAATTATGGAGGCATTACTTGTACGGGTCAAGGTTTGAGGTTTTCAGTGACCATAAAAGTTTAAAGTATTTGTTTGATCAGAAAGAGCTGAATATGAGACATAGGAGATGGTTAGAGTTTCTGAAGGATTATGACTTTGGTTTGAATTACCATCCGGGTAAAGCAAACGTAGTGGCTGATACATTGAGTCGGAAATCATTGCATATGTCTATGTTAATGGTTAAGGAATTGGATTTAATTGAGCAGTTTAGAGACTTGAGTTTGGTGTGAGAGAGTACTCACAATAGTGTTAAATTGGGAATGTTGAAGTTAACGAGTAGTATTCTGGACGAGATTAGAAAGGGTCAGAAATCCGATGTGCTTTTGGTTGATAAGTTGAATCTAGTGAATCAAGGTCAAGGTGGTGAATTCAGAGTTGATGAGAATGGTGTTTTGAAATTTGGTAATCGGGTGTGTATTCCGGATGTTACCGAACTTAAGAAGAGTATTCTTGAGGAGGGACATCGTAGTGGCCTGAGTATTCATCCTGGAGCTACAAAGATGTATCATGATTTGAAAAAGTTATTTTGGTGGCCGGGAATGAAAAGAGAAATTGCGAGTTTTGTTTATTCTTGTTTGACTTGTCAGAAGTCAAAGATTGAGCATCAGAAGCCGTCTGGGCTAATGCAACCGTTGGCTATTCCAGAGTGGAAGTGGGATAATATCAGTATGGATTTTGTTTCTGGTTTACCGAGGACGATTAAGAATTTTGAAGCTAATTGGGTGATTGTCGACAGATTGACAAAATCGGCTCATTTCATTCCGATCAGAATGGATTATCCGTTAGAGAGATTAGCTGAGTTGTATATTGAGAAAATTGTAAGTTTGCATGGTATTCCGTCGAGTATTGTTTCGGACAGAGATCCTAGATTTACATCGAAGTTCTGGGAAGGTTTGTAGAGGGCTTTGGGAACTAAGCTGAGATTGAGTTCTGCATATCATCCGCAGACTGATGGTCAAACTGAGAGGACGATTCAGTCACTGGAGGATCTTTTGAGGGCTTGTGTTTTGGAAAAGGGAGGTGCTTGGGATTGTTATTTGCCTTTGATTGAGTTTACCTACAACAATAGTTTTCATTCGAGCATTGGTATGGCACCGTTTGAAGCTTTGTATGGTAGGAGATGTCGGACACCTTTATGTTGGTATGAGTCCAGTGAGAGTGCTGTGGTTGGACCGGAGATTGTTCAACAAACTACGGAAAAGATTAAGATGATTCAGGAGAAGATGAGAATTGCTCAGAGTCGTCAGAAGAGTTATCACGACAAGAGGAGGAAGTCACTTGAGTTTCAAGAGGGAGATCATGTGTTTCTTCGCGTTACTCCGATAACTGGGGTTGGTCGAGCTTTGAAGTCGAAGAAGTTGACACCTCGATTTATTGGTCCTTATCAGATTTTGGAGAGGATAGGGGAGGTAGCCTATCGTATCGCTTTACCGCCGTCACTTGCGAATTTGCATGAGGTTTTTCATGTGTCTCAGTTGAGGAGGTACATTCCGGATCCGTCGCATGTGGTCCAAATAGATGATGTACAGGTGAGAGATAACCTGACTGTTGAAACATCACCTATGAGGATCGAGGATCGAGAGTTGAAGCAGTTGCGGGGTAAAGAGATTGTTTTGGTAAAGGTAACTTGGGGAGGACCAGCAGGTGGCAATGTGACTTGGGAACTTGAGAGTCAGATGAAGGAGTCTTATCCAGAGTTATTCGCTTGAGGTATGTTTTCGAGGACGAAAACTCTTTTAGTGGGGGAGAGTTGTAACACCCCGATAAAAATAAGATAATTATTTAATTTAAGTTAATATTATATTTATTAATCTAATTAAATAATTGGAATTATTGGATTATTATTATTATTATTATTGGAATAATAATTATTGGAAAATATATATAAGTTGGAAATAAGAAAAAGAGTCCCATTTGGTAAAGAAAGGGTTTCACGTGAAAAGCAGAGAAGCGGCTGAAAAGAGGAAAGGGCAAAGAGACAGAGCAAGAGGAAGAAGGTTGGAGAAGAGAAAGCTTGAAGCTTAAAGATTCGCCGGATTAACTCAGGTAAGGGGGTTTATCGTCGTTTAATGGGTATTATGGGTTAACATGTAATGGGTAGTGATGAACCGTTGAATTGACCCTAATTGGGATGTTGAATGCTGAAAAATTGTGTTGGATAAGTTGTGTTAAAGCTGTGATTGAATCTGTAATTGTGTGAGTTGTGAATTCCCGAACGTATAGCTTTTTACGGAATTGGAATCGGAGGTCCGGAAGTCCTCCAACGGCGGAAAATGCGGAGAATTCTGCATTCTGCTTCGTGTTAGCGCAGGAACAGCTTTCTGTCTTGCGTTAACCGGTTAACCCAGGGTGTTAACCGGTTAACACTGTTAGGAATTGTGAAGTATTGCTGTTTTGCTTGCGTTAACCGGTTAACCCAGGGCGTTAACCGGTTAACACTGTTGTGATTTATGTAAATATTGCTGTTCTGTCTGCGTTAACCGGTTAACCCAGGGCGTTAACCGGTTAACACTGTTGAGTTTTGCCAGAAAGCGTGTTCTGTCCTGCGTTAACCGGTTAACCCAGGGCGTTAACCGGTTAACACTGTTGAAAAGTGGGAAAATTGGTATTTAAATGTTGTGTACATATTTGATGGTTGGCCTATATCGGTGTGTGATATAGTAGGGATCATTTCCCGTTGTTTTGAGTAGTATAGGTATTAGTAGAGGGTGCTAGTACTGTGATTGACTTATTTGGCATGACATGATATGATTATGTGATAAATATGCTGATGATGTGTGAAAATATGCATAATGTTGTGAATGTATATATTATGTATGTAATTGTGGATGGACTGTTTTATGGCTTAGAGTGTGAGCATATGTCCATTGTGGATCGTTGTTGATGGTTGTATGCTAGGTGATTTAGCATGCATAGTGTGGCCTTTATGGTGGTAGCTAATTCCCATGGTGAGGAATTAGTGAGTTAGTCATTGTGGACTGTTGTTGATGTTTGCATGCTAGGTGATTTAGCGTGCATAGCATAGCCCTTGGGGTGGTAGCTAATTCCCATGGTGAGGAATTAGTGAGTGAGTCACTAGGTCTCAAATGAGTGGGACTAGTGAGCTTGGTAGCCGTACCTGGATTTGGTCGGTGAGGTTGAACTATGTGTTCACGAATAGTCGGTACCGCATGCATGGAGTCTCATTGCATAATGTATGTATGTATGGCGTATAATATGAATGGATGTATTCCAATATTATACGTGTTGTTTTGTGTTGGTGTTGAGTATTATTATAATTATGAGTTGATGATTGCCGTTGCTGAATATGTGATCTGATTAGGGTGATGATATGTGTTAAATTACTTAGCATTACATGATGCTTTATAATGCTTATTATATCGATTGAGGAACTCACCCTTACAACTATTTTTTCAGGTAACGAGCAGTGATTGAGTAGAAGCTAATGCTTGGAGTCTAGTGTAGTTTCTTTAGTGGGTCATGCTCTGATAGATGTAACATCGGGACGGGATGTTTTACCTTGTTGAATAATTTTACATGTAATGAGTTACATGTTTTGAATGATCGATTTGATCTCTATCCGCTGCGTATTATGCAAATGTTTTATTTGATAAATAAATGAGCATGACAAGCTACTTTGATAAATGTGTGAAGTTGTTTGTGTGACACCCTTAACTGCATAATTACTCTGATTTATATATGTTGTTTTAATTAAATATTTGGGGTATTTTAGAAGGGTGTTACAGAGTTCACTTTTCCTTAGTGAAATCATTGTTCCCCTGCACAAGTCGAATATTTCAGTTTTATCCCGACTTTATTCGTGTCCCCTGCAGATGTTGTTTGTTTCCCCGACTGAGTCTCTCCATTTTTATGGATTTCCTCAAGTCCCCAAGTAGTTTTAATCCCTTTTTATCCCCCCAGAGTCTCTGTCTCCCTAGTGAGTTTTCCTTACGGAATGCATCATACTCCTGTGGACTATCGGTCTCTCTGATTTCTTTTTTCCTTTGTGGCAATATTTCCCCACAAAGCATTAACTTTTGCATTCCTATCATATGCATCTTAAGGTCTCTTAGGGATCAAAATTTGTTTCTATATGTTGTTATTTAAGCCCATTCTACTGAGTCGACATGAAGATTTTAACCTTCGCCTCCTCAGTTAGAATGTCCTTAAATAGGGGCAGCTGTAAGACCCCAATTTTGACCCTAAGATCCCTCATGCAATTTCATCATAAGCATTAGCATTGGGATCATACCTTGGTATCCTCCTTACCCCTTTTCATTGGGTTTATTTTGGGAGAGATCACCAAGCACTTTGTGATTATATCATACTTGTATTTTATCATTTCACTAACCAAAATACCAAAAATACGCCTTTGTATTTGTCTAACTCTTTTGTAGGTAGGGCATGATCTCATTGATTCATCAAGATCACACCTAGGGTTTGAGACCCTCATGAACAAAGAGAAAAACCAAGAATTCATTGAAGAATGGTTATGAACATCATATATGAGTCCCAATGATCTCTACATGTTATATTGATCAAACATTCTTCAAGAGTTTGAGGGTGATTTGCATTGGAAACCCTAGTTTGACTAGGTATCTTGAGTAACTTCTCCAACAAGCTATTTCACAAATTGATCAAATTTCTCAAGGTACACTTCAAATTTCATCATCTTATGCATATATTATCTACCATGAACCTAGAAAGTCAAGAGAATTGGAGATTAGCAAGTTGGTTGATGGTGGTTGGCCAAATGAATTCATCTGATCAAAATTGGGTCTCCCTAGATCCTATCTCCTACAATTTTCACCATATGAAAATTATTTCAAGATCAAACTTACTCTAAATGACATTTCAAAAAATTTCCATGTTGATACCTAGAGCTAGTTTTTCTTTGAAAATCATTTTCTATGTTGAAACATTATAGGTCATTTTGTCTAAACCCTAATTTGAAAGTCAACTTCCCAAGGCCATAACTTGCTAAATTTTTATGAGATGAAAGATTTCCAAGTTTCACAATCAAATTCTATGTGTCTACTTCAACTTTTATGTTTGGAGTGGGAGTTAATTCAACTTTTTTGAGCATGTGATATGAGGGTACATTATAGGTCACTTTTGACCTATACCATTGATCAAGTGATTTTTCCAAACTTCAACAATGCATAACTCTATCATTTAAAATCCAAATGACATGAAATTAGTGAACATTTGAAGGTCTTTGTGAGAGCTACAACTTTGATGATGACACGTTTCTCATTTGAAGCACCCATAAAAAGTTAAGCAAGGTGGAATATTGAGACATATGGCTTGACACTTAGAAAACTTTTGATATGTCAAAATTTTCCAAACTTCCACCTCAAATTACTCCAAGTTACAATCTCCAAATGAAAAAGTGTTCAACATAAAACTGGTTCCTCTTGATCTCACCTTTCCAAAGAGCTCAAATTCATTCATTTTGGATGAGAAATGCATAGGTTGCGCATGGATTAAACAGACTGATATCATTTGGCATGGATCCAACTTCAAGCATCAATGCACATATGCTTTGCAATATAAGCTAACTACAAAGCATCCGAACTTCAAATTTGGACCTTCATCCATCATATCATGGGCCTATGCGCGCCCATGCAACTTTGCATCATCATTTGCCAATTTTGGAAAGTAAGAATAAGTGTGCAAATATCACATGATTTGGCTATATATAGAGGCCCTTATGCTCATAATTTCACACACCATTGCGCCAACTTTGATACCCCTCTTCAAACCCTTCACTCTCATAGGATAAACCTGATAAATTCATTTGAGTTTGAGCTTGAATCTCCACTGTTTTGGAATTCAATTCTCCAGGAATCCATTGCTTCTAAACCTTCCATTCTCCTCCTGCAAGCAATTGAAGTGAGTCCAAGCACAATTCAGATCAATATCCATCGTGTTCAGACCTCCATTGAAGGTAATTTGCAGAAATTTTAAACTCTTCGATTCTCTCAAATTGTTGCTCAATTCCATTGATTTTTTGGTTGTCTGAAGTCCTACCAATGTAGGCAAGAAGATGGAGTTGCTTTGAGGTCAAACCGAAGCAACTCAGATCATGTACCTCGGATTTCAATTCCACATATCTCTTAATATATTTGGAATTGGAGTAATTGGAGGTCAGATTCGAGTTCAGGGCCATTTTTTCTTCAAGACCATGTCCTTGTTTGTCATTTTGATGATGGTTCATCTTGACCAGTCCGGTGAAGCTCACCGGGGAAGATGACCGGAGCTCTGGCTCCGACGATGAGGTGTCTCACTTCTGAACCATAGGATCCTCCTCTCACGTTTTAATCTTGAGCGTTTGTTATGATTACCTCTTTTGCCATGCGGTTGACTCAGGAACATGTAGAGCGCGCATTTTGGATCATCAAATCTGCCACCTCAATTAATGAGGGAGATCTGATGGTCCACGCAATTTAGAATTTTCTGATTTTTGTTTTAATTGCATTTTCTTCAATAATTCATATTAAATTCAATATTGATCCAAAAAATATGGGACTTTCACCAAAAAATTTCAAATATTTTCTGTTTCATATTATGAATTAAAATTATTTTTTGGATCATTATTAATATTTTTCATGAATTAAATGATTTTGCATTTGTTTTTAACTGTTTAAAAATATTTTTAAATGTCCAAAAATTATGAAATTTTTTCTCCAAGGTCCTTTGACGTTGTTTGACCTATGATAAATCTCATGGCCATTTCTTTGGTGTTTTGATGAGATTTTAGGAATTGGACAAAACATATTTGAATTTAATACATTATTTTATTATTTTTAATTGAACAAGTGCCATTTAAATTGTGTTGACCATTTGTATTGACTTAATTGAGTTTGCTTGTTTGTTGTTGGGCCTTGGTCAAGGTTGATTTGACTTTGTCAAGTTAATATCATTGGATTTAGGGGATTAATGGAATGTACATTCCATTTCCCAAAATGAACGAATGATATTAATTTGGTAAAAGTCCTCCTTTGACCAATTTGTGATCTCATTCATCCTCTTCCCTCTTCATCTAATTCCCCTTCTTCATCCATTCATTTTAATTTGGCCAATGACATCTCAAAGTCCTAATGCTAGTTGATTGAAAGATTAACATGAGTATGGATGAGATTAGGCCACACCTTTTTGCATATTTTTTTGTGTGTGGTATGTTTAATGAGCATAGTTCATAGTACTATGTCTCCAACATGCATTAACACAAAAAGTCTATTGCCCTGTGTAGCGGGGTTTTCGTTACCTTTAGGTTTATAGACTAAACCAAAAGTAAACATACAATTCGAGTTGCCACTGCATTTTTATTTGTCCAAAGGAAAGGCTAAAAAGCGAACAAAAGCCAAGTAAGAAGTTTTTCAAGTCAAAAACTAATAAAAATGTCAGAGATCTGGGTAAGGGGGTTGGTTATGAAATGGGAAGGTTTTACGCAGCCAAAATATCCTTAGTACTCTAAGGGAACCCTTTTTGCAAATGTGTGTTATAGGTTGGTATTTATGAAAAGATTTGTACAAAAGATTGGAGGGATGAGAAAAGAATAGATTATATTTACAAATTTCTTGTTTAAATGGATGAACCCATTGCCTACGTACCATCACAAAGGAAGATCAAAACCTCGTAGTTCGGGGTAAAAATCTCAAAGATTGGTGAATTGATTTGATTAAAAGCCTTAAGGTCTCTTGTTATCAAAGGGAGAAAACTCAACCTAAACCAACAATCCACCATGTGAGGAAGGCTTCAACATGCTAGTGAGGGGTTAACCTTATAATAATCATGGAAGACTTATAATCCAATCACTAAGGATAAGGTGAGGTTTACATCAACCACTATGATAACTCAAACCTATGACTAATATTTTTGAAAAGGTTTTAATAAGGTGGCCATTGGAACCACAAGACAACTTGAAGTGAGTTATATTTACAAGTTAGGTTTATTTACAAAAATGAGGTCAAAGTTGAATTAAAGTTTATTCACAATGAGCATTTATGAAAAGAGTTTGAAAAATCAAAGGCTTAAGGCCTAGGTTTCTAATTTGAAACAAAGTCAAAGTTTGAAAGTGATAATCTGGCTTGGTTAGAGTGGAGAGAAGAAGAGAAGGGCTAGTCCTAAAGCACACAAAGATAAGAGGGGAAAGATAAACCCTTGGAGTTCCTTTTATTGGAATCATAAAGATGATTCAAGATGCTCATTTCCTTTGAAATTAGAACATAAGCAAGTAATCAAACAAATTGAACTCAAGCTCCTAGGATTTCCATTTGGCTTGTCTCTTAACTTGGCTACTCATGGCAATGGTCCTCTTGCACAATCTCAAGGTGGAATCCCTATCACACAAGAACAAACATCAAAAAGTTCACAACACAATAAGGGGGATGGACAAAGAATAAGTTTGGAAGAGAAGTCCTTTGAGATCGACTTTGAATTTTAGCATTCTAAAGGCATGAGGCCTAGTTGCTCTTCAAAAAATTTAGCATTCTAAAGGCATGAGGCCTAGTTGCTCTTGAACTCCTTTAAGCATGGGTAAATCCTAATTCTAAGTTCTTTCTCCTTTTGCATTTGGTTCGCACAAAACAAACACAAAGCAAACACAAGATAACAATATATTTATATACAATAATGGGCTCAAATGAGCAAAAGAAAATGACATAAACATAAAATAGGTGCTCAAATGAGCAAAGGGAAAAGCAATATGAATAGATGAGCAAGAAATAAATGGCATTAAAAGTAAAGGGCAAGAAATTAAATGCTCAAATTAAAGTTAGTAATTAGTGAAGTTATGTTAGCTTGTCATAAGACAATGTAGCGCTATGTTAAGCAATCGTAAGTGGACTAATGTAGTAGTCACACCTATTTGAGGCCGGTCAATAAAAATATAGGCAAAGAAACACAAGTTAGAGATCATGACTAGTAAGCCAAGCTCCATAAACTTGCCATGCCAAAACAAAAGGGGAAGGGCCTTGTATTGTATTTAGGTTATTTGCTTGACCAAGAAGCTACCTATCTTGGACATAAAACAACTCACTTGATCATGGATCACGTTGAGTTTGGTTTGGATCAAGGAAGGTTAAACCTCTCATTTGTCAAGACCAACCATAAGAACTTAACTCATTGGCCATTGATGGAAAGAATGGGATGAAGATGAAAGGGAATGGAAAAGAAGACAAGTAACAAATCCAATGTATCAAATGTGAATCAAATCATCATCAATCAACACCAAACAGAAAAGAAATGAAGATAACAAGTCAACAAGTCAACAATATTTTTTTGGTATTTTTTGAATTAAAATAAAATGCAAATAAAAAAGAAACAAATAAGGTCAAACCTCAAATTCACTTCAAATCAACTTCAACAAGTCCAATTAAATTCTCATAGGTCTAACATGGTCAAACAAGCTTTGACTAATTTTCTCAACAATTTTGGAAATCATAAAGCAATTAAAAACAATTAAAAACAAATAAAAATAGCATAATATGAACTAAAATCTCAAATAAATCTCAAATCAAATAAGAAATTGATGAGACTATTTTTCATTGACTTATCATGATCCACAGATGCTATGAAAATATTTTTGGATTTTTCAAAAGTCAGAAAGTATTTTAAAATGAATTAAAACTATTAAAAACCAAATAATTCACAAAAAATATTAAATGAAGTTACAAAAATAATTAAAAATCAAAATATGAAACTAGATTTTTCAAGAAATTTTTTGGAATTGGTCTCATATTTTTATGACTTAAAATAATTTTTTTATGAATTTTTGAAAATAAAAGGAATTATTTGAAAATAAAAAAAATAGAAATAAATGAAAAATGCGCAACCACAAGATGAGATTCATTAATTGACGTGGCAGGGCTGAATGGTTCAGATGTGAGGGCGCAACGTGTAACCAAGTCAAAAGCGTGGCATAGTGAATTAAATGAAGTACACATAATGGATGCACACGATTAAAACATGAGAACCAAATCCAAAGGCTGTGAATGTGTACACGTGGTAATGGTGGTGGAAACCACCATCTTCTCCGGTGAACCAACCAATTCCGGCCACCAGTTGCAGAGAATAAAACTTAGCAAAAATGGAAAGTAAGAACATGAAATTGAAGCTTGTGTGATGGAGATCACCACTGTATCCATGGATCTTCCTCACTCTTCCTATATTGAGAGAAATGTGAAGTGGAAGATTATGGTGTTCAAACTGAAAGTGCACGAAATGGAAAATTGAAACCACCATTGGCTTGCCTCAAGTGTGAGGACTTCAGAAAACCACACAAACAAGAGAATGCTACATTGAATTGCAAGTTCTAGATCCAAAAAGTTTGAAGGTATACCTCTGAATTGAAGCTCTTCAGGCCACGATTTCTCCAAGATCTTGGTTCCTCGTTGCTCTAGGGATGTAGTGGAGATGAAAGGCTAAGGATTTGAGCTTTGAAGATCAACTAATGATGTTGAATTCCAAGCTCAAAAGTGAGAAAAAATTATGAAGAATTCCTTTGGTATGGCTATGGTTTCAATGCTGCAGCGTTTCAGATCTCCAAAAGGTTACCAAATGAATGAGGAAGAGTGTTTATTTATAGCTGAAATTGGATGTGCATCATGCTTCCCTCGTGTGCATGGCATTTGAAATTGGATATGCACGGGCCTGTACAGGCGCATGGAAGGCCCAAGGATGGGTGCGAAACCATGCTGAGTTCATATGGAATGGATTTGGACGTGCAATTTGGAGGGAACTGACTTGCATACACAAATTTCATCATGAAATACCAAAATGCACATAAATTAAGAGCTCTTCAAAACTCACCAATGGTAAGTCCAAAAAAGTAATGTGAGTAATGGTTGGAAAGCCTTTGAAATAAGGAACAAAAGTTATGTTGGGAAAAAATTCATTTGGAATTTGGAAATTAATGAAAACTGTCTGTGAAAATTTAGGTACAAAACATGTTTAAGTCACCTTTGAAAATTTTCACCAAAAGCAAGCCTATTCAAACCCCTCTGTTTTCTTGACGAAAGCTCCAAATGAAAAAAACTCCAAAATCAAAGTTGTATATATTTTCAAGATGATCAATTTAGACTCAAATTTTGCATCATTTGGATTTTTTATAACAAAGTTATGGGCATTTGAAGTTGGGTACTTTTTCAAATTCAATGAATTAGGTCCAAGATGACCTATAATGTTTTGTATTATCACATATGTTTCTTTTAATATTATAAAATTTTGTCCAACATAACATTTTAATTATACATCTCAAGATTTTCAATTCATTTGGTCTCACCTCAAAATCATAAAAATTAAGGAAGTTATGTCCTTGGTAAGTTGACCCAAAATTAGGGTTTTAGTCAAAATGACCTATAATGTTTTGAAATGAATGATGACCTTCAAAGTTTAAAATGAATTTTTGATGAACATGAAAGTTGTTCATATGGTTTTTAAGAACAGGTTTTCTCTTGAGGTCATCTTCATTTGACAAACATATCAAAAGTTACATCTCAATGGTGCTCATCTTAGTCAAATGACTTGACTAGTCAACTTTTCAAGGCCAAACTTCCAATCTTGATGAATAAATGATTGAGGATTCTCAAAGAGGCTAATATATGCATAAAATGATGAATGAAAGAACTTACCTTGATTAAATTTGATCGTAGGTTGAGGTTGCTTCATGGGCAAGGCACAGTCAAAGCATAGTTGAATTAGGGTTTCCTTGGGAAACAATCCTTAAGCCCCTTGGGTTATCTTGATCAAATTGGCAAATTGAGATACTTGGGAGACATATATGATGATTAGGAACTTGGTGGACCATTGTCATGCTTTTCCTTATCTTCATTTGGCCATTTCAATGGGCTTAGGAGCCTCCTAGAAGCATTGGAGCACATGATCACTTGAGCTTCAAAACAAAAAGAGTTAGTGACATATTTTTGTGCTTTTGGTTAGTAAAAAAATAGGAAAAGCAATAATATACAATACAAGCATGCTTGGTGGTCTCAAACCACTCACACAAGTTCCAACCCTAGGGTTAAGGAGCCAAACGTGTTATGATCCTTGAGGTAATGCACTTGTGCAATAACATGATGCCATGAGGGATCTTAGGGTCAAAATTAGGGTCTTACAAATGCCCCTCTTTAAGGTCATTCTAGCCGGAGATATGAAGGTTAAAATCTTTGTCTCGACGAGATAAAATGGACTTAAATAATAACAAAGAGATGAATTTTGGTCCCTAAGAGACCTCATGTTGCAAATGTATGCATGCAAAATAAAATCTTCATGGTGAATAATTACCACGAAGGAAAGAAATCAGGAGAAACTGAAGGTCCATAGAAGTAACACACTCACTAGGGAGACATAGACTCTAAGGGGAAATAAGGTGAAAATGCGTGAGCAGGTCACGACTTGAAAGCTTGCTGGGAGACACGAAGGGATTCTAGGAAAATAATTCGATGGAAAGACTCGAGCTGACGCAAAGATGCATGTATTGGGGAATACGCCAATACAGCAAAACTATCCACAAAAGGACACATCGGATAAAAATCTGGGCTCAGACGAGGATGTCCACAAAGGACTCAGCTGAGGAAGAAACAACGAGATATTACCGATTACTGGGTAATAAACTCAAAGAGAGACATGCTATCAAAACACTGGTTACTAGGTGAGAGAATAACACGCTCAGGGAGAAATCTGACTCCACATGGGACAAAAAGTCATAATAGGGAGCAGAAGCAAGGAACACTAGGGATACCGGTTATTGGGCATATAAAAGGTGACCAACCAGACGTGAATTGGGAACATATCCAAGACACTCATCATCCGAAAGGAGGGCTGAAAAAGCAAACTCGACTTACAGGATGGACATTCGATTCCACAAGGAAATACGAATCTTACTCGACTGAGGAAGAAAAAGACTTCAACTGAAGAGTGCATGAGATATATTATCTATTACCGTCATAACGTAGATAACATACTCGCATGGAAGATTATCCACAACTGGTTACTGGGTTAATAAAAGATAAATCGACCGAAAAGAAAGGACATCGGGATACCGGTCACTAGGTATAAAACGATGACCAATCAGGATGGAGAAACAATCATTACCAACAAGGGTAAATGAAAGATGACTCGCAAGGGAGAAACTGCCTGACAAAAGCAATTATCCAAGAGATATATCACCGGTTACTCGGTGGTATACTAAAAAATGAAGGAATATCAATATCGGTTACTGGGTAAAGATAACCAACAAAGAGGGGATTACATCTACCAGTTATTGGGTAGAAAACCACAGAAATAGGACTTACAACTACAGTTTACTGGGTAGAAGGCCACAAGATCCGCTGGGGAAAGGATGAACATTTACTGGTTACTGAGTAATTGAACAACTAGACCACAGGGAACTGCAGGGGAACAACAAGAAAAGAAAGTCAATCCAGGAACAAACTAGAAAGACACAATCAAACAAGACTCAACCCGATGAGGATATAACTCAGGGGAGTAATTCCATCCCAATACATACTTAGGGAGGAAACTGAAACAATAATCATCCACGAGGACATAACTCAGTGGGGAATAAAGAAGGAAAGATAAACACTTTCTGCTTATGGGGATGACTCTATATGGAGAGATCAGACACAACCATCTGCTTGGGGAAGAATATTTCACCAATAGCAGGAGATAGCAAACAAGGATATATGGCAAAGAATGCTACATGAATATCTGAATGCTATGATTATGCATGTATGTGCATGATTTGTGTATGATCAATGCTGACAAACAGACATATCTAACACAAACAAGTCCGAGAATCACGAACGGACACTCGACGCAACATCTCAACAAGAAGGGCAAAGCCTATGGGAGAAATCAGTTTGGGGAACAACCCGAGCAGGATGAAAATAAATCATCGAGGGAATAAAACACTATCCCAAAGCTACACTCGCTGAGGATACAAAGAATATGTATTCAGGAGTAGCGAAACAAAATGATCGAACAGAGAACTCCAACTCTGGTGGGGATTATCTCTGGAAGAAGAAGAATCATGGGAAGACGTCGACCATAGCTAGGGACAGGCAATAAGATCCGCCGGAGAGGAAACTCTACTGGGGAACTTATCAAGGAATGATATGAAACTCCGTGGGGAACAACCACCAATCGGATGTACATCAGTCAAAACACTCCCTTCTATCCGCTGGAGAGGAAACTCTGCTAAGGGGAGAAAGAGTAAAATGCTCTACTGGGGAAGGAAACAAACACATCTTCAACACCAATTATCAATGCTAGAACAAATCTTCATATAACTCGGATCAGATAACCCTACTGGTGACAAGCTGCAAATATTCTCAAAGGAACTACCCTGGCTGAAAAAATCGAAAATGAATCCTTTGTCAATAAGCGACATGCTGGGGATGAAAAAGGAAACAAGCCCTTCATCAATTGCTCTAGGAAACTTCCTGCTGAGGAGACAATTATCTGGAAAGATAGCTCTGCAGGGAACACATGCCTACTCCATTGGGGACTTTTACTCATGCTGGGGAGAGACAAACTTCCTCGTGAGTAGATAGCATATCAACTTTTATCAATCTATAAGGGATTTTAGGTCAATCCACACAAGGGATAACAACCGTATAATTGATAAAACACAAATGCTAGTACCTGATATAGAGGGATACACGTCTCTGAAAGATCAAGGCAAGAACTGGAACAGAAGGGATCAACCACAGATCAACCATGTGACCAAACACGGATTGCTAAGACTTTGCGGGGGGAACACGCATGTATGCATAAACAAACCATCCGAAAATGCGTTAGATGAACATCCATAAACTCTGCTAGGAGAAAGCAATCCAATAAGATAGATCAATTCACTGCCATCAAAGAGAACTTCTCAGACCAGACACTCTGGGAAACTGATGACGTACCATTCTTTCTGCGCTCGCTGGGGAGACAACCAGAATAATGATGAAGAGGACATAAGAATGCCAGAATATGAATAAACGTCTTTCCCTTTTGGTAATCATACTATCCTCGGGAAAGCACTGAGGACGTTCCATTTATCCTTTCAGTCATCGTGAATGTTCATTTTGTTTAAAACAGTTTATACAAACTTTATTTGTTTAAAACAATGATATTCATCAATTAAAAACATGCAAACATTTGTTAAACAGAAACAAATAAGAGTGCAAAGAATTGGATAAAGGCTCAAATTTATTTAATGGAATGGTAGTCCGCAAATGGCGAGACTTCATGGATCTTTACAAATTTGAAATTGGTGATGTACATGGAAAAAGGGCTACATTGAACATAATGACCGTTTCTCCACCAACTCTGAATCAACTCTATTCGAAACTTCAGTTGATGGTGACTGAGCGAGAATCTTTGACAGACAACAGTTGTAGAACAAAGTCTTGTCAGGATGCAGTTACTTGCCAAATCCCTAATTTTTGCCTAGACTGCCCCAGGGTGAGGTACTCAATCTAGCGGGACATATATATATTTTCATGTCTCTAACTTTTGCCTGGATCGCCCTTTCGGGTTTTCAATCCACCGAGACGCTCATTTTTTGCTTAAGCCGCCCTTTCGGGTTTTCAACTTAGCGAACTATTCTGTTTTTATTTTTAGGCGAAGTATTTCTTGACTGCATCCGAATTCATAGGACGAGTGAAATCCTCCTCATCCATAGTTGTAAGCAATAAAGCACCGCATGAAAAGGCTCTTTTAACCACGTATGGACCTTCATAGTTTGGAGTCCACTTGCCCCTGGAATCGGGCGCGAAAGACAAGACTTTCTTAAGCACGAGGTCACCTTCTCGGAACACACGAGGCTTGACCTTCTCATCAAAGGCTTTTTTCATCCTCTATTGATACAACTGACCATGGCACATGGCAGTTAATCTCTTCTCTTCAATCAGATTCAGCTGGTCATAACGACTCTGAACCCATTCAGCCTCAGTCAACTTGGCTTCCATCAAGAATCTCATTGATGGGATCTCGACATCTACGGGGAGCACAACCTCCATGCCATATACAAGAGAGAAAGGGGTTGCCCCTATTGAAGTGCGGACAGATGTACGATATCCATGCAAAGCAAATGGCAGCATCTCATGCCAATCTTTGTACGTAACAACCATCTTCTGAATAATCTTATTGATGTTCTTATTAGTAGCTTCAACAACCCCATTCATCTTGGGTCTATAGGGAGAAGAATTATGATGTGCGATCTTGAACTCGCTACACAACTCTTTCATCATCTTATTGTTCAAGTTGGATCCATTATCAGTAATGATCTTGTCTGGCACACCATACCGGCATATGAGTTGGTTCTTGATAAACTTCACGATCACCTGCCTGGTCACATTTGCATACGATTCCGCTTCAACCCACTTGGTGAAGTAATCAATGGCTACGAGAATAAAATGGTGACCGTTTGACGCCTTAGGTTCAATCATGTCAATCATGTCAATTCCCCACATGGAGAAAGGCCATGGTGAGGAAATAACATTCAGAAGTGTCGGGGGAACATGAATCTTATCCGCATAAATCTGACACTTGTGGCATTTCTTCACATATTTGCAGCAGTCAAACTCCATTGTCAGCCAATAGTAGCCTACTCTCAACATCTTCTTAGCCATAGCATGTCCATTGGAATGAGTACCAAACGAACCCTCATGGACTTCAGTCATTAACATGTCTGCTTCGTGTTTATCCATGCATCTGAGCAGAACCATGTCAAAATTCCTCTTGTAAAGCACATCACCATTAAGGTAGAAACTGTCGGATAATCTCCTCAAAGTCTTCTTATCTTTAAAAGATGCCCAGGCGGGTAAATCTGACTTTGGAGAAAACATTTGATATCATAATACCACGATCTATCATCTTCCACTTCTTCAACTGCAAACACATGAGTTGGTCTATCCAAGCACATCACAGTAATATTTGGGACTTCATTCCAATACTTTATTACAATCATTGAAGCAAGCGTAGCGAGAGCGTCCGCCATCCGATTCTCGTCTCGAGGAATATGATAGAAGTCAACCTTAGTAAAGAAAGTTGAAATCCTTCTCGCATAATCCTTATACGGAATAAGGCCAGGCTGATTCGTCTCCCATTCACCCTTAATCTGATTAACAACAAGGGCCGAATCACCATAAACATCAAGATGTTTGATCCTAAGATCAATACATTCTTCCAAACCCATAATACAAGCCTCATACTCCGCCATATTATTCGTGCATTTGAAAGTTAGTCTTGTTGTAAAAGGAAAATATGTGCCTTGAGGAGTAATAATCACTTCCCCAATACCATTTCCATATTGATTGATAGCACCATCAAACACCATACCCCATCGGGAACCAGGATCTGGCCCTTCATTGAGCGTAGGCTCATCACAATCTTTCATTTTCAAATACATAATCTCTTTATCAGGGAAGTCGTATTGCAAGGACTGATAATCTTCAATTGGTTGATGCGCAAATGGTCAGCCAAAATACTACCTTTAATAGTGTCGCAACCTGAAAAATACAGTGCGCGAAAAAACAACCGGCGAAAGAAAAAGACAGAAGAGTCGCCACCGTGCGTTATTCATCCCAAAGGAGGGAAAGGAAACGCTCGAAGTAAACCTGAAAAAAGGAAAGGACAAGACGGGGTCTCGCAACCAAATCTTGGGTTCGGGAGTCGGTTATGCGAAGGGAAGGTATTAGCACCCCTACGCATCTGTAGTACTCTACGGGATCCACTTTTGTGTTTTTTGTCTAAAGGGTGTGGGTTTATCTTGTCCTATTTGCCAAAAAAAAAGGGTTAAATGAAAATGACTCGCGCGGATGTCGCATCCACTGCATACGTATCTCATCTGAATATGAGAATCAGAGTCTTCGTAGCTCGGCTGACCTATGGGTTGGGGGATGTGTGCTCGCTAAGACATCGCGTCTTATGCCTACGTATCTCATCTGGCCTGAGAATCAGAGCAAAACGTAGTTCGGCTAACTACAGGGTTATGGATTGGGTTTTGGACGAACGACGTCACTACGCAATCTACCGGATGCTCGACCTTTGGAGACTTACTCGCCTGTAGTAGAAGGAGTTAACGTGTTGCTTTGGGTTTTAGGGTTTGGGATGCTCGAGGGCAAAAGGGCAGTCCTTGACGAAGGAACCGCGCTACCTGCAGGGATATGAATACAGAACACAAAACATGTATCTCAAAGTAAAATGCCACCAAGGGGCTCAAACGTTGCCTCCTATCGAGGTCTTCCAGCTAGGAAAGCAGTAAAATGCGGGAAAAATGTAAAAATACCACGCGGATAAAGATCCGAAGTAACAGCAATTAGAGGAATGGGAAACCCTGAGATCCTTCCAAGCTAACATCATCAAAGAAAGTGGGTCAGTACAGGTAATCGGAATGAACCTCCAGGGGTTATCCCACAAATAAAGTGGGAAACCACGCAAGTTATCCCTGCAAAAGTCATGTGAGCCCTCACAAAAACTCAACAAAAGGGTTAGTGAAACACCATAAGCATTTTTTTCATGAATAACAGTATGGTTTCAGAAAAACTCAAACCCTGTGGCATACACTCAAAAATTAAACGGTTAAACATTCAAGGCATTGTTTATACATTCATATACATATTAAACCCATGGGCAAAGGTAATGGGAATAATGGCAAACCTGATTGGAGAGCTTGATTGAAATTGAGTTGCACCCGTGAGGTTTACAAAACAATCTTCAGGGTTTATGTGAGGCAGAGGTGATTCTGTGTAGTTGAGTTCCCTTCGGGGTTTGGAGGCTGCTCTGAACTCCGTTAGGTCCTCTCTCACTATCTTTTTCCTCAGGGTTTTGTTCCAAGGAAACCTCAGAGTATTTTGCTTCTCTTCCTTCTTCTCCTCTTCTGTGTGGCTTTTGTTTCAATGAAACTCTAGTATTTATAGGCTAATATTGGTAGCTTAGTGGGCTTTTGAGAAAGGTCCAAGTCCAAAAAAATTTATTATATTTTATTTATTTAATTATTTATTTAATTAATTAATTAATTAATTAATAAAAAAATTTTATTATTATTATTATTATTATTTATTTTTTTTTTTTAAAATTATTTATTTATTTTTTCGTTTTTTTTTTTTTTTTTTTTTTTGGATCTAATTCTGATTGACATGATGAAATGCAATATGAAATGCTAAATGAATGCATGAATGAGGAGGGCAAATTTTGGGGTGTTACAAATAGCTTTTTGAGCTCGATACTCAATATCATACTCAGATAACAACATCTGCCAACGGGCAATTCTCCTAGTTAAAGCAGGCTTCTCAAAGATATACTTGATCGGATCCATTTTGGATATCAACCAAGTCGTATGATTCAACATATATTGGCGCAAACGCTTAGCAGCCCAAGCCAAAGCGCAACATGTCTTCTCAAGCATTGAGTACCGAGACTCATAGTCGATGAACTTCTTACTCAAGTAGTATATTGCATATTATTTCTTTCCTGATTCATCTTGCTGACCAAGGACACAACCCATGGAATCATCAAGCACAGTCAAGTACATAATCAATGGTCTCCCTTCAACAGGCGGAGACAGAATCGGAGGCTCGGACAGATACTCTTTGATACTGTCAAAGGCCTTTTGGCAATCCTCGGTCCAATCATGACATTGATCTTTCTGGAGGAGTTTGAATATAGGCGCACATGTGGCAGTCATGTGAGATATAAATCTCGAAATATAATTCAAGCGACCAAGAAAACCTCGGACTTGCTTCTCAGTTTTGGGTGCAGGCATCTCTTGTATTGCTTTGACCTTGGCAGGATCAACTTCAATACCTCTCTCGCTGACAATAAAGCCCAATAACTTTCCGGAACGGACTCCAAATGTACACTTGTTCGGGTTCAAACGGAGTTTGTACTTCCTCAAACGCTGGAAAAGCTTCAACAAGTGTTCTACATGTTCAACCTCCGTTTTCGACTTTGCAATCATATCATCAACATACACCTCGATCTCTTTGTGCATCATGTCATGAAACAAGGTAGTCATAGCGCGTTGATACGTGGCTCCGGCGTTCTTCAAACCGAAGGGCATCACTCGATAACAGAATGTTCCCCAAGGTGTGATGAATGTTGTCTTCTCCATATCCTCGGGTGCCATTTTAATCTGATTATAACCGGAAAATCCGTCCATAAACGAAAAGACTTTGAATTTAGTTGTATTGTCTACCAACATATCAATGTGTGACGGAGGAAAATCATCTTTTGGACTAGCTTTATTCAAGTCACGGTAATCCACACACATTCGGACTTTTCCATCTTTCTTAGGCACAGGCACAATATTGGCCACCCACTGAGGATATGTAGAAGTCACCAGAAACCCCGCATCAATTTGCTTATGAATTTCTTCTTTAATCTTCACTGCCATGTCAGGATGAGTTCTTCTGAGCTTCTGCTTCACAGGCACACACTCAGGCTTCAATGGCAAGAAATGTTGCACGATATCAGTATCTAGACCAGGCATGTCTTCATACGACTAGGCAAAGACGTCGACATATTCTCGTAGTAACTCAATCAACCCCTTCTTAACAAACTCTTCAAGGAAGGCCCCAATCTTCACTTCACGAATGCAGTCTTCAGACCCCAAGTTGACTGTTTCCAGATTCTCAAGATGTGGTTGAATGATCTTCTCCTCGTGCTTAAGCAGACGGGTAATGTCATCAGGAATCTCTTTAACATCATCTTCTTCTGCCTCAAATACAGGGAACTCAAAGTTGGGAGATGGTGTTGGATCATTATGTTCAATGGGTTTGATTAATCGGCATAATGATTTTGAGTATAAAAGAGATTTTAGAATTCAAACAAGGCAAATCATTATGCAGATGAAAAGATTGATTTTATTCTTTCTTTTTAGGGTTTTATGGTGATCACGAATTTTATGCAAAAAGGAAAAAGGGAAAATAATTTGAGAAAACAAACATTTAACATGCGATTATTGAATGAATATCATTGTATTAATCAAATTATGCCAACAATGTCTTCACTTCTCCTTTTGGCATGGGAGAAGGGTTTTTTAAACAAAATGAACACATTACGTTGACTTATGGATAACTTTTGGAACATCAACAGCGACCCAATTATTGCAAATTCCTCTAGGTATGACAAAGTTTCCAAGGTCTTCCTCTTCATCTTCTTCAACGATGGCAGCAGCCTCTTGATCTTCAACGGTGTGGATGAAACCCCCACTCTGGAATAGCCCAAGATCATGAGAAACACCAGAAGAGTATCCTATGCCAACCCGGGATTTATTATCTTCCAACTTGATCATTTTCCCCAAACCAGTAGTTGCATCATGCTCAATGGCCAACTTTGCATCATTATAGGAGACAAATGAAGAAAGTCCTTTCCTAGAAGGCTCAGCAATAGACAAGGCTTGGAACGGCGCTCCAACCTCATCCTTAGCATCAATATAGGAGAAGGAAGATAAATGGCTGACCAAGAGAGCCTTCTCTCCCCCTATCACCACCAACTTTTTGTTCTTAACGAACTTCAACTTTTTGTGCAGGGTGGATGTCACGGCGCCTGCCTCGTGAATGCATGGTCTACCGAGCAAACAACTATATGACGGATGAATATCCATGACCTGGAAAGTGATCTGGAAATCACTAGGTCCAATCTTGATCGGGAGTTCTACTTCACCAATCACAGTTTTACGCGATCCATCAAAAGCTTTCACTACCACTCCACTCTGCCTCATCGGAGGCCCCTGATATGAAAGTTTAGCAAGAGTGGATTTTGGCAATACATTGAGTGATGACCCTGTGTCCACCAACACATTGGATAGCGCATCATCTTTATAATTCATAGATATATGTAAAGCCAAATTGTGGTCTTTTCCCTCCTCGGGAAGATCATCGTCAAAGAAGCTCAAATTGTTGCAGGCGGTTATATTTGCAACAATGCTATCAAACTGCTCAATGGTGACATCGTGATCCACGTATGCCACGTCCAACACCCTTTGTAACGCTTTCCGGTGTGGATCTAAATTCATCAGCAAAGATAAGACAGATATCTTTGACGGGGTTTGTAGCAATTGATCCACAACATTGTACTCACTCCTTTTGATGAGCCTCATCATCTCATCACCATCCTCTTTCAAAATGCTAGACTGGCTAACTAGGATAGGAGTATTATTGGTTTTCACAACAACAGGGTTAACACCCTTTACAACAGGAATAAAATTATTTGCAGAAGAAGTCCCTACATGACTGGCAGGATTAACAGCAGTTCTCTTCACAACGTCTTTGTGGGATTTCGGCTGAGCCGAGAAAACACGACCACTACGGGTCACTCCACTGACATCTAAAATGCTTACCACAGAAGTTGAGGGCAACGACACCTCCTTTCCATATTCTAGCATGATTGCATTATAACGGTACGGGACCACCTTGTCTGATACATACGGGACCGAACCTGCTGGCTTGATCGCAAGAGTTAGCGATACTTTCTTCTTGCTGCCATCATACTTGATAACAACAGGATCAGGAATTTTAAACACATGAGTGATAACATCAACTTCATCCTCATTATGATTCTGAAGTATCTCAATCATCCCTTGATCTATCATCTCTTGGATGTCCTTTCTCACTTGACGACATGCTCTATTATTGATAGTGCACACCCAACACCTATCATGATCATGCTTATAATAGCTGTGTTCACACAACAACTTATGCATCTCAACCAAGGACTGCCTTATGTTATTCACATAAAGGACTTTGTACTTGCCAGGGCACCCCTGAACCATATTAACAGCTGTTTTCCCATGCTCGGGCAATGGGTTCTTCTTCACATTTGGGCCTACGTCCTCAAAGAACAGTATCCCACTCCTCACAAGGTCTTGCACCTTGGTCTTTAATGGAAAGCAATTCTCCACATCATGTCCGGGCGCACCAGAATGATACACATAGTGAAGTTCATACTTGTACCACCACTGAGGATTGGCTGGTACAGCAGGAGGATCACGGGGAGTTATTAGCTACCTATTAATTAAGGAAGGATAAAGTTCAGCATACGTCATCAGAATCGGATCAAAAGTCACCCTCTTCCTCTCGTAGTTGTTGGTGTTGGTGTTGTTATTGTTGCGAGGTTGGTAAGCCTGTTGTTGTTGACGATGTTGTTGTTGTGGTTGTTGTTGAACTTCCCTGAAAGCAGGTGCTATATGAGCCACCTGGTGTTGGTTAACAGTTGGACGTACCTCTTTTCTCCTTACAGAGGGCCTTCTCTTGACATGGGAAGAAACAGCATGAGTCCCCCCTCTTTCTTCCTAGCAAATCCTCCATATTTCTTTGTTGAGGAACCATCTTATCCCTGCAGAGTTGATCAGAGCATTGGATTCTTCGATCCCCAGCAAGCTCTCACTGTTGTACCTCCCCCAAGCGGTTGTTTCAGAATATACACTCCCCAGTAGAGTTGACAGTGCCAGACTATATATCCCCGGCGGAGTTGACAGTGCCAGACTGTATCTTAACAACAGAAGCGGCTGCTCCTTAGGGTTCGATGCCAGATCGATGATCTCGACGCCAGATCCATGGTCTCTTTCCTTGAAGCAGAATCTCGGTACCGTATTGGTGTTTTCTTCCCCTGCTAAGTCGTCTCTCTCGCAGATTATGGTTGCCAGAACCACTATCGCTTTCCCCAACAGCAGATTTTTAGTGTCGTTCTCTCCCCAGTCAGAGTCTCGGTATTTCGTCATTGCTAGAACACCGTGTGGCGGGTCATTTCCCCACAGAGTTCTTTGCGCTGTGCATCTCCAACAGCCTTGTCAGGTCCAGAAGATGGTGATCATTTCCCCAGCAGATTCCCTTGCCTCGGCTTGGCATTCTACCCTGCATTTCGCATCCCTGCATGTAGAATCATATTGCATTGCATCCTTCCAAATCGCGTAGCATTTCCATTTTCATGGAGCATTACGCCATTGAAAAATTCAAACATACGCATGTAAGCATAAAACATTCTCGGTATCCCAAGTGATAAGCCAGAAGTTGTTTCCAGTACTCAGACTGAAGATTGTTCATGACTTACCTTTATTATCCCCAGCAAGTGTCGTTGGCCCATGCGCCGCCTCTATCATCTTTCCCTATTTCTGCCGATGCTGACAGGCATGAAGTTTTTCCGGTATTCAGACCGAAGTGGCATTCAGGCCAATTTTCCGATGTTCAGATCGAAGAAGTTTCCGACGTTCATGTCAACGCAACTTGTGGCATTCATGCCAGTTTCCGGTATTCAGACTGAAGTGGCATTCAGGCCAATTTTCCGATGTTCAGATCGAAGAAGTTTTCGACATTCAGGTCGATGCAACTTGCGGCATTCAAGCCAGTTTTCCGATGTTCAGATCGAAGAAGTTTTCGACATTCAGGTCGATGCAACTTGTGGCATTCAGGCCAATTTTCCGGTATTCATACCGAAGTGGCATTCAGGCCAGTTTCCGGTATTCATACCGAAGTGGCGTTCAGGCCAGTTTTCCGATGTTCAGATCGAAGAAGTTTCCGACGTTCAGGTCGATGCAACTTGTGGCATTCATGCCAATTTTCCGATATTCAGATCGAAGTGGCATTCATGGCAATTTTCCGATATTCAGATCGAAGTGGCTTTCAGGCCAGTTTTACGATGTTCAGATCGAAGAAGTTTCCGACATTCAGGTCAACGCAACTTGTGGCATTCAGGCCAGCCTCTCGGTGTTCAGACCGATATTAATAATCTCATATCTTCCGATGTCCAGATCGAAGTCATTTCCAGTATTCAGACTGATGAGCGGCATTTAGGCCGTGGTTATTTCTGTGTTACCATTTATTTTGGTATCTAGGTTAACATTCTTTTTCGGTATTCAAACTGACTCTCACCGTACCAGACGGATTCTTCTTTCAAGACCACCTCTTTGCCGATTCTGACAGGCATTGTTACTTCACTTCACTTTAGTGCAAATTTTCGGGCTTTTATTGTATTCAATCCCTTGATACCTCGAAAGTGCGAAAGCCGCTGCTATCTTCTTTTCGGGTCTCCAGTTGATTGAATAGGGGCAGCTGTAATACCTCAAAATTTGCCCCCCTCACTCATGCATTCATTTTTAGGTCATTTAACATTTCATATTGCATTTCATCATGTCAATCGGAATTAGATCCAAGAAGCTTGAATATCATCCAAGACACTTTGTGGGTCCTATCTGGGTGATCAGTCAACACAAGGGAATGGCTTGAGATACTTCCAACATGTTCAAATGGGGTCTATTCATCAGTCAAAACGTTAATCTTGAAGGAGCAAAAGTTTGTTCATGAGCTGTCATGCTCGCTAGGCGAGCAGAATGGGTCGCCTAGCGAGTCCCAAGAAAAGCCACCAGAATCACCTACGCTCAGAGGAATTTCTTGAACTGTCATGCTCGCTAGGCGAAGCCCACGCGTTTTGAAAATTAAAAAAAAACAAAAAAAAACAAAAAAAACAAAAAAAAATGAAAAATAAAACGAATAAATAAATAAATAAAATATAACAGAAAAATCTCGGACTTGGACCTCTCTCATTTGAGCCCACAAAGCCACGAAAATCAAGTTATAAATCCTGAAATTTCAGTAAAGGAAAAAAAAGAAGAAAAGGGAGAATTGGTGAAAGCTGAAAACACTCTGAAGTTTCCTTGGAACAAAACCCTAGAGAAATTCTAACTAATTCAGAGCAACCTCCAGAGACTGAAGGGAACTCATCTGCAAAGAACCAATTCCCTCTCATATAAACCCTAAGATTGTTTTGCAAAGCCAACGGTGCAATTTAATTTCAATCGATCCTCCCCAATCAGGTATGCCCTATTTCCACTACTTTATACTTTCAACCTGAAATTTTTGAATGTATGAGGTATTATGGGTGAATTTGGAAGAGTGGGTATCCTTAGGTTTTGCATGTGGGCACATGTTTTAGTATGTATGTCATGTCTTGATGTGTGGATCATTGCCCCCTGACTTTGAATTTTGATACCCTTTTGATGCATGTGTTTGACCAGAGGTTTAGGCCTCCTACACTTGGTTGCTTTTTGTGAGCTCTTTTTTGTGAATTTTAATGGCATGATTCATGTGGTTACATTTTGATTTGGGGCAACTCTTGATTGCACCCCATCTTGTCACTCTAACCTGTTTGTTGAGTTTTTTGTGAGGGCTCACATGACTCCTGAAAGGATAGCTTGCTTGGCATTCCACTTTATTTGTGGGATACCATTTGGAGATTTATTCCTATTACCTGTATTGACTTGCTTTCTTTGATGGTGCCAGCTCGAGAGATCTCTGGGTTTCTTATTTCTTTAGTTGTTATTACTTCGGATCTTTATCCGTGTGGTAGATCTCTTGATCCTTTATCTTTCCCGCATTTTACCGCTTTCTTAGCTAGAAGACCTCAATAGGAGGCAATGTTTTCTTTTGTTTGTTTACTTTTGTGCCCAAAGACCTCCAAGAAGAGGCATCAGTGCTAAAGACCTCCCTAAAGAGGCAATTGACGGATAAAAGGGATTAGTAATCAATCCCCCGTTATTCAGTGTGTCGTTCTTTAAGCTCACACTACGTGTCGATGCTTCAGAGCAAAAGCCCAAGATCTTTTGTCCAGTCGGTCAGTGGAGAGGGTTCCACCTTTCTGAATCCCCACTTTTTGTCATGAGCTCACCCTGTCCAGGGTTAAGAGCTATGAGGTCTTATCCGCATTACCCTATTGATCCGCTCACCCTGACGTTCAATGTCAGTGGTTAAGAGCCCGTTTGATTACCCTTCCATGGCTTGTTTGTCGAGGTTGATATGACCCCTCTTGACTAAAGCCCTACCCATGTATGTTTGAGCCCCCTTGGTGGCATTTTACTTTATACATGTTTGTTTTGTATGGTGTGATCGTCTCCCCATAGGATTTCTAGGCTTCGTATAGTCTCTCGTTTGCATGTCAATTAAGGTAGCACTGTTCCTTCGTCTAGGACTTCCTTTTTTGCATGAGCATTCCTAAAACACAAACAAACTCATTGATTTTTCTTCTCCTAAGAACAACTTAACTCCTTCTACTACAGACGAGTAAGTCTCCAAAGGTCGAGCATCCGGTAGATTGCATAGTAACGTCGTTCATCTAAAAAACACAACCCTTAACCCGTAGGTAGCCGAACTACGGCTTGCTCTGATTCTCATTCCCGATCAGATACGTAGGTATAAGACGCGATGTCTTAGCGAGCACACTCCTCTTTAACCTATAGCTAGCCGAGCTACGAAGACTCTGATTCTCATATTCAGATGAGATACGTATGCAGTGGATGCGACATCCGTGCGAGTCATTTTCTTTTGACCCCCCTTTTAGTAAATAGTACATTAGATAAACCCACACCCTTAGACAAGAACAACAAAAATGGATCCCGTAGAGTACTACGGATGCGTAGGGGTGCTAATACCTTCCCTTCGCATAATCGACTCCCGAACCCAAGATTTGGTTGCGAGACCTTGTCTTTTCCTTTCCTTTTTCCAAGTTTACTTCGAGCGTTTCCTTTCCCTCCTTTGGGATAAATAACGCACGGTGGCGACTCTTTTGTCCTTCTTTTTTTGGCGGTTGTTTTTTTTGCAGGTTGCGACAGCTGGCGACTCTGCTGGGGACCCTGGTTTCCCTGAGCGAGTCCCTCCTAGCTTTTGTAGGTTGTTTGTTTATTGGGTGTTTATTCTTTTGTACAGTTATTTATTTTTCAGCATTTACCTGCTTCATTGCATTGTGTACATATCATTGCTGTATCTGTTGGCTCTGCTGTTGGTTTGTTTGTTTGTTGGGATGGGGTGTTCTATGAGAGATAAGCCCATTACCCAGGCTTGAGTGTACACACAGGTTTTAGAGTGGATAGTCATGAGGCTTGCGTGGCGTGTTGCTACGTTAAGTCGTTCATGAAGACCCACATCCAGACGAGGTTTCTTTTGGATATATTTTGTCCTATGGGTGTTCCATAACGGCAGATGTTCCTCTAGAAATCATCGACTCTGGTGACCATTTCTCGAGAACTCAGTCAAGGCCTCTCCTCCGAGACGTGATTATGTTAGCTCTGGTGGGTGCATTCTCGCTGATCAATCCGAGGACCCCGAGACTAGGAACTTGCTATTAGGATGTCCTGTTGAGGGGAGTCAGCGGAGGTCTTTTATCCCGTAATAATGCCAAACCTTCAGTGTGATAACATGAAATTATATCACATTTGAAGACTTAATTCAATTAGATTATATTATCATTTACTTTAATTTATCCCATTTTATCAGATATTATGCAGTATTTCTTTTCTATTTACATCAGGTACCCATTTTGAAACAAAAGTGAAAAAGGGAAGAAAAGGAGGTGTAGAAAGGAGTAAAAAGGAAACAAATATCAAAGACCAAGCCCAGCCCAAAAGAAAGCGCACGTTGTGCCTGTGACGGGCGTCACAAGGGTTGTGACGAGCGTCACACTAGAAGCATCCCTGTGACGAGCGTCACACCATTCCACTAGCTTTTTGGCGCAAGTCACGCTCTCAGAAGAATTGAAGAAGAACGTTGAGAGAGTTCGTGTCCTATGCCCACGCCGTGTATTTAGCCATGCTGAAGACTCGTGGGAAACGGAATGCAGTTACCAAGGCTATTATAAATAGCCATCTCACAAACCTAAAAAAGTCTCAGTTTTTGCACGCTCAGTTTGCCGAAGCTCTGCCAAATTTTCTTTTCACGCCTTTGCTTATTTTTCTTCCTTTCCAGCAACTTAGCATTGCTTATTTTATTTATTTCTTTTGCAAGCTTTACATTCTTTTTCCCTTGCAAATTTACCTTTCCAGTTTTAGCTTTTAGATATTTTTCGCATAATAGTTTCTACACCGGAAACTATTGTGCAACTTTATACCGGATTTAACCTTACGTTATATTCCAGTTTTATTTCCTTGATTTAATTTACTGTCTAATTGAAGAATCCAAGAACAAATCCTACCGGCTTGTGGTGGAGTGTTCAAGACCATTGTATTACGCATTCAGGTTCTTTAATTGTTATTTAATTTTTAATGTTTTATTCTATTGCTTATTCATATTGCCTGCCTGGAATGAGTCTGTTTATGCATGATATAAATTCTTATTTATTTAGCATGTCTGGCTAATTTGCCTAGGTATCGGTATGTAAAGTAAGCAGAATAAGGGATCAAGACTGAGTCGGTCTATTTAAACTTAAAATCAAAATCAATCTTTTTACGGTTTCAACTTACAGGTTTAATAACAAGATTTTTTACAAAAGTAAAAGACATAAAGAAGTTAAAATCAATAGAGCGAGAGTTTGAGATTTTAACTGGACAGTGTAAGTTAGGCATTAATTCTAGATCAGGGCGAGAGCAAGTTTTAGAGTTAATTAAATTCTGACCTTTTCCAAAAAGTATTTTTAAAGATTGGATGTGAGGACGAGAGTTAAGCATTTGGATTTAATTATATAACCTAAGTCAACAGAGCGAGAATTTGAGATAAGGGTGTTTAAAACGGTCAGTATTTTCTTAAAAGGAGTTTCTGCAACTTTATTGTTTTCAAAATATGGTTTTTGACTTAATTATAAGTGACAGCAACATTAATATAAAATCATGGTTTATTCAACAGAGCGAGAGTTTGAGATAGAACCTTTAACCAATGAAGTTAACCGAAACGATTCATTTTAAAACCAAGAAACCGACAAAGACTTGATTCCCTAGTTTTGACGAACTACATACCGATATCCGTTTTATTAATATTTAATCTAGATATTAGTTTAGCTCTTAGTTTTTCCCCAAACAATCGAACATTTTCACCTTAGATTTACGTAGTAACCTTAGATAACGGTATATCGATTCATAAGTCCCTGTGGGATCGATATCTTTTAAAACTACGCGATAGAACTGTGCACTTGCAGTTTGTATCCCATTCTCGACTCACCCAGTCGAGCGATCAAGTTTTTGGCGCCGTTGCCGGGGACTTTTATTCAATCGATATCGTAACTCTTCCGTTACGTTGTAGAGACTAAGGTTTCTTTTTCTTCTATTTTCTTTCTTTCGTTGATTTGTATGCCACGCACTCGCTCTCAAGGCGAACCGCTCTATTTACGAATCAACGATATCGAACTATATCTCCGAGTCTTACGACGAATTCGGGAATATCGTGCTGAAAACAATCTCCCTCCTATAAACCTTCCAGATTTCAAAAACATTTTTCCTTCTTTAACCGAGATGGCAGAACCAGCTCGTGCTCTTAGAGATTACGCCGCTCCATCGCAAGATGAACCGCATTCAAGTATTGCTCCGCCCGCAATCGAAGCAAACAACTTTGAACTTAAACCTTCGTTGTTGCAGGCTGTGCAACAGAACCAATTCTCTGGAAATCTTACCGAAGATCCAAACCTTCATTTATCCGTATTTGTTCAATACGCTGATACTGTTAAAGCTAATGGTGTCACTTCAGAGGCAATTCGACTTCGTCTTTTTCCTTTCTCATTAAGAGATAGCGCTAGAAGATGGCTTCAATCTCTCCCTTCCAACTCAGTCACCACATGGAACGAGTTGAAGAAAGTTTTTCTTGCCCGATATTTTCCGCCAAGCAAAACGGCTATGTTAAGAGCCCAGATAAACGGATTTAAACAGAAAGACAACGAGTCTCTTTTCGAAGCATGGGAAAGATACAAAGACATGATGAGACTTTGCCCCCACCATGGTTTGGAAGACTGGTTAGTAATTCACACATTTTATAATGGTCTCTTATACAATACAAGGTTAACAATAGACGCCGCTGCAGGTGGTGCACTAATGAACAAACCTTACGCTGATGCTTACCAGCTTATCGAGAGCATGGCCCAAAACCACTATCAGTGGGGAACCGAACGAACGAATGTGGAAAAACCTCAACCGAAAACTGGCATGTACGAGATAAGTAACCTTGATCACGTCAATGCAAAAGTGGATGCTTTGGTCCAGAAAATTGAAAGTTTAAACGTATCACCTCCAGCCGCCGTGGTTGCTATAACTCAGAATTGCGAGGTCTGTGGAATCCAAGGCCACACTCCTGCGGAATGTCAACTCTTGACTGGAATCCAAGCAGAGCAAGTAAACTATGCTCAAGGAAGCCCCTATTCGAATACCTATAACCCAAATTGGAAGAACCATCCAAACTTCTCATATAAGAGTAATAATGCTTTATACGCACCTGGACAGTCTCCAAATCAAGCCCCATCTATATCTCCAGGATATCAGAAACCGAATCCTAACAATAATACCCCTAGAAAATCCAACTTGGAAATCATGATGGAAAACTTTATAGCTTCCCAACAACAAACCAATAAAGATTTCTTAAACCAGAACATACACACTGGCGAACAACTAAACAACTAGCAAGCAAAGTAGATGCCCTGGCTACCCATAACAAAATGCTAGAAACGCAAATATCTCAAGTAGCTCAACAACAAGCACCTACTGCTGCACCAACTGGTACATTCCCTGGACAGCCCCAACCCAATCCGAGAAGCCAAGCTCATGCAATTATATTGAGAAGTGGAACGGAAGTGGAAGGACCGTCTGACCCAAGGATAGAAAACCAAAACCCTAAGAAATCTACTGAGGAAAGTGAACCTAAGGAAAAGGAAGAGAGTAATAAGGAAACCCTAGAAAAGAAGGAACCTTATGTACCTCCACCACCTTACAAACCACCTATACCTTACCCTCAAAGGCTTGTTAAAACCAAAGATGTAGGCCAATTTAGAAAATTTGTTGATCTCCTTAAACAATTAAACGTTACAATTCCGTTTACCGAAGCTATCACGCAGATGCCCTCATATGCTAAATTCTTAAAAGAAATTCTTTCTAATAAGAGGAAACTTGAGGATAGCGAAACCGTTACACTCCCTGCCGAATGTAGCGCTATAATCCAAAACATGCCCCCTAAACTCAAGGATCCGGGTAGTTTCTCTATACCCTGTCACATAGGAAAATTTGTCATCGACAAAGCCTTATGCGATTTAGGAGCCGGAATTAGCGTTATGCCTTTATCCATATGTAAGAAACTGGAAATGGGAGAATTAAGACCGACCAAAATGTCTGTGCAATTAGCAGATCGTTCCATCAAATATCCTGTAGGAATCCTTGAAAACGTTCCCGTACGCATAGGTCAGTTTTACATTCCCACTGACTTCACAATTATGGACATTAGAGAAGATGATACGACACCTATTATACTAGGAAGACCATTCTTAGCAACTGCCGGTGCAATCATAGACGTAAAACGAGGACGACTCACCTTCGAAGTAGGTGAAGAGAAAATTGAATTCATTCTTTCCCAATTCTTGAAAGCACCTGCAATAGAAGATACATGTTACTTCATGGATATCATCGATGAATGCATAAAAGAAGCAGAGTCAGGAGAAGACAAATCATCAGACTATCTTTTAGAGGACAAATCTAAACAATGCCTAGCAATAACACCGGATCCTACGCAGTGTCTTAACAAACCAACCCCTGATTTGAAAACACTTCCCAAAAATCTGAGATATGAATTCCTAGACTTAGAACTTGAACGACCTGTGATAGTTAATGCAGATCTAGGAAGACTCGAAACAGAAAAACTCCTACATATCTTAAGAAAATATCCAACCGCACTAGGATACCACATCACCGATCTCAAAGGAATAAGCCCTTCTATTTGTATGCACCGCATCATGTTAGAAGAAGACTGTAAAACCTCTAGGGAACACCAGAGAAGACTAAATCCGATCCTAAGTGAGGTAGTAAAGAAAGAAATAACCAAGTTATTAGAAGCAGGTATTATATATCCTATATCTGATAGCAAATGGGTTAGTCCTGTACACGTTGTACCAAAGAAAGGAGGCATAACCGTTATTGAAAACGAAAAAGGAGAAACTATAACTAAACGAATCGAATCGGGATGGAGAATGTGCATTGATTATAGGAAACTAAACAAAGCAACCCGAAAAGATCATTTCCCTTTACCATTCATTGACCAGATGTTAGAACGATTAGCTAAACATTCACATTTCTGTTATTTAGACGGTTATTCAGGCTTCTTTCAAATACCAATTCACCCTGATGACCAAGAAAAGACAACATTCACATGCCCTTTTGGTACCTTCGCTTATAGACGAATGCCGTTTGGTCTGTGTAATGCCCCTGCAACTTTTCAAAGATGCATGATGGCAATATTCGCCGACTTTCTCGAAAACATCATGGAAGTATTTATGGATGACTTTTCTGTATACGGACAGAGTTTCGAAGAATGCCTTGAAAACCTGGAAAGAGTTCTGGAACGATGTGTAAAAGTAAACTTAGTACTTAATTGGGAAAAGTGCCACTTTATGGTACAAGAAGGCATTGTTTTAGGACACATCATCTCGAACAGAGGAATTGAAGTAGACAAAGCCAAAATAGAGGTAATCGAAAATCTTCAACCCCCAAGAACTGTGAGAGAAGTACGAAGCTTTTTAGGACACGCCGGTTTCTACCGACGATTCATCAAAGACTTCTCTAAGATAACTAAACCCTTAACCGGACTGTTGATGAAAGATGCTGAATTCATATTCGACGATAACTGTTTAAAAGCATTTCAAACTCTTAAACAAGCATTGATCTCCGCACCCATTATGCAGACACCAGACTGGAATGAACCATTCGAAATAATATGCGATGCCAGTGATTATGCTGTAGGTGCTGTTTTAGGACAAAGAAAGGATAAAAAGCTTCACGTTATATATTACGCTAGTAGAACCCTGGATGAAGCACAGATGAATTATGCCACAACCGAGAAAGAACTCCTAGCAGTGGTATTTGCGCTAGATAAATTTCGTTCTTACCTGGTAGGAGCCAAAATAATAGTTTACACTGATCACGCTGCTATCAGGTACCTTTTAACAAAAAAGGATGCTAAACCTAGACTCCTAAGATGGATCTTGTTACTGCAAGAATTCGACTTAGAAATCAAGGACAAGAAAGGAACTGAAAACGTAGTAGCAGACCATCTCTCTAGACTTGAGAACCTTGAACCAGAAAGAACATCCATTAATGATGATTTCTCGTATGATAAACTCATAGCTACTTTGGAAGAGAACAACTCCGACATGCAAGTAGAAACCACCTTAGCTATATCTGTCATACCATGGTACGCTGATCTAGTCAATTATTTAGCTGCCGGAATAGTTCCACCTACTTTATCTTACCAACAGAAGAAACGATTCTTCCACGACATAAAACACTATTACTGGGATGATCCCTTACTTTTCAAAAGAGGCCCCGATGGTATTTTCCGTCGATGTATACCCGAAGAAGAGGTAGAAAATATAATCCAACACTGTCACTCTGCGCCTTATGGCGGACACACAAGTACATCCAAGACCTGCTCTAAAATCCTACAAGCTGGCTTTTATTGGCCAACTATATGGAAGGACGTACATGCGGCTATTAAGGAGTGTGACAGATGTCAACGCACGGGAAACATATCTAGACGTGACGAGATGCCACAAAAAGGTATTTTGGAAGTAGAGATTTTTGACGTGTGGGGGATAGACTTCATGGGACCCTTTCCATCCTCTTTCGGTAACAAATACATACTCGTGGCAGTTGACTACGTATCAAAATGGATCGAAGCTATAGCTTCTCCAACAAATGACACCCGAGTAGTAACTAGACTCTTTAAAAATATAATATTTCCGAGATTTGGCATCCCAAGAATAGTAGTCAGTGATGGTGGATCACACTTTATATCCAAGGTACTCGAAAAACTACTACTTAAATATGGAGTGAGACATAGGATAGCAACACCTTACCACCCTCAAACCAGTGGACAAGTGGAAGTATCTAACAGAGAAATCAAGCAAATACTAGAAAAAACGGTCGCCACTTCAAGGAAAGATTGGTCATTGAAATTACCAGAAGCTTTATGGGCATACCGAACTGCTTATAAAACTCCCATAGGGACGACCCCATTTAAGCTCATTTATGGAAAATCCTGTCACCTCCCGGTAGAATTAGAACATAAAGCCTATTGGGCTATTAGAAATTTAAATTTGAATTATAAAGCCGCCGGTGAAAAGAGAATCCTTGACATAAACGAATTAGAGGAACTCAGAAGAGACGCCTATGAAAATGCCAAAATCTATAAAGAAAGAACAAAACAATGGCATGACAAGCGTATATCAAGGAAAATCTTCAAGCAAGGCGACGCAGTACTTTTATTTAACTCTAGACTAAAGTTATTCCCGGGAAAACTACGATCCAGATGGTCAGGACCTTTTCATATCACTAAAATCTTTCCCAGTGGAGCGGTAGAAATAAAAGGACAATCTACAGAACCGTTCACCGTAAACGGGCAACGTCTGAAACATTATCACTATGCGGAAACCAACGAGGATTCGCAAATTCTACACTTAGACGAAACGCCCCCAGGACTCATAGACTATATTTAACAGTTTCTTTGTCGAGCTTGCGACATTTAAACAAAGCGCTTAGTGGGAGACAACCCACAAATTAATTTGTTATTTTATTATTCTATTATTATTATCAATTCCCTATTTTTCTCTTAATTATTTCTTTTAATTTCTATTTAGTATTCATTATTGATTTATTCAAAATATATATATATATATATATATATATATATATATATATATAATAATTCTTTTCTTCTTTCGGCATTTGGCCAAATCCTGACTTAAACTCATGTTTCTTTTCTCTAGCTAACACTACCCAGATGGGACATTCTGATCGTATGGGTATCAAGTTCAGAGGAATGGCTCAGAAACGAAAGTTTGAAGAACTAGCCGCTAGAGAGATGCTACCTAGTTTATATGCTGATGATTGGGCTATGACTGCCCTTGGACTGAGACAGAGTGTCCTGTTTTTGCTGAATCAGATAGGATGGGAGACCTCCCCTATCCTGAGACATTTCACCACCTACCGGAGACTCACACTAGAATTCCTTAGTTCATTAATCTATCTACCTAGCCATGGAAAAGGAATTAGCAGAGGTTTTATCCAGTTCAGAATGTTCAATATGGAGTACCAATTTAATATTAGAGACTTCACCAACCTTTTGGGTTTTCCTACCTCCTTTGATACATTCACTGTAAGCCAGGAAGAACTTTTTGAATATAGAGAGCTTGAACATTTTTGGGGTAAGCTGACTGGAAATGATGAGCCCGAGGAACATGAGTTTCTCTCTGGAAACATACATAACCCGGCTTTTCGCTATTTCCATAAGATCCTGACCCACACTTTATTTGGGAAAAAGCCAAATAGTACTTCAGTTTCACGTGATGAACTCTTCATCATATTTTGTGCTTCCCAGAACCGTCCAGTAAACGGTGCTACTTTTATGTTAGCTAATTTGGACCACCTTATCCAGGATGAGCGAGCACCCATTAGAATAGGCGGTTTGATCACTATGATAGGTAATGCTGTTGGATTACGTCAGCCTATGCTTGACCTTAGCCCTTTTTGTGGCATTACTACTATGAGTATACCTTTCCTCTTCAACACTATGTTTATAGCAAACATAGGGTCTGATGAGTTCGAGCTTATTATTGATAACCAGGTTCTCTGCCTATTCACCATGCCCGATCCTAGAACTAGTGTTCACAACCAAAGGAACTGGCTCTATAATCTGAATGAAACCCCAACTCCTGCTGGATCCACTGAATCCATCCAGGATTATGAGATTTGTGATGACTATGAGCACTATGTTGACCATACCTCTCTTGCTGAATCTGACCCTCAGACACCTTCCGGCTACTATGATATTGATCCTCCTCCTCAGCCTGTCCTGACCGAAGAATCAGCCATGCCTGATCTCCGACATCATATGCCAGGAACAGATATTAAAACCGTCATTGAAGCCTTGATGTCAGAACAAGACGCCCTCAGGGAAGATTTCCACAGCTTGAGACTTGAAATCCTAGAATACATGAGCAGCACGGCAAGTCAGTTACGTATGTTACGGCATCATGTTAACTCTTTTGCTCCTCCGGCCAGAGATCCGAAGATAGATGGAATTTAGTTATTTTTCTTTCTAAGTTATTTAGTTTTAGGCTAGATTTTTCATTAATGTTATTTGAATTCATGTTTATTTCTATTTCATTTCATTGCTTTCTTTCACTGTAATACATTATGATCATTTTTATTGAAGTTGTTTAGTTAATTTTATTATGCAATGGCTATTATGCTCTACTGTTGTTACCTATTATTATTATACAAAGCAAGTAAGCGTGCACAATACATTAAAACTGCAGACTAAAAATGATCATAAGCAAAATGAAACATTAAAATACGCTACCAAAGTAATTCTGTGAAGCGCTACTGAAGCCTTGCCAAAAAGGACTGTGTGACGAGCGTCACACACTCCATGACGAACGGCACGCAAAACGCCTGTTACGAACGTCACAGCCTTGTGACGAGCGTAACGCCCCTCAGACATGTGAACGTTAGGGAGCCGTTGGATACGAACGTTACACTTTAATTTTTACCTTCCCCATTCATTTTTTCGTTTACCACACTTAATTACTCTTCAACCACTTTTTCTTTCTACCTTCCAATCCTTCTCCTATAAATACCTACCAAAACATCCTTCATTCACCACAAACAATTCTCTCATATCAAATACATTTCTTTTTCTTTCCAAATCATCCCTTCAAAAATTCATCACAATGGCGGGAAATCAAAATTTCGGAAATATCATCTTCCGATCCGGAGATGACAACTATCAGCAAGAGCAATTCGAGCGCTTCCAGCAGCGAGGCGTCGCTTCCACCAGGTACCCCGATTTAACTTGTTTACAACAATTGGGCTTACTCCAAGGTATCGAGTGGATGCTCCGTAAAGCCGATTTAACCTTCCTTTGCACTCATAACCAACCCACCTACCCTTCCCTAACCTTAGAATTCCTAAGTTCTTACGACTACACCACTCCCGCCGGTGAGGGTGAATTTCTGACCGGTACCGCAACCTTCCGCATGTTTAACACCGAGTACTCTCTAACCCAAAACCAATTGAGTACCATGCTACAATTTACCACAGAAGGCCTGCGACCAACGACGACATTATGGATGCTATCGATGGTATGCAGACACAAAATGCAGAGATGATGCAGATGATGCGTCAAATGCAACAGCAACAGGATGCTCGGAATGCCATAACCGACCAGCGGTTTACTGAATTGTTTAGCAGGTTCGACAACTTAGACATACGTCAAAGATCACCAGGGCCAAGAACCAGAGGCGGAAGGCAGCCTTAGTTGTTATTTTCTTTGCATTTCCATTTTGTATTTCTTTCCCTTAAAACATTGAGGACAATGTTTAGTTTAAGTATGGGGGGGAAACAATATTCTTTCCATTCTCATTTTTCAAGTATGTACTCTCCCTTTCATCGTTATTTCCCTTTTTTTTTCCCTATAAAAAAAAAAAAAAAAATTTATTTTAAGTTAAGTTCCTAAGTGTGAAAAATTTTCTATTATCTATTCCCCTCAATTTTCTTGAGCCATAACAAAAATTTTTTTAACACACCCAATAAGTATAAAGGTTGCTTACTTTATAAAACTTGAGTGAAATCAAAACAAAATCATTACCATAACAACGCTCTGAGAACCTCAATATGTTAGATCAAGATAAGTACCTATTATACCGATTCCTTGAACTTTTAGTTCTATGGCAACCCCAAGTAGTTTATACAGAAGTCAGCACCATCTTAATAGCAAACTACGTGGAGAGCCGATGAATATAAGTGAATGATCCCCAAAGTAACCTAAGATATATAAATATATCAAGAAATGCACTAATTAAATTAGGTGATCCTTACCAGATCATTTAATCTAAAGGTTGCAGATCATGCAAAAGCACAATACGAAAGACCCATTATGAGTTGGTTCAGTAGGAATCTGGTACTGAACTCGGTAGGGCGGACTACGGTTCGATCCCCCGCAATTTGCAATGGACTGAATAATGAAGTTATCCGACTTATGTACCAGAACTTCTAGCTAAAAGCGGATCATAATCACTAACCGGTTACTCCACTATGTGCGCGAAAGGATAAAGGGCTTAATGTGATTTCGCTAGAATGAAAATGGGTAAAATAAGACTAAAGGAACCAGGATAGCTATCATAGGGTACTTGAACTGATTGGCATAAAGTAGGGTTATCTAAGTTGTAACGGTAGTTGTTGATGTCAAGATTAAACTCGAGTCCTCCTAAACAAAAATCCATTTGCAACCTAGTACGAATTGATGTGTGCTTTGAAATTTCATCTGGCTAAAACTTTTAACAAGTTCTATACTGAATTTTGCTTGAGGACAAGCAAAGATTTAAGTATGGGGGAGTTTGATAACATGAAATTATATCACATTTGAAGACTTAATTCAATTAGATTATATTATCATTTACTTTAATTTATCCCATTTTATCAGATATTATGCAGTATTTCTTTTCTATTTACATCAGATACCCATTTTGAAACAAAAGTGAAAAAGGGAAGAAAAGGAGGTGTAGAAAGGAGTAAAAAGGAAACAAATATCAAAGACCAAGCCCAGCCCAAAAGAAAGCGCACGTTGTGCCTGTGACGGGCGTCACAAGGGTTGTGACGAGCGTCACACTAGAAGCATCCCTGTGACGAGCGTCACACCATTCCACTAGCTTTTTGGCGCAAGTCACGCTCTCAGAAGAATTGAAGAAGAACGTTGAGAGAGTTCGTGTCCTATGCCCACGCCGTGTATTTAGCCATGCTGAAGACTCGTGGGAAACGGAATGCAGTTACCAAGGCTATTATAAATAGCCATCTCACAAACCTAAAAAAGTCTCAGTTTTTGCACGCTCAGTTTGCCGAAGCTCTGCCAAATTTTCTTTTCACGCCTTTGCTTATTTTTCTTCCTTTCCAGCAACTTAGCATTGCTTATTTTATTTATTTCTTTTGCAAGCTTTACATTCTTTTTCCCTTGCAAATTTACCTTTCCAGTTTTAGCTTTTAGATATTTTTCGCATAATAGTTTCTACACCGGAAACTATTGTGCAACTTTATACCGGATTTAACCTTACGTTATATTCCAGTTTTATTTCCTTGATTTAATTTACTGTCTAATTGAAGAATCCAAGAACAAATCCTACCGGCTTGTGGTGGAGTGTTCAAGACCATTGTATTACGCATTCAGGTTCTTTAATTGTTATTTAATTTTTAATGTTTTATTCTATTGCTTATTCATATTGCCTGCCTGGAATGAGTCTGTTTATGCATGATATAAATTCTTATTTATTTAGCATGTCTGGCTAATTTGCCTAGGTATCGGTATGTAAAGTAAGCAGAATAAGGGATCAAGACTGAGTCGGTCTATTTAAACTTAAAATCAAAATCAATCTTTTTACGGTTTCAACTTACAGGTTTAATAACAAGATTTTTTACAAAAGTAAAAGACATAAAGAAGTTAAAATCAATAGAGCGAGAGTTTGAGATTTTAACTGGACAGTGTAAGTTAGGCATTAATTCTAGATCAGGGCGAGAGCAAGTTTTAGAGTTAATTAAATTCTGACCTTTTCCAAAAAGTATTTTTAAAGATTGGATGTGAGGACGAGAGTTAAGCATTTGGATTTAATTATATAACCTAAGTCAACAGAGCGAGAGTTTGAGATAAGGGTGTTTAAAACGGTCAGTATTTTCTTAAAAGGAGTTTCTGCAACTTTATTGTTTTCAAAATATGGTTTTTGACTTAATTATAAGTGACAGCAACATTAATATAAAATCATGGTTTATTCAACAGAGCGAGAGTTTGAGATAGAACCTTTAACCAATGAAGTTAACCGAAACGATTCATTTTAAAACCAAGAAACCGACAAAGACTTGATTCCCTAGTTTTGACGAACTACATACCGATATCCGTTTTATTAATATTTAATCTAGATATTAGTTTAGCTCTTAGTTTTTCCCCAAACAATCGAACATTTTCACCTTAGATTTACGTAGTAACCTTAGATAACGGTATATCGATTCATAAGTCCCTGTGGGATCGATATCTTTTAAAACTACGCGATAGAACTGTGCACTTGCAGTTTGTATCCCATTCTCGACTCACCCAGTCGAGCGATCACAGTGGTAAACGTATTATTCAAGACTGAAGGGCCGAAGCTGACAAACTTCTGTTCTTAGAACCTACCAGTGAGGGGCGGGCTAAATTCAGGAAACCTTAACCTCCAACCAACCCGGGTTTCTGGAGCAGAGTTTTGATCTTGTATTATATTCCTCAGTGGGTTTCTCTTCAGACAGTGCAACCTGACAAATGTTCAAGCAGATACAGTAATCCTGATTCCCATGTCACATCATTGCATCACATCATTTTGTATTCATATCATTTAACACATGTTTATCTATTACTAGGGGTTTACATCTTCTTCTTGATTCTAGTAAGGGTTTTCTTCTTACACTATTTATCAAATGTGAGACTGGAATCAAGGGGGTAGAATGCCCTTTGGAATTGATAAACATGTCATTGCATTTGCATATCCAGCAGCATGTCTTGCATAATAGGTACCGCCGCAGTGTTCTCAGTTGTTTGGTGTTCCACTAGCAGGATAGCTGACTCAGGCATTCACCGATACGGTACCCGCAGAAACCACCAGAGAGTAATGGAAAGCCTACAAGCAGAGCTCGCCGAGATGAAGATTCACATGAATCAGTTCATGGATGTGGTTCAAGGGGTGGCTCAGGGACAGCAAGAGCTCAGGAAGATGATGCAGAGGAATCCCACCACTACTCAACTAGAGACGTTGACTGATCCTCCAGCTGGAGAGGTTAATGAACCCAATGGACCGGGGCCTACCCCGATCCTACTTGTCAACTCCGGTCAGCAACCCGTCCATGATGATCAGGACGATCAATTCCCCGTGCTTCAGGAGGACTTGGGTATGGGTCATGGTATGGACCCTATGTTTCGGAGACTGGAAGAGAGGTTGAAGGCAGTGGAAGGACAGAATCCTCTGGGAGTAGACGTTGCTGACTTGGGATTGTTCCCAGGCGTAAGGGTGCCACCGAAATTCAAGGTCCCGATATTTGACAAATACAGTGGCAACTCTTGCCCGAAGACCCATGTGCAAGCCTACTTTCGAAGGATGGTTGCATACTCCGATGACGAGAAGTTGCTTATGTACTCTTTCCAGGATAGCCTAGCTGGGGTATCCTTGGAATGGTACATGAGGCTGGACAGATCCCACATCCGTTGCTGGAGGGATTTGGCGGAGGCTTTCGTGAAGCAGTATCAGTATAATGCAGACATGGCTCTGGACAGAACTCAACTTCAGAATCTGTCTCTTAAAAGCAATGAGTGCTTCAGGGAATATGCTCAACGCTGGAGAGAAACAGCTTCCCGTGTTCAACCTCCTATGTTGGAAAAGAAAATGGCTAACATGTTCATGAACACTCTGCCCAGACCTTACTTGGAGCGCCTGGTGGGTTGCAATGCCTCAAACTTTGCTGATGTAGTCTCTACCGGTGAGAGGGTGGAGAACTATTTGACGACATACAAGATCCAGAGTGGAGGTGGATCTTCATCAGGGGTGAAGAAGTCGTTCATTCAGGAACAGAAGAGGAGAGAAGGGGATGCAAGTGCCATATCTTCTTATCAGAACAGGGGTAACCGGAGGAATGACTTTCAGAACTATCATCAACAACCGTATGTTGTGGCTGTGACCATTCCGGCTATAGCGCCGCTACAACAACAACGACCACAGCGTCAACCAGCTCAGTACCAACCACAACAACCGGGCAACAGACCCGCTTATCAACAGAGGCCAAGGACGATGGATCGGCGTTTCGACACTCTTCCAATGCCGTACGCTCAGTTACTTTCTAGTCTTCAACAACTACAACTTGTGCAGTTACGCACCCTGGCTCCTCCCGTTGGTAGACTTCCGATGGGTTACGACGCCAACGCTAGGTGTAGCTTCCACTCTGGGGCACCTGGCCACAATATTGAGAACTGCAAAGCTTTTAAGCACGTAGTTCAGGACCTCATAGATTCAAAGGCCATCGACCTTGCACCGGCTCCGAATGTCGTCAACAATCCCATGCCCCAGCATGGTGGTGCAAATGTTAATATGATGGAAGGGGAAGCCAGATCCGTCAAAGATGTGTTGAAGCTGAAGACTCGGTTGTTGGATATCAAGGGCTACTTGTTGAAGGCCGATGTTTTCCCCGGTTGTGGGAAGGGTTGTTTGGATTACGCTACTCAGAGTGGAGGTTGTTTGGATTACGCTACTCAGAGTGGAGGTTGTTTGAAGCTACAGCAGGGTATCCAGGCCTTGCTCGACAAAAGTATCCTCCAGGTTGAAGATTTGTCTGTCCAAGAGTCTGCGGAAGGGGTTGAGGAAGAGGTGGTTGAAGATGCTACTGATGAATTCGCAGATGTTGTTCCTACTGATTCTGTGATCCATGATGATGTTGTCGCTGATATTCCAAACATGGCGTTTGATTCTGATGTACTTGCTGAACTTGATTCCGATGTTTCAGATGTGTGTACTTCAACGCCTCAGACTCGTCAGGGGCCGATTACTTTCTCCAGTGCTGGCATCATTCAGTATGGCCAGGTCTTTGCGGTCAATGAAGAAGATGGGGATAGCGATTGCGACATCGATAACTGGGTGCGTCCGAGGATCCCGGGTGAAGTCATCGACAATTGGTCTTCTGAGGAGATTGTCCAAATCACTTTTCTGAAGGAGTAATTTTCTTTGTTTGTTCATGCATATCCAAGTCTTACGTTCTGCCCAGGGCGTAATGACTCATTGTAGGGCTCATCTATGCGGATACCTGCATTTTTTATCATAAATAAAGGACGTCTTCTTGCATTCAAATATTTTGTTCACTGTCTTTCTATTTTTGCAGTTTTCAAAAATCAAAAAATATTTGGCAATGTTTTGTTTAGTTTTTACTCTTTGTTCACACTCATAAGCACATACCATCACTCATGCAGATGCATGTCACCGGATCCTATTGATAACGGTTCTGCTATGGCTCGCTTCGACTTTGAAAATCCAATCTTTCAAGCTGAAGAAGAGGGTGATAAAGACTGTGAACTCCCTGAAGAACTTGCCAGGTTATTAAAATAGGAGGAAAGGGTCATTCAACCGCATCAAGAGTCTGTTGAAGTGATTAATCTCGGCACCGAGGACGCCAAGAGAGAAATCAAGATAGGGGTTGCTTTGGAAGATAATGTGAAGAAAGGGCTGATTGAATTGCTGCAAGAATATGTTGACATCTTCGCTTGGTCTTATCAGGACATGCCAGGGCTTGACACAGACATTGTGGTACACCGTTTGCTTCTCAAAGAGAATTGTCCTCCGGTCAAGCAGAAGCTCAGAAGAACAAGACCAGAGATGGCTGTCAAGATAAATGAAGAAGTGCAAAAATAGTTGGATGCAGGGTTTCTAGCAGTCACAAATTATCCGCCATGGGTTGCAAATATCGTTCCAGTACCTAAGAAGGATGGAAAGGTACGGATGTGTGTTGACTACCGGGATCTGAACAGAGCTAGTCCTAAAGATGATTTCCCATTACCTCATATCGACGTTTTGGTGGATAACACAGCTCAGTTCTCGGTATTCTCCTTCATGGATGGCTTTTCTGGCTATAATCAAATTAAGATGGCACCAGAAGACATGGAGAAGACAACATTCATAACCCCATGGGGCACCTTCTGCTACAAGGTGATGCCGTTTGGTCTGAAAAATGTCGGAGCAACATATCAACGAGCGATGGTGACTCTGTTCCATGATATGATTCATCATGAAATCGAGGTTTATGTTGATGATATGATTGCCAAATCTCAGACAGAAGAAGAACATTTGGTGAATCTGCAAAAATTGTTTAAGCGTTTGAGGAAATTCAAGCTGAGGCTTAATCCGAACAAGTGTACTTTCGAGGTGAGATCTGGGAAATTACTGGGTTTTATTGTTAGTGAAAAAGGGATTGAGGTGGATCCGGCCAAAGTGAAAGCGATATAGGAAATGCCTGAGCCAAGAACGGAGAAACAAGTTCGTGGTTTCTTAGGGAGGTTGAACTACATTGCAAGGTTCATCTCTCACCTAACAGCCACGTGTGAGCCAATATTCAAGTTGTTGAGGAAAGATCAGGCTATCAGGTGGAATGAAGATTGTCAAAAGGCTTTCGAGAAAATAAAAGAGTATTTGCAGAATCCTCCTATCCTTGTGCCTCTGGTCCCAGGGAGACCGCTGATTATGTATTTGACAGTACTAGACAATTCCATGGGTTGTGTTCTCGGTCAACGCGACGAGACAGGTAGGAAAGAGCATGCCATCTACTACCTGAGTAAGAAATTCACATATTGCGAGTCGAGATACTCGATGCTTGAAAAGACATGTTGTGCACTTGCATGGGCTGCTAAGCGTTTGAGACAATACATGTTGTCTCACACAACCTTACTGATCTCCAAGATGGATCCAGTCAAATACATATTCGAGAAGCCAGCTCTCACCGGAAGGGTTGCTCGTTGGCAAATGGTACTGACAGAGTACGATATCCAGTATACATCCCAGAAAGCCATCAAAGGGAGTATTTTGTCAGACTATCTTGCTCAGCAGCTGATTGATGATTATGAGCCGATGAGGTTTGATTTTCCAGATGAAGACATCATGTTCCTCAAGATGAAAGACTGTGAAGAGCCAGTTGTTGAGGAGGGACCTGATCCAGACGAAAAGTGGACTTTGTTGTTTGATGGGGCTGTCAATGCCAGAGGAAGTGGAATTGGCGCTGTCATTACTACTCCGAAAGGTGCCCAAATGCCTTTCACCGCTCGTCTGACTTTTGAGTGCACAAATAATGAAGCTGAGTATGAAGCCTGTATCTTGGGTATTGAGCAAGCCATTGATTTGAGAATCAAGACTCTGGACATCTTCGGAGATTCAGCTCTAGTGATCAATCAAGTGAATGGTGATTGGAACACCCTCCAGCCCAATCTGGTCCCTTACAGAGATTACACGAGAAGACTGTTGACTTTCTTCATAACAGTAAAGCTGTATCATATACCTCGTGATGAGAATCAGATGGCAGATGCTCTTGCCACTCTATCCTCCATGATCAAGGTGATTTGGTGGAACCATGTTCCCAAGATTGATATTATGCGCCTCGACAGGGCCGCGTATGTGTTTGCTGCTGAAGTGGTAGTTGATGATAAGCCCTGGTATCACGACATCAAGTGCTTTCTGAAGAATCAAGAGCACCCTCTAGGGGCATCCAACAATGACAGAAAGACTTTGAGAAGATTGGTAGGCAGTTTCTTCTTGAACAAAGACGATGTGCTGTATAAGAGAAACTTCGACATGGTCTTGCTCAGATGCGTGGATAGACACGAAGCAGACATGTTAATGCAGGAAGTTCATGAAGGCTCCTTCAGTACTCATGCCGGCGGACATGCAATGGCTAAGAAATTGTTGAGAGCGGGTTATTACTGGATGACCATGGAATCTGATTGTTTCAAATATGCTCGGAAGTGTCATAAATGCCAGAATTAAGCTGATAAGGTACATGTGCCGCCAAATCCTTGGAATGTGATGTCTTCGTCGTGGCCTTTTGCTATGTGGGGCATCGATATGATTGGAAAGATTGAGCCGACTGCTTCCAATGGGCATCGCTTCATCCTTGTTGCCATCGACTATTTCACCAAGTGGGTCGAAGCAACATCGTTCGCGAATGTCACCAGACATGTGGTTGCCCGATTCATTAAGAAAGAAATCATTTGTCGTTATGGGATTCCCGAAAGAATCATTACTGATAATGGTTCTAATCTCAATAACAAAATGATGAAGGAGTTGTGCAAGAACTTCAACATTCAGCATCACAATTCTTCCCCTTATCGTCCTAAGATGAACGACGTTGTTGAGGCAGCAAATAAGAACATAAAGAAGATTGTGCAGAAGATGGTTGTTACGTACAGAGATTGGCATGAGATGCTACCCTTCGCCTTGCATGGGTACCGTACTTCAGTACGTACGTCGACCGGGGCAACCCCTTACTCCCTTGTGTATGGTATGGAAGCAGTCCTACCTGTTGAAGTGGAGATTCCTTCTCTAAGAGTCCTGTTGGATGTCAAGTTAGACGAAGCTGAATGGATTCAGACAAGGTTTAGTGAGTTGAGTCTTGTCGAAGAGAAGCGAATGGCAGCCATTTTTCATGGGCAGTTGTATCAGAGTCGGATGAAGAGAGCCTTTGATCAGAAAGTGCATCCTCGATGCTTCCAAGTCGGAGATTTGGTGTTGAAAAGGATCCTTCCTCCTCAGACAAATCATAGGGGCAAGTGGACTTCTAACTATGATGGACCGTATATTGTCACCAAGGTTTTTGATGGTGGGGCCTTAATGCTTGCAACTATGGATGGTGAAAACTTCACTTCCCATGTGAACTCAGACGCAGTTAAAAAATACTTCGCATAAAATAGACCCGTTGGATAGTAAAAAGAATAGTCCAGGCAAAAATGGGCATCCCGACGAACCAAGAAAATGAAAAGGTTCGGGCAAAAATTAAGTATTAAAAATGAAAAGATCGTACACCCGGTAAGTTGAAAACCTGAAAAGGCAACTTAGGCAAAAATGGGTATCCCGGTGGATTGAAAACCCGAAAAGGATGATCCAGGCAAAAGTTAGGGATTAAACGAATGACTGCGTTCTAAGTAGTTCTGAATCTCATCTCGTGTCAATGACTGGAAACTTTTGAAGGATAGGAAACAATCCAATCACTCTTTTCAGAAAGCTGATCATCTGGAGGATCTTGAAGACGAGCAAGTCATAGAAGAATTGGAACCCAATAGAAATCCATTTCACATTGCCATTAGATTAATTTCTGTTTTTATCTTTTGTGCGATTACCTCTTTCTAGGGATTGCTTCCTGATGTAAATGCCTATTCAGAGGCCATTCAATCAATAAAATCATGTTATTCAGTATATCTCTGTTTTCATTTTCATTTTACTGTTTTGTTTTCAAAAATGACGTCCGAATTTTTGATAAACATTGCATCATGAAACATAAGAGCTTTACAGGTACACGCTTAATAAACATTTAAAATTGTTGTAAATGTTAAGTGCTTTAGATCGTCTATTCAGAACAGGTACCCTCGGGGCATTTCCTTAAGGTTCCCCGCCGATGATCGCGAATGTTTTCTCCCAACAGTCGAAGTTGGTATCTTATCCCTGCAGAGCTGATCAGAGCATTGGATTCTTCGATCCCCAACAGGCTCTCACTACTGTACCTCCCCAAGCGGTTGTTTCAGAATATACACTCCCCAGTAGAGTTGACAGTGCCAGACTATATAACCCCAGCGGAGTTGACAGTGCTAGACTGTATCTTCCCAGCAGAAGCGGCTACTCCTCAGGGTTCGATGCTAGATCGATGATCTCGACGCCAGATCCATGGTCTCTTTCCTTGAAGCAGAATCTTGGTACCGTATCGGTGTTTACTTCCCCTGCTAAGTCGTCTCTCTCGCAAATTATGGTTGCCAGAACCACTATCGCTTTCCCCAACAGCAGGTTTTTAGTGCCGTTCTCTCCCCAGTCAGAGTCTCGGTATTTCGTCATTGCTAGAACACCGTGTGGCGGGTCATTTCCCCACAGAGTTCTTTGCGCTGTGCATCTCCAACAGCCTTGTCAGGGTCCAGAAGATGGTGATCATTTCCCCAGCAGATTCCCTTGCCTCGGCTTGGTATTCTACCCTGCATTTCGCATCCCTGCATGTAGAATCATATTGCATAGCATCCTTCCAAATCGCGTAGCATTTCCATTTTCATGGAGCATTACGCCATTGAAAAATTCAAACATACGCATGTAAGCATAAAACATTCTCGGTATCCCAAGTGATAAGCCAGAAGTTGTTTCCAGTACTCAGACTGAAGATTGTTCATGACTTACCTTTATTATCCCCAGCAAGTGTCGTTGGCCCATGCGCCGCCTCTATCATCTTTCCCTATTTCTGCCGATGCTGACAGGCATGAAGTTTTTCCGATATTCAGACTGAAGTGGCATTCAGGCCAATTTTCCGATGTTCAGATCGAAGAAGTTTCCGACGTTCATGTCGACGCAACTTGTGGCATTCAGGCCAGTTTCCGGTATTCAGACTGAAGTGGCATTCAGGCCAATTTTCCGATGTTCAGATCGAAGAAGTTTCCGACATTCAGGTCGATGCAACTTGCGGCATTCAAGCCAGTTTTCCGATGTTCAGATCGAAGAAGTTTCCGACATTCAGGTCGATGCAACTTGTGGCATTCAGGCCAATTTTCCGGTATTCAGACCGAAGTGGCATTCAGGCCAGTTTCCGGTATTCATACCGAAGTGGCGTTCAGGCCAGTTTTCCGATGTTCAGATCGAAGAAGTTTCCGACGTTCAGGTCGATGCAACTTGTGGCATTCAGGCCAATTTTCCGATATTCAGATCGAAGTGGCATTCAGGCCAATTCTCCGATATTCAGATCGAAGTGGCTTTCAGGCCAATTTTCCGATGTTCAGATCGAAGAAGTTTCCGTCATTCAGGTCGACGCAACTTGTGGCATTCAGGCCAGCCTCTTGGTGTTCAGACCGATATTAATAATCTCATATCTTCCGAGGTTCAGATCGAAGTCATTTCCAGTATTCAGACTGATGAGCGGCATTTAGGCCGTGGTTATTTCTGTGTTACCATTTATTTTGGTATCTAGGTTAACATTCTTTTTCGGTATTCAGACTGACTCTCACCGTACCAGACGGATTCTTCTTTCAAGACCACCTCTTTGTCGATTCTGACAGGCATTGTTACTTCACTTCACTTCAGTGCAAATTTTCGGGCTTTTATTGTATTCAATCCCTTGATACCTCGAAAGTGCGAAAGCCGTTGCTATCTTCTTTTCGGGTCTCCAGTTGATTGAATAGGGGCAGCTGTAATACCTCAAAATTTGCCCCCCTCACTCATGCATTCATTTTTAGGTCATTTAACATTTCATATTGCATTTCATCATGTCAATCAGAATTAGATCCAAGAAGCTTGAATATCATCCAAGACACTTTGTGGGTCCTATCTGGGTGATCAGTCAACACAATGGAATGGCTTGAGATACTTCCAACATGTTCAAATGGGGTCTATTCATCAGTCAAAACGTTAATCTTGAAGGAGCAAAAGTTTGTTCATGAGCTGTCATGTTCGCTAGGCGAGCAGAATGGGTCGCCTAGCGAGTCCCAAGAAAAGCCACCAGAATCACCTAAGCTCAGAGGAATTTCTTGAACTGTCATGCTCGCTAGGCGAAGCCCACGCGTTTTGAAAATAATAAAAAAAATGAAAAAAAACAAATAAATAAATAAATAAATACTGAAAATCAAGTTATAAATCCTGAAATTTCAGTAAAGGAAAAAAAAGAAGAAAAGGGAGAATTGGTGAAAGCTGAAAACACTCTGAAGTTTCCTTGGAACAAAACCCTAGAGAAATTCTAACTAATTCAGAGCAACCTCTAGAGACTGAAGAGAACTCATCTGCAAAGAACCAATTCCCTCTCATATAAACCCTAAGATTATTCTGCAAAGCCAACGGTGCAATTCAATTTCAATCGATCCTCCCCAATCAGGTATGCCCTATTTCCACTACTTTATACTTTCAACCTGAAATTTCTGAATGTATGAGGTATTATGGGTGAATTTTGAAGAGTGGGTATCGTTAGGTTTTGCATGTGGGCACATGTTTTAGTATGTATGTCATGTCTTGATGTGTGGATCCTTGCCCCCTGACTTTGAATTTTGATACCCTTTTGTGCATGTGTTTGACCAGAGGTTTAGGCCTCCTACACTTGGTTGCTTTTTGTGAGCTCTTTTTTGTGAATTTTAATGGCATGATTCATGTGGTTACATTTTGATTTGGGGAAACTCTTGATTGCACCCCATCTTGTCACTCTAACCTGTTTGTTGAGTTTTTTGTGAGGGCTCACATGACTCCTGAAAGGATAGCTTGCTTGGCATTCCACTTTATTTGTGGGATACCATTTGGAGATTTATTCCTATTACCTGTATTGACTTGCTTTCTTTGATGGTACCAGCTCGAGAGATCTCTGGGTTTCTTATTTCTTTAGCTGTTATTACTTCGGATCTTTATCCGTGTGGTAGATCTCTTGATCCTTTATCTTTCCCGCATTTTACCGCTTTCTTAGCTGGAAGACCTCAATAGGAGGCAATGTTGTCTTTTGTTTGTTTACTTTTGTGCCCAAAGACCTCCAAGAAGAGGCATCAGTGCTAAAGACCTCCCTGAAGAGGCAATTGACGGATAAAAGGGATTAGTAATCAATCCCCCATTATTCAGTGTGTCGTTCTTTAAGCTCACACTACGTGTCGATGCTTTAGAGCAAAAGCCCAAGATCTTTTGTCTGGTCGGTCAGTGGAGAGGGTTCCACCTTTCTGAATCCCCATTTTTTGTCATGAGCTCACCCTGTCCAGGGTTAAGAGCTATGAGGTCTTATCCTCATTACCCTATTGATCCGCTCACCCTGACGTTCAATGTCAGTGGTTAAGAGCCCGTTTAATAACCCTTCCATGGCTTGTTTGTCGAGGTTGATATGACCCCTCTTGACTAAAGCCCTACCCATGTATGTTTGAGCCCCCTTGGTGGCATTTTACTTTATGAATGTTTGTTTTGTATGGTGTGATTATCTCCCCATAGGATTGCTAGGCTTCGTATAGTCTCTCGTTTGCATGTCAATTAAGGTAGCATTGTTCCTTCGTCTAGGACTTCCTTTTTTGCATGAGCATTCCTAAAACACAAATAAACTCATTGGTTTTTCTTCTCCTAAGAACACGTTAACTCCTTCTACTACAGGCGAGTAAGTCTCCAAAGGTCGAGCATCCGGTAGATTGCATAGTAACGTCGTTCATCTAAAAAACACAACCCTTAACCCGTAGGTAGCCGAACTACGGCTTGCTCTAATTCTCATTCCCGATGAGATACGTAGGTATAAGACGCGATGTCTTAGCGAGCACACTCCTCTTTAACCCATAGGTAGACGAGCTACGAAGACTCTGATTCTCATATTCAGATGAGATACGTATGCAGTGGATGCGACATCCGTGCGAGTCATTTTCTTTTGACCCCCCTTTTAGTAAATAGTACATTAGATAAACCCACACCCTTAGACAAGAACAACAAAAGTGGATCCCGTAGAGTACTACGGATGCGTAGGGGTGCTAATACCTTCCCTTCGCATAATCGACTCCCGAACCCAAGATTTGGTTGCGAAACCTTGTCTTTTCCTTTCCTTTTTCCAGGTTTACTTCGAGCGTTTCCTTTCCCTCCTTTGGGATAAATAACGCACGGTGGCGACTCTTCTGTCCTTCTTTTTTCGCCGGTTGTTTTTTTTGCAGGTTGCGACACATTGCCCTCAACTGGTCCCTGTCTGGAGCCATATCCAAATTATATTTATACTACTTTACAAACGCCTCGCCTAGATCGTTGAAAGTGTGGATGCTTGCACTCTCCAGCCCCATATACCACCGGAGCGCAGCACCTGTCAGGCTATCCTGAAAGTAATGGATCAGTAGTTGATCGTTGTCTATTTGTGTTGACATCTTGCGAGCATACATCACAAGATGGCTGAGTGGACATGTGTTTCCCTTGTACTTCTCAAAGTCAGGCACTTTGAATTTAACAGGGATTTTAATGTTGGACACCAAGCACAATTCAGCAACACTCTTCCCAAAGAGGTCCTTACCTCTCAAAGTCTTCAGTTCCTTGCGCAACTCAAGGAATTAATCTTTCATCTCATCCATTTTTTCATATACGTCCGGGCCCTCAAACGGCTCGGAATGATAAATTGTGTCTTCTACTCTAGGTAAGGTGTGCACAACGGGAGGTGGCACAGACAGGACCGGGCTAGATGCCGGCAAAGAAGCAAGAGTGGGAGTGAAGCCCTCTAGAATAAAGATGGATGACATTCCCCAAGGGAACCCAGCTGACATAGTAGGAGCGAAGTGGGTTGTTGCAGCAGGCACTGTTGAAGTAGCCATCTCGGAGATGACAGTCCTCGCGGGAGGAGTTGCAGGAGTTGGTGAAGCTTGACTTTGTGGGGCCAAAACTGACTCCATCATGGAAGTTAGTCTAGCGATCTCTTCCTTCAGGTCCCTGTTCTCTTGCTCGAGGTGTTCCATTATCTTCTGATGATTTGCTCAGGTGTTATACCGGTGCGTCAGCTTGTCTTCAAAATAAATGAAGAGCAAAGAGTTAGACCATTGATCAAGAGCTCTGAACAAAACCTGCTTATGCATATGATGCATGCAATGTTTGTGCATATGATTTGTTTTTTATCAGAGGAACTTTATAGAGATCTATTTGCAAACATTTTGAAAATATTGAACGTTTAAGACATATATGGAATACTCATAGCAATAATATTTGGAAACTTTTTACACCAAAGAAGTAGTACAATTTTGGTAACCAAATACAATACAAGAGAAAAGGAGGATAAACATCCTATGGAGTCCTAGAAGCAATCGTCCAAAGCCTTCGAGATCGGAAGATAAGTTGCACAAAGCCTCTTCACCTCTCTCTCATAAGTTACTTCCATATCGGCCTTCTCCTTGGCGAGCTGATCATACTTCCTCTTCCAAAACCTAGACGAGTGCGGAAGAAGAGAAGTAACCACATCATCGGGCTCATCGATAACCTGATGCTCTAGAAACTCTATCATTGCATCCTTATCCTTGAGCTGCTGAAGAAGCTCTTCACACTCACGAGCCCAAGCACGCGAGCAGTCTCTATCTCTCAACTCCTCTACTCCTTGATTAGGGAGGGTTGAAGGCCCAACCATAACCATAGGGGTAGGTCTCGGATACTCGTATGGCATGCGGTACCCAAGAGCTCTCTTCCTTACCCAAGAGGTGTAAGGTTCCAAAGCAATATAATTCTTCTGACCAAGCTCATTCCTCCCTTTCCTATGAACCTTGCGCCAGGCGCAGACCATCCTATCCTTCATGTTTTGGGGATCTTTACCCTCTTGAAAGAACAATCCTTCCATAATGTTGTTAGGTTTATCCTTTAAGGGGAACCCAAGCTGACGGCGAGCCAAAGCAGGGTTGTAGTTAATTCCACCACATGTACTAAGAAGAGGCACATTGGAGAACTCACCACAAGAGTCAATAATCTGAACGCCATCATAAACACAATTATACCAAGAGATATCATCATTAGTGAGAGACATAAGTCTCACGGACCACCGTAGACATCCCTTGTTCTCCTTGAAGGCAAGCGTTTGAGGCAAGTGCGAAATAAACCACTTGTACAACAGAGGTAGACAGCACACGATGGAACCACCACCTTTTTCATTCCTCATGCAAAGAGAAATAAGTGCCACCCAACAGAGTCGGAACGGGGTTAAGAGAAGAGAAGATCCTAATAGCGTTCACATCCACGAAGTTGTCGATGTTGGGAAATAACACTAGCCCATAGATGAGGAGTACAAATATGGCTTCAAAAGCTTCCTTACTCATGGCCTTCCCAAAAAAAGTAGCTTTGGCAATCAGAAAATCAGACGGGAGACCTTGAATTCCACCTTTGGTAGTCATATTGGTAACAATGTCAGATACATCCATATGAAGCATGTCAGCAATCTGTTGTGAAGACGGGATCTTCTCCAAACCACTGAACGGAAACTGATCAAGAATAGGTATACCCACATGATAGGAATACTCCTCAAGTGTAGGTAAAAGCTGGAAATCCGGAAAAGTGAAGCACCGATATAGAGGATCGTATAACTGCACCAACACACTCATTAGAACTTCATCCACCTTGGTAGAGAGAACAGACAGAAGCTTCCCATGGCGATCTTTGAACTCCAAAGGCTCTAATACATAAGATGCCAAACTCCTTAACTCTTTCAAGTCGGGTTGTCTGAAACTGTACTTCTTCGTATTCCTTCTTTGCTTATCCATGTCTGAAAATTTGCAAACAGACCTCTTAAGTTCCTTGTAAAATCTTTATTGTTGATGATATGAATGCGAATGAATGCATGGATGCAACAAACACACTCAAGGATCAAGCAAGTCACACCACACAAAGGTCACGGGATGGCTTAAGTTATCGTCAATATCAATCATCCATTTTGGTGGATTATGGTTTACACCTTATCAACACCCAAGTTCCATTGATATTGAGGATATACTAGAACGGATCGACCGTGAATCAAGGGTTTGTTGAGAGTCATGAGCATGGGGTCTCGGTTAAGAACCACCCAACAGTAGTGTACTATGGTTAAACCTGACAATCATGTTCTGAAAAAGGTTCCCATAGTCATCATCTCATCTTTCGGATATTATCGGATAAAATGACTAATCGTCTTCCAAAAATATTCTCAAGAGGGACTCTTATGAGGGTAGTATTTCATAACAATCGCCTCAAGTCTTACACTTGAACGACCTTCGCACTACGTCCTAAAATAGGCCAAGATGGGCTAGGTATCTAAGGTCATTGGCTTCTAAGGTTCCTATTGGAAAGAGTAATGCCTAACCACGACTACTCGTGTGACATTATTGATCCCAACAAGACATCCACCAAGTGAATGGACTTGCAAGTTAAATTGTTAAGGAATAACTCCACACAAGTCAACAAGACTATGCCATTCTCCTATCATAAGTGCACTCGAGTTCGGGTATAGAACTCATCTCACAAGAAACCACCAAGCATACAAGCAATTAATATATCAAGCAATTCATACATTACAAACAATACATTCATCCCAATTTAGCACAAAAATATGCCACGAATAAATATAAACAAACATACAACACATGCAAGCAAAAAGTAGGCTAAACCCACTAGAGAATTCTCCCCAGCAGAGTCACCACTTTTCTGTAGCGGGGTTTTTCGTTACCTTTAGGTTTATTGACTAAACCAAAAGTAAACATACAATCCGAGTCGCCACCGCACTTTTATTTGTCCAAAGGAAAGGCTAAAAAGCGAAGAAGAGCCAAGTAAGAAGTTTTTCAAGTCAAAAACTAATAAAAATGGCAGAGATCTGGGTAAGGGGGTTGGTTATGAAATGGGAAGGTTTTGCGCACCCAAAACATCCTTAGTACTCTAAGGGAACCCTTTTTGCAAATATGTGTTATAGGTTGGTATTTGTGAAAAGATTTGTATAAAAGATTGGAGGGATGAGAAAAGAATAGATTATATTTACAAATTTGTTGTTTGAATGGATGAACCCATTGGCTACGTACCATCATAAAGGAGGATCAAAACCTCGTAGTTCGGGGTAAAAATCTCAAAGATTGGTGAATTGATTTGATCAAAAGCCTTAAGGTCTCTTGTTATCAAAGGGAGAAAACTCAACCTAAACCAACAATCCACCATGTGAGGAAGGCTTCAACATGCTAGTGAGGGGTTAACCCTATAATAATCATGGAATACTTATAATCCAATCACTAAGGATAAGGTGAGGTTTACATCAACCACTATGATAACTCAAACCTATGACTAATGTTTTTGAAAAGGTTTTAATAAGGTGGCCATTGGAACCACAAGACAACTTGAAGTGAGTTATATTTACAAGTTAGGTTTATTTACAAAAATGAGGTCAAAGTTGAATTAAAGTTTATTCACAATGAGTATTTATGAAAAGAGTTTGAAAAATCAAAGGCTTAAGGCCTAGGTTTCTAATTTGAAACAAAGTCAAAGTTTGAAAGTGATAATTTGGCTTGGTTAGAGTGGAGACAAGAAGAGAAGGGCTAGTCCTAAAGCACACAAAGATAAGAGGGGAAATGTAAACCATTGGAGTTCCTTTTATTGGAATCATAAAGATGATTCAAGATGCTCCTTTCCTTTGGACTTAGCACATAAGCAAGTAATTAAACAAATTGAACTCAAGCTCCTAGGATTTCCATTTGGCTTGTCTCTTAACTTGGCTACTCATGACAATGGTCCTCTTGCACAATCTCAAGGTGGAATCCCTATCACACAAGAACAAACATCAAAAAGTTCACAACACAATAAGGGGGATGGACAAAGAATAAGTTTGGAAGAGAAGTCCTTTGAGATCAACTTTGAATTTTAGCATTCTAAAGGCATGAGACCTAGTTGCTCTTCAACAAATTTAGCATTCTAAAGGCATGAGGCCTAGTTTCTTTTTAACTCCTTTAAGCATGGGTAAATCCTAATTCTAAGTCCTTTCTCCTTTTGCATTTGGTTCACACAAAGCAAACACAAGATAACAATATATTTATATACAATAATGGGCTCAAATGAGCAAAATAAAATGACATAAACATAAAATAGGTGCTCAAATGAGCAAAGGTAAAAGTAATATGAATAGATGAGCAAGAAATAAATGGCATTAAAAGTAAAGGGCAAGAAATTAAATGCTCAAATTAAAGTTAGTAATTAGTGAAGTTATGTTAGCTTGTCATAAGACAATGTAGCGCTATGTTAAGCAATCGTAAGTGGACTAATGTAGTAGTCACACCTATTTGAGGCCGGTCAATAAAAATATAGGCAAAGAAACACAACTTAGAGATCATGACTAGTAAACCAAGCTTCATAAACTTGCCATGCCAAAACAAAAGGGGAAGGGTCTTGTATTGTCTTTAGGTTATTTGCTTGACCAAGAAGCAACCTATCTTGGACACAAAACAACTCATTTGATCATGGATCAAGTTGAGTTTAGTTTGGATCAAAGAAGGTTAAACCTCTCATTTGTCAAGGCCAACCATAAGAACTTAACTCATTGGCCATTGATGGAAAGAATGGGATGAAGATGAAAGGGAATGGAAAAGAAGACAAGTATCAAATCCTATGGATCAAATGTGAATCAAATCATCATCACTCAACACCAAACAGAAAAGAAATGAAGATAACAAGTCAACAATATTTTTTTGGTATTTTTTGAATTAAAATAAAATGTAAATAAAAAATAAACAAATAAGGTCAAACCTCAAATTCAATTCAAATCAACTTCAACAAGTCCAATTAAATTCTCATAGGTCTAACATGGTCAAACAAGCTTTGACTAATTTTCTCAACAATTTTGGCAATCAGAAAGCAATTAAAAACAATTAAAAACAAATAAAAATAGCACAATATGAACTAACATCTCAAATAAATCTCAAATCAAATAAGAAATTGATGAGACTATTTTTCATTGACTTATCATGATGCTATGAAAATATTTTTGGATTTTTCAAAAGTCAGAAAATATTTTAAAATGAATTAAAACTATTAAAAACCAAATAATTCACACAAACAAATATAAAATGAAGTCACAAAAATAATTAAAAATCAAAATATGAAACTAGATTTTTCAAGAATATTTTTGGAATTGTTCTCATATTTTTATGACTTTAAATAAATTTTTTATGAATTTTTGAAAATAAAAGGAATTAACTGAAAATAAGAGAAAATAGAAATAAATGAAAAATGTGCAGCCACAAGATGAGATTCATTAATTGACGTGGCAGGGCTGAATGGTTCAGATGTGAGGGTGCAACGTGTAACCAAGTCAAAAGCGTGGCATAGTGAATTAAATGAAGTACACATAATGGATGCACACGATTAAAACGTGAGAACCAAATCCAAAGGCTGTGAATGTGTACACGTGGTGATGGTGGTGGAAACTACCATCTTCCCCGGTGAACCAACCAATTCCGGTCACCAGTTGCAGAGAAAAAAACTTAGAAAAAATGGAAAGTAAGAACATGAAATTGAAGCTTGTGTGATGGAGATCACCACTGTATCCATGGATCTTCCTCACTCTTCCTACGTTGAGAGAAATGTGAAGTGGAAGATCATGGTGTTTAAACTGAAAGTGCACGAAATGGAAAATTGAAACCACCATTGGCTTGCCTCAAGTGTGAGGACTTCAGAAAACCACACAAACAAGAGAATGCTACATTGAATTGCAAGTTCTAGATCCAAAAAGTTTGAAGGTATACCTCTGAATTAAAGCTCTTCAGGCCACGATTTCTCCAAGATCTTGGTTCCTCTTTGCTCTAGGGATGCAGTGGAGATGAAAGGCTAAGGAATTGAGCTTTGAAGATGGGTACAAAACCATGCTGAGTTCATATGGAATGGATTTGGACGTGCAATTTGGAGGGAGTTGGCTTGCATACACAAATTTCATCATGAAATACCAAAATGCACATAAATGAAGAGCTCTTTGAAACTCACCAATGGTAAGTCCAAAAAAGTAATGTGAATAATGGTTAGAAAGCCCTTGAAATAAGGAACAAAAGTTATGTTGGGAAAAAATTCATTTGGCATTTGGAAATTAATGAAAACTGGCTGTGAAAATTTAGGTACAAAACATGTTTAAGTCACCTTTGAAAATTTTCACCAAAAGCAAGCCTATTCAAACCCCTCTGTTTTCATGATGAAAGCTCCAAATGAAAAAATATCCAACATCAAAGTTGTATATATTTTCAATATGATCAATTTAGACTCAAATTTTGAATCATTTGTATTTTTTATGACAGCGTTATGGGCATTTGAAGTTGGGTACTTTTTCAAATTCAATGAATTAGGTCCAAGATGACCTATGATGTTTTGTATTATGACATGTGTTTCTTTTAAGATTATGAAATATTTTCCAACATAACATTTGAATTAGACATCTCAAGATTTCGAATGCATTTGATCTCACCTCAAAATCATAAAAATTAAGGAAGTTATGTCCTTGGTAAGTTGACCCAAAATTAGGGTTTCAGGCAAACTGACCTATAATGTTTTGAAATTAATGATGACCTTCCAAGTTTCAAATGGATTTTTAATGAACATGAAAGTTGTTCATATGGTTGTTAAATTTTGTCTCTTGGGGTCATCTTAATTTTACAAACATATCAAAAGTTAAATCTCAATGGTGCTCATCTTAGTCAGATGACTTGACTGGTCAACTTTTCAAGGCCAAACTTCCAATCTTGATGAATAAATGATTGAGGATTCTCAAATAGGCTCATATATGCATAAAATGATGAATTAAAGAAATTCCCTTGATTAAATTTGATCATAGGTTGAGGTTGCTGCATGGGCAAGGCACAGTAAAAGCACAATTGAATTAGGGTTTCCTTGGGAAACAATCCTTAAGCCCCTTGGGTTATCTTGATCAAATTGGAAAATTGAGATACTTGGGAGACATATATGATGGTTAGGAACTTGGTGGACCATTGTAATGATTTTCCTTATCTTCATTTGGCCATTTCAATGGGCTTAGGAGCCTCCTAGGAGCATTGGAGCACACGATCACTTGAGCTTCAAAACAAAAAGAGTTAGTGACATATTTTTGTGCTTTTGGTTAGTAAATAAATAGGAAAAGTAATAATATACAAAACAAGCATGCTTAGTGGTCTCAAACCACTCACACAAGTCTCAACCCTAGGGTTAAGGAGCCAAACATGCTATGATCCTTGAGGCAATGCACTTGTGCAATAACATGATGCCATGAGGGATCTTAGGGTCAAAATTAGGGTCTTACACCCGGCCTCAAATAGTTGTGACTTCTACATAAATCCAATTACGATTGCTTAATATAACGCTAAATTTATGACATAAAAGGCATAAGCATTCTAGTTAGTGAGATTGTAAGTCTCCCCTCTTCCATGGTATTGTGTGGAAACTTGGCCTTCTTTCCTTCCTTTGGAAGATGTTTTGGTTCAAGGATCCATGCTTGTGGCAAGTGGGTTGAGTGTTCTCCAAAGAATGTCTTGAAATCAAAAGCAAAACAAAACTAATTTCTAACTTACTAACTATTAACTTTTAATTCCAAGGTCTTACTTTTAATGCAATTTACTTTTTAACACTCTATTATCATTTGCCATTATACATATCATTCTAATTATTTATGTTAATGTAATTTTCACTTAGTCCATTTGGACCATATTATGTGATATATTTTGTTTTGTGTTCCTTTGCTTGTTTGTGTGGTCTTTGACCATTAATGTACATAATAACAACAAAAACCCTAAAAGACTTTTGTGTGGACTGTTGACTTGATCTGTGGACCAATTGGACTTAGAACTTAGGCAACATTCCTATGCTATTGGACTTGTCCAATGCCAACTTGTTGAAGAACCAAGTGCTTGCAATTTGAAATTCATCTGATACATCATTTAAGATCTCTCCGGTTTATCTGCAACATTGATCATTGTTAAGTTGTTATGTTGGACATGTGACTTGTGGAATTCATCTGCTACATGGGCTATTTTGAAGAAGATCATGAAGTGGATAAGCTTGGATGAGGCCATCTTTATTTGATGCCTTTGCTCTTCAAGATTGATATAATTATGCATTTGTGTGTTGTTTGATTCTAAAAGCCTAAGGGAATTCTGGGTTTCTATTGACATACTTGTCTATTGGATTGCTACCCATTTGATCAGATCTTTTCAACTCTAAATTTTTAAATTTTTTTGCATAGGATAGTCTCTTCATCTTCTCCCCATTTCTTTAATTTCAAAATCCCTCCCTCTATTTTCAAAACCTTATTTGTGTGAACTACTTTTGTTCTAAACTTTGACCACTTTTGCAAAAGATAGAAACTTTGGCCTTATGCCATTGCATTTTCAAACTTATTTTCTTAAATCAAACTTGTAAATAAACTTAACTATATTTGATTTAAACTTTCAAAAAGCCAAAAAGAACTAACTCATTCAAACCATTTTAGACCTTTGTGCCTTCCAAACTTAAATTCTGTTAAAATCAACCCACTCATTTTGAAATTTGTATCACGAACTACGAGGTTTTGATCCCTTATTTTTATGTTGGTACGTAGGCACAAGACCGAAGGTCTTGTCAAACGCAAAAAATATAATTAATGAATTCTTTTCTCATCCCCTCATTCTATTTGTTTGTAAACATCACTTTGTACAAAATACATATGCACACAAAAAGGGCTCCCTAGGAGTACCTAGGACACTTTGGGTGCTAACACCTTCCCTCTGTGTAACCAACCCCCTTACTTTTGTCTCTGACTTTTATTAGTTTTTATTTGAAAACTTGTTACTATTTGGGTTTTGTTCGTACTTTTTCCCTTTTCCCTTGGAAACAATAAAAGCGCGGTGGCGACTCTTGTTAATTGGTCTCTAGCTTGTCAATAGCTTGATGATCACGAATTTCCCGCTACACATACCCCATGACCTTTAACATCTCATTTGGACCCCTACAACTCAAACCCTAATTCATCTGATCATGGTTCTTGATGAAACTTGTGGCTCAAGAAACCCTAATTTGGGGGCTTCTTGACTATTGAGATTGATCATTTTTTACCATCCAATCACCCTACCATTCATTCAACATCATTTGATGCACATTATAATCCAAATCAACCATTTAATCCATGTTGCAAGTAGTGGGTTCACACTTGATTTTTCAACTTTCCATGACTTGATCCACTTACCAATTTGACCTAAAATCATTCCACAAAGGCCCAAACTTCATTTCCCATCATGATATGATCATTTAAGGTCAAAACATCCATCATTGTGGCTTGAAAAGTAAGAAATCACAAAAACCCTAAAACTAGGTCATGTTGGTTGGTCACTTTTTGGCAAGAATGGCCTATGGGAAGTTCCAAAGACCATAACATCTTCATTTTTTAAGATTTTTAAGTTCCACTTTGAGCCAAATGTCCTAAATAACTTCCTCCCCAACTTTGTTTCAATTTCCGAGACCTAATTCATTGAGGAAGGGGTTCAATTTTGCTATTGGCCAAGCTGGTCCAACATGCCTACCATGCCCAAAAATCATGTCATGACCCCTACTTTAGAATGTTTCCATTTCCAAACCACAATCCCTTTTTACCTGGTTATTTTTTCATTCAATCAAGTTCATGGCAATGAACAAATGGCCCAAAATTGAAGCAAATTACACGAGCCAATTTCATTTGGCCTTGGTCCAAACATGGGTGACCGTCCTGATCAGCACACCAGATACACTACAACCAGAATTTGCAAATTGGTTCACCAAGTTCTTAATCCACTTCAGTCTGATTCCTTTTTGACTTGTAATATGTTATGCAACATACTTAGGCCCAAATGGAGGTCAACTTTGGTGTGGAAACCTCCCAAATCATGAAACCCGATGCCATGTGATTTTTCAGAAATTTCCCAAATTGGCTAAAATCCAAATGCATAACAGACCATTTCAATGCTCTTAGTTAATCCTAATTGATGCTAAGAACAAAAACCAACTAGTTAGTGGAGAAAACTAGCTCAGAATGTACCATTCCATGTCTCCTCAAAGCCAGTTTCGAGCATGCTCCAAGTCACATGTGTTTTCTGAGACAACCACCTCTTTTCTCCCTCCAAACCACTCCATCACCTTCCCTATAAATAGGGGAAGGTGTTCCACTTCAGAACCAAGATTTTCGAGTCAAAGAAATCCTGCTGCATACTCGAGCTCAATCATCCAGAACAAAGATTGCATTTTCGAGTTTCAAAGTGTTTTGAATCCAAACAACCACCCAAAAACCTTCACTAACCTCCACTCAAACTTTTCCAAATCCTAACACACCTTTCCTGACCCTCGCCTGAGCTAAGCTAAGTCATCGGAACTCCACTCTGAGATCGATTCCGATCAGGTAGTTCTGTAGCGGTAAATTCATGACCATCAAGTTATGGATAAGCTTAACTTCAATAAAACCAAAGTCGCCACCTCACTTTAATTGTTTCCAAAGGAAAAGGGAAAAGTACGAATAAAACCCAAAGATAAGAAGTATTCAAATCAAAACTAATAAAATGATAGAGATTACAGGTAATAGGGTTGGTTACACAAAGGGAAGGTGTTAACACCCAAAGTGTCCTAGGTACTCCTAGGGAGCCCTTTTTATGTGTGTATGTGTCTTTGGTATAAAAGATGTTTGAGAAAAAATAGAGTGTGAGGATGAGAAAAGAATTCATTGATTATATTTTTGTGTTTGACAAGACCTTCGGACTTATGCCTACGTACCAACATAAAAATAAGGGATTAAAACCTCGTAGTTCATGGTATCAATTTCAAAGTGAGTGGATTGCTTTTAATCAAAATTAAAGTTAAAAGGGGCACCAAGAGCCCAGAAGTTTGAATGAATGTTAGTTCTTTTTGTCTTTTTAAATTTTAAGTCAATATGATTAGATTTATTTACAAGTTTGATTTAAGAAAAAGGTTTGAAAATTCATTGGCATAAGGCCAAAGTTTCTAATCATTTAAATAGATTCTAAGTTTGAAATCACAAGCAAAAGAGATCTTTGAAAAAAGGGAGAGATTTTGAAATTTAAGAAGTGGAAGAAGATGAAGAGACTAATCCTAAGCATAAATTTAAAAGTTAAGAATTGAAAATATCTGACCAATGGGATGCAATCCAACAGACAAGAATGTCATATAGAAAATCCACTTTCCCTTTGGACTCTGAATCAAGCAATTATCAACATGCAATTAGCAATATCAAGCATCATGAAGATCTAGGCATCAAATAAAGATGGCCACATCCAAGCAAGCAAGTCCCAAAGCTAGCAGTCTTCTTTGTCTTCTCATGTATCGGATGAAATACTCCTTGATTAACTCAGAATAATGCTTCAGACATAAGATCAAAATAACAGTTGCATCAAGACCATGTAGCAGATAAGTTCAAATAGATCCCAATACTTGCATCAGGTGAAGGCTCAAATCACAATAACTTGTTCTCAAAATGTTGGCATTGGCCAAGTCCTTTTGCATATGGAATGTTACCTAATCCTAAGTCTTAAAGTTGAGATCAAACTCAACAGTCCACCAAACATTTTTTAGGTTTTTTTGTGATTTATTAGATATTTTAAGGTCCTAGGACCACAAGCACAAACAAAATACACAAACAAATATATATACAATCACAATATATGGCTCAAATGAGCAAAGTAAAAATGACATAAACATAAACAAGTTAAATGATATGTAAATGACAATGAATGATAAATGACTAGAAATTAAATTGCATAAAGTAAATGACTTGAAAGTAAAGAAGGATTAATAAGAGTTAGTCAAATGTTAGCCAAAGTTAATTGGATGTTAGTGGTGTTTTGCTTTTCAATTGATTAAGTCATTCTTTGGAGAACACTCAACCATCTATTCACAATCATGGATCCTTGAACCAAGACATTTTTCATAGGAAGGAAAAAAGGCCAAGTTTCCATACAATAGCATGGAATATGGGAGACTTACAATCTCACTTACTAGAATCATATGCCTTTAGGGTCAAAATTTAGCTCTATATTAAGCAATCGTAATTGGACTTATGTAGAAGTAACAACTATCTGAGGTCGGACAATAAAAATTTAGGTGCTAATGCATGTTAGAGTTTTGGTATAACGAACCAAACTCCTAAAACATACCACACACTAAAAGAAAAGATCAAAAGGGATGAACCTATCTCATCCATACTTGTATTGGTTCATCTGACACAAGGTCATTGATGAACCAATTAGCCTTAGGATATTGAGATTTCATAGGTTAATGAAAAGAATGGTAAAGAATGGGGATGAATATGAAGAGGGAGGGGAGATGAGAGAAACACAAATCGGTCGTGGGAGGAATTTTATCAAATTAAAACCATTCATTCATTTTGGGAGATGAAATATTCATTTCATCAATCCCCTAAATCCAATGATTTTAATCCAATAAAAGTCAAATCAACCTTGACCAAGGCCCAATCAAATAGTCACACATCACAAGACCATAAAAATGACTCAACATAATTTTTACACAATTAATCAATTAAAAATGAATTAAAATACAATTTTATTTGGTCAAAACCTAAAATCTCTTCAAAACACCAAATAAATGACCAAGAGATTTATCCTAGGTCAAAAAGGGTCAAAGGACCATGGAAAAAAAATTCATGATTTTTGAAAAGTCATAAGTATTTTTAAAAAATTAAAAATATGCACAAAAACATTTACTTCATGAAAAATATCAAAATTAATCCAAAAAATACTTTTAATTCAGAAAATGAAAGAGAAATTTTTTTAATGATTTTTGGTGAAAGTCCCATATTTTTTGGATTAAAAATGAAATTAATATGAATTAAACAAAATAAAGGGATTAAATGAAGAGAAAAAAACAAGGGTCATCAGATCTCCCTCATTAATTGAGGTGGGAAATTTGATGGCCACGCGCTGGAGTGCACTAAACACCCGAGTCAAACGTGTGATAACATGAGTCAACCAAAACAAAGGCCATGATTAAAACGTTGGACGAAGATCAGATGGTTCAGGTCATGCCAACACACCACCGGAGCCATAGCTCCGGTCATCTTCTCCGGGGATGACCACCAGACTGGTCCAACCAAAACTTCAAGAAAAATAAAAAATGAGCACACTAATTTAAAGATAAAATGCCCAGAAACACGAATCTGACCTCCATTTCTTCCAATTCCAAGTATATCGAAAGATACATGGATTTAAAATTTAAGGTTCATGATCTGAGTTGCTTCGACTTGACCTCAAAGTAGCTCAATTTTGTTGCCTACATTGGTAGGACTTTAGTAAACCAAAAATCACAAAGAATAGTGAAGAATTGAGAGAGAATCGAAGAGATGAAGTTTCTGAATTTTCACCTTCGAGTTGCTTCAAATTTGCTTGATTTTGATATGGATTTGCTTGATTCCTCTTCCTCTTGCTTGTAATGATAAATTGAGATGGAAAGGACAATGAATTCTTGGAGTTTGAATTTCAAAACAGAAGGTGAAATTCAAACTCGATTTTAAAGAAATCTTCAAGCAATTCTATTGAGGGAGGGGTTTGAGTTGTCTTGGCAAAGCTTGGGCCAGATATTGATGAAGTTCTGAGCTCATAGCACTTGTATTTATAGCCAATTCAAATGCCTTCCACACACTTTCTTTTGAAATCCAAAAATAGAAATTGCATCATGCAAGCTTGCATGGGTGTATAAAAATCCGAAAGAATGATTGGAGATGGTCCAAAATCGTGCGCATGTGATTGTGAAAGCAATTCATTAAGCCACGCAATGGGGAACGGAAATTGGTTATGAGAATCTTCCAAATGGTACCATGCATTACACCCATGCGCAAGTCCTTCAATATTGATCCAGATGAGATGATATTGGACTTTTTGGAAAGATAAGATCAAGGGGAACAACTTTTATGTTGAATACTTTTCCATTTGAAGCTTGGATCATGATGAATTTTGAGGTGGAAGTTTGAAAAATCAAACATAAATGAAAATTTTCTAAGTACCAAGTCAAATGTTCACTTCTTCCACCTTGAATAACTTTTGTTATGGGCTTCAAATGGAAAAAGTTCATCCATCAAATTTGTATATATTTCAAACCTATTCAATTTGGTCAAAAATTTGACCTCATTTAGATTTGGCATGAAGGAGTTATGTATTTTAGAAGTTGAGGAAAATCACTTGTTCAATGGTAATGGCCCAAAATGACCTATAATGTTTCCTCTTGGCACATGCATTTGCAAGTTGAACTTTAACTTCCTCCAAACATAAAAGTTTAATAGTACACATTGAATTTGATCATGTAGTTTTAATGTATTTCATATCATAAAAATTGAGCAAGTTATGGTATTGGGAAGTTGACCTCCTAACTAGGGTTCAGACAAAATAACCTATAATCTTTCACCATAAAAATGACTTTCTAATAAAAACTAGATATTTACTTCAACATGAAAGTTGTTTGGAATGTCATTATGACTAACATTTCTCTTGGAATAATTTTCATATGATAAAAATTGTAGGAGATAGGGTCTAGGGAACCCTAGTTTTGACCAGTTGACTTTCTCTGGTCATCCACCATGAACCATCTTGCTACCTTGACATTCTCTTGATTTTTGGGACTCATGGAGGATCATATATGTGTAAGATGATGTAATATGAAGTATACCTTGAAATATTTGATCAATTGATGAAGAAACTTGCTGAGGAAGTCACACAAGATACCTAGATGAATTAGGGCTTCCTAGGTAAACAAGGTTCAAACTCTTGATGAATTCTTGATCAAAATGATATGTGAAGACCATGGGGATCAATATATGATGTCCAGAGTCAATGTGAACTATCTCTTGATTAGTCTCTTTGTATTGAGGGTCTTAAACCCTAGGTATGAGATTGATGAGGCATTGGTGGATGCACACACTACCTACAAAAGTAACAAACTATATATTGACATGTTTTTGGTATTTTGGTTAGTAAATAATGAAAAACAAAGTATGATACAATCAAATGTGCTTGGTGATCTCTCCCAATGCAAACCCAATGAATGAGGGGTAAGGAGGATGCCAAAGTGTGATCCTAAAGCCAATGCATATGATGAGATAGCATGAGGGATCTTAGGGTTAAAATTGGGGTCTTACAACTTCCCCTATTTAAGGACACTCTAACTGAGGATGTGAAGCTTAAAATATTCGTATCGACTCAGTAGAATGGGCCTAAATAACAACATATAGAAACAAATTTTGGTCCCTAAGAGACCTCATGATGCATATGATATAAGATGCTAAGAATAATCTCTGTGGGGAAAATATTGCCATAAAGGAAAAGAATCCAGAGAGACTAAAAGTCCACATGAGCATAGTGCATTCTGTAAGGACCGCTCACTGGGGAGACAGAGACTCTGGAGATAAGAGTTGTACGTAGGCCAGGCTACGACTTGAAAATTGATGGAGACACTAGGGAATTCCATGAAAATATATCAATGGAAGGACTCGATCGGGGATAAGGGAAACTTGTAGAGGAAACAGGTACATCAAAACAAGACTAAAATACTCGATTCAAACAGATAGTTGGAGACTTCACTAAGGAAATATGCACTTAAACTCAACTGGGGAAGAATGAACTTCGACACAGGAGTACTAGAAGTACATTATCTATTACTGGTTATTGGGTATGAAGATAACATATTCTGACAAAGAGGCATCCATTACCGATTAGGGTAAACATATCAAGGATGACCCGTTGAGGAAAAAGTATGTGTATTCATTACCGATTACTGAGTAAGAATAGCCTACTAGGAAAACATCAAATAGGATTTACAACTATCGGTTATTGGGCAGAAGACCAAAGAAAGAGAATATCTGTCACTGGTTAAAGTGAACATATCAAGGATATCTCAGAGGAAGAATATTCGTCATCGGTTAGGATGAACATATCAAGGATATCTCAGAGGAAGAATATTCGTCATCGGTTATGATTATGCTGACAAAACTATCGCAAAGGGATGGGTGCAAATCAACTGGAGAAACATGTTGGGGATGGATGCAAATCATCTGGCTCTGAATATCTCAACCCTGGCTAGGGAAAGAGAAAAGATCTGCCGAGGATCTAAATTGCCAACTCTGCGGGGAATTTTAGGTCAACACCATATCAAATGGGGGACAACCTCGCAGGGGACTAAATCAAATATTGCTCAAGATCAACACTGTCGGGAATCATAAATGAACTCCGTCGGGGACTACAGGAGATAAAACTCTATACGGGATCTGAGTTAAACTGTTGAAGATGTGATCCTCCAAATCAACCATGGCAGTGACCTACACACACAGCTGGGGATGCCGAACTACTGTTGGGGAGGAAAAGGTTACCAAACCAACTACTCGGGAAGACCAACGATGCTTCGCACTTTAGGACTTACCTGTTTTTAGATTGCTGTTGATATTCCTTACTGAAGTTGATTGCTCTTAAAGTGATTGCTTTCATTGTTTAAGAAAAATGATTTTTATTTATTAATTTATTTCAAAATTATCATCATAAAAATCCAATTCTATTTAGCTGAAAAATAAATAAAAGTAGAAACAATTGGATAAAAAGCTCAACTTTATTTAATATAATGGTAATCTGTAAATGACAAGACTCCATAGATCTTTACAAAGTTGAAAAAATGGTAATTTACATGGAAAAGGGCTACATTGAACACAATGATCACTAATCCTTCTACCAACTTCAATATCCACGGTGCTCTTGGCTTCAGTTGAGAATGACAAATCAGAACTTAATGACTTGCTCAAAATTGTTCCCATGACTGGGAATCAACCAAATGCAGTTACTTGCCATAATCCCTATTTTTTTTGCATAGATTTCCCCAAGGTGGGGTACCCAATCTATCGGGACGAATTGTCTATTTTATGTCTCTAACTTTTGCCTGGATCTCCCTTTCAGGTTTTCAATCCACCAAGACGCTCATTTTTGCCTAAGCCGCCCTTTCGGGTTTTCAACTTAGCGAGCTGTTCTTTTTCGTTTTAGGCGAAGTATTTTTTTACTGCATCAGCGTTCACAGGACGAGTGAACTCTTCACCATCCATAGTTGTAAGAATCAAAGCACCGCCTGAAAAGACTCTTTTAACAACATATGGGCCTTCATAATTAGGAGTCCATTTGCCTCTAGCATCAGGTTTTAAAGATAAAATCTTCTTGAGCACAAGGTCACCTTCTCGAAACACACAAGGCTTGACCTTCTTATCAAATGCCTTCTTCATTCTCTGCTGGTATAACTGACCATGGCACATGGCAGTCAACTTCTTCTCTTCAATCAAATTCAGCTAGTCATACCTGGTTTGACACCATTCAACTTCTGTCAACTTGACTTCCATCAAGACACACAGTGATGGAATCTCAACCTCTATGGGGAGCATAACTTCCATACCATAAACAAGTGAGAAAGGGGTTGCCCCAATTGAAGTGCGGATGGATGTACGGTACCCATGCAAAGCAAATGGGAGCATTTCATGCCAATCTTTATATGTCACAACCATTTTCTGAATGATCTTGTTGATGTTCTTGTTTGCAGCTTCAACAACCCCATTCATCTTAGGTCTGTAGGGAGAAGAATTATGGTGTGCAATCTTGAAGTCTTTGCAAAGAGCTTCCACCATATTGTTGTTCAAGTTCGATCCATTATCAGTAATGATCTTACTTGGCACACCATAGTGACACATAATCTGATTCTTGATAAACCTCACAATAACTTGCTTGGTTACATTTGCGTATGATGCCGCTTCAACTCACTTTGTGAAGTAATCAATAGCCACCAAAATGAAATGATGTCCGTTCGAAGCTTTGGGCTCTACCAATCATATCAATTCCCCACATGGAGAAGGGCGATGGAGAGGAAATAACATTCAACAGTGTTGGAGGAACATGAATCTTATCGGCATAAATTTCACACTTGTGGCATTTCTTCACAAACTTGCAACAATCAGATTCCATTGTCAGCCAATAGTAACCTGCTATCAACATTTTCATCGCCATAACATGTCCATTGGCATGAGTACCAAAGGAACCTTCATGGACTTCATTCATCAACATGTCTGCTTCGTGTCTATCCACGCATCTGAGCAAAACCATATCAAAGTTTTTCTTGTAAAGCACATCACCGTTCAGGTAGAAGTTGCCAACTAATCTCCCATTAGTTTCCCTTATCTTTCAAATATGCCCCAGGCGGGTAAATCTGACTTTGGAGGAAACACTTGATATCAAAATACCATGGCTTCTCATCTTTGACCTCTTCAAACAAATACATGAGCTGGCCTATCTAGACGCATCACGGTCAAATTAGGAACTTCATTCCAAAATTTCACCACAATCATTGAAGCCAATGTTGCAAGAGCATCTGCTATCCGGTTTTCATCTCGAGGGATATGATGAAACTCAACCTTTGTAAAAAAAGTTGAAATCCTCCTTGCATAATTTCTATATGGTATCAAACCGGGTCGATTCGTCCCCCATTCACCTTTGATATGATTTACAACCAAAGTTGAATCTCCATAGACGTTAAGGTATTTTATTCTGAGATCAATGGCCTCTTCAAACCCCATAATGCAAGCTTCATACTCAACCATATTGTTTGTACATTTGAAAGTTAGTTTAGCTGTAAATGGAAAATGAGTGCCTTGAGAAGTAATAATCACTACCCCAATGCCATTACCATAAGAATTAACAGCTCCATCAAATACCATGCCATAACGGGAACCAAGTCCTTACCCTTCTTCAAGCAATGGTTCATCATAATATTTCATTTTCAAATAAAAAATCTCTTCATCAGGAAAGTCATACTGCACTGACTGGTAATCTCCAATAGGTTGGTGAGCCAAATGGTCAGTCAAGACACTACCCTTATTCTCTTTTAGAGATCGGTATTCAATATCATACTCTGATAACAACATCTGCCAACGGGAAATCCTCCCTGTAGTACCTCAAATTTTCCCTCCTCATCCATGCATTCATTTTAGGTCATTTAACATTTCATATTGCATTTCATCATGTCAATCAGATTTAGCTCCAAGAGAGTGTCTTCCAAGAAGCTTGTATTCATCTGGGTATCAAAGTCAAAGTAGGGTTCCTCGAGGATTGAGATGCAATCTTGGTTTGAAGGTCTTATGGATGTTCTATAGAGCTCTTGGAAGCTAGGGTTTCATGTTCAGAGATTTTCGTCAAAGGATCAAGCTTAATGGGCTCAATATAGTTCAAAATTCAACTATGAAGTCAAAAGTCAACTGTTGGTCAACTGAGGGTCAAATGGTTAGGGAATGACTTGAGATACTTCAAACATGTTCAAATGGGGTCTATTCATCATTCAAAACATTAATCTTGAAGGAACAAAGGTCCAATGCACAGGTTACCAAATTTGGAAAGATGTTCCTGAGTTGTCATGCTCGCTAGGTGAGCAGAATGGTTCGCCTAGCGAGCACCAAGATAAACCACCAGAGTCACCTGCGCCCAGAAGGTCTGTCATGCTCGCTAGGCGAGAAATCCTTCGCTAGGCGAAGCCCACGCTTCCTCCTTCGCTCCAGCGAACCATGATGATGTTGCTACTGGAATTGCTCGCTACCTGCTCGCTGGATGCTCGCCTAGCGAGTAAGTGCTAGCTGTGTTTTCATCCAAGTCTGGGAGTGTTCGCTGGAACCTCGCTGAGCGTTCGCCTAGCGAACCCTTCGCTACCTCACTCGCCTAGCGAGTTTGCCAATAAAAAGACAAATAACCAGAAATGATTATGGACTTGGACTCTCTCATTTGAGCCCACCAAGCCACGAAAATCAAAGTATAAATTCTAAATTTCCTTTGAGCAAAACCCTAGGATCCTATTCTAATTTTTTGGTGCAGCCTCCACACACACTGAAAAAAAAACACACTTTTCATTCGGACTCTGACTCTGAGACTTTTCACTTACATCTCACGTAAACCCTTACATTGCTCTACAAACCCAACCGTGCAATTCAATTTCAATCGATCTCTCCAATCAGGTTTGCCCTATTTCCACTACTTTATGCTTTCAATTTGAAATTTCTGAATGTATGAGGTATTATGGGTGAATTTGAAAGAGTGGGTATCGTTAGGTTTTGCATGTGGGTTTAAATGTGCATGAATGTGTAGAACAATATCTTGAATGGTCGATCACTCAGTTTCTGAAATGGGTACCATAGGATTTAGGGGTTTCGGAAATCGTACTGTTATCAAAGAAGAACCCAGAACCCGCAACCATTCGCTAGCACCTCGCTAGGCGAATCTGTAGCGAAGCTTCGCTAAGTCTTCGCTAAGCGAAGAAGTAGCGATCGCGACAATAGCTGTTTTTTCTGTTTGCTCTCTAATATGTTTTGTGTTTGCTATGACATGCTTTCTATTGCATCCGGGCACATGTTTTAGTATGTAGGTCATGTCTTGATGTGTGGATCCTTGCCCCCTGACTTTGGGTTTTGATATCCTTTTGATGCATTTGTTTGACAGAGGTTTAGGCCTCCTATCCTTGGGTGTTTTCGTGAACTTTAATGGCATGATTCATGTGGTTACATTTTGATTCTGGTTTGGTGCAACTCTTGATTGCACCCCATCTTGTTATTCTAACTTGTTTGTTGAGTTTTTGTGAGGGCTCGCATGACTCTTGAGGAGATAGCTGGCTTGGTATTCCACTTTATTTGTGGGATACCATTTGGAGATTTATTCTGATTGCTTTGCTGACTTGCTTTCTTTGATGGTGCTGGCCTGAGAGATCTCTGGGTTTCTTGTTTCTTTAGTTGCTGTTACTTCGGATCTTTATCCGTGTGGTAGATCTCTTGATCCCTTTTACATCTTTTCAGCGTTTTACCGCTTTCTTAGCTGGAAGACCTCGATAGGAGGCAATGTTTTTTTGTGTTTACTTTTGTGCCCAAAGACCTCCAAGAGGAGGCACCCGTGCTAAAGACCTCCATGAAGAGGCAATTGACGGATAAAAGGGATTAGTAGTCAATCCCCCGTTATTCAGTGTGTCGTTCTTTATGCTCGCACTACGTGTCGATGCTTCAGAACAAAAGCCCAATATCTTTTGTCCAGTTAGTCAGTGGAGAGGGTTCCATCTTTCTGAACCCCCGCGCTTTGTCATGAGCTCACCCTGTCCAGTGTTAAGAGCTATGACGTCTTATCCTCATTACCCTTTTGATCTGCTCACCCTGACGTTCAATGTCAGTGGTTAAGAGCCCATTTGATTACCTTTCCATGGCTTGTTTGTCGAGGTTGATATGACCCCTCTTGACTAAAGCCCTACCCATGTATGTTTGAGCCCCCTTGTTGGTGTGTTTACTTTATGCTATATTTTTTTTTGTGGTGTGATCGTCTCCCCATAGGATTGCTAGGCTTCGTATAGTCTCTCGTCTGCATGTCAATTAAGGTAGCACGGTTCCTTCATCTAGGACTTCCTTTTTTGCATGAGCATTCCTAAAACACAAACAAACTCATTGATTTTTCTTCTCCTAAGAACACGTTAACTCCTTCTACTACAGGCGAGTAAGTCTCCAAAGGTCGAGCATCCGGTAGATTGCGTAGTAACGTCGTTCACCTAAAAAACACAAAACAAACAAAAATAGGTTAGCCGAGCTACGGTGCTCTGATTCTCAATCCTTCTTGAGATACGTATGCAGCAGGGTAGGGCCTGTGCGAGCAATAACTCTTTCTTTTCTCTACTTTGATTTTTTCTCTTTCGCATCGCATATAGGACTTTTTATACACACACTTTAGACGTAAATAGCAAACGTGGATCCTGTGGAGTACCACAGACGTGAAGGGGTGCGATAACCTTCCCTTGCCGTAACCGGCCCCCTTACTCAGTTTTCTTTGGTTCGAGACTTTGTTTTATCCGTTCCCTCTTGGTTATGCAGTACTACATTTCCCTCCTCTTGGGATAAAAGTACATAGCTGGCGACTCTACTCTTTTTCCGCGCCACCTCTTTTCGCGTTTGTACTTGGATTTGGGAAATCCGGGGAGCGACACTCCCAGTTAAAGCAAGCTTCTCAAAAATATACTTGATTGGATCCATTTTGGATATCAACCAAGTAGTATGTGTAAGACCCTAATTTTGACCCTAAGATCCCTCATGGCATCATATCATTGCTCTTTGCATTTTGCCTCAAGGATCATAGCATCTTGGCTCCTTAACCCTAGGGTTGGGACTTGTGTGAGTATGTTTGAGACCACCAAGTATGTTTGAATTGTATATTATTGCTTTTCTTCTTTTGTTTACTAACCAAAAGCACAAAGCAGTCATGTGATCCAAGGCTCCTAGGAGGCCCCCATACTCTTTGAAGTGGCCAGATGAAGATGAAAGCAAGCATGACAATGGTTCCCAAAGCTTTCAATCATCATATATGCCTCCCAAGTATCTCAATTTGTCAATTTGATCAAGATAAACCAAAGGGCTTGAAGATTGTTTCCCAAGGAAACCCTAATTCAACTGTGCATTGACTGTGCCTTGCTCATGAAGCAACCTCAACCTATGATCAAATTCAATCAAGGGAAGTTCTTTCATTAATCATTTTATGCATATATGAGCCTATTTAAGTGTCCTCAATCATTCATTCATCAAGATTTGAAGTTTGGACTTGAGAAGTTGACCAGTCAAATCATCTGACTATTTTGAAATCCACTGAGACCTAACTTTTGATGTGTTTGTCAAATGAAGATGATCCCAAGAGAAAACATGTTATTAAGAACCATATGAACAACTCTCATGTTCATGAAAATTTAATTTGAAACTTGTAAGTTCATCATTCATTTCAAAATATTATAGGTCATTTTGATTGAAACCCTAATTTTAGGTCAACTTCCCAAGGACCTAACTCCTTCATTTTTTATGATTTTTAGGTGAGACCAAGTGCATTGGAAATTTTAAGATGTCTACTTAAAATGTTATGTTGGACAAAATTTCATAATCCTAAAAGAAATACATGTGATAATACAAAACATTATAGGTCACTTTGGACCAAAGCCATTGAATCTTGAAAAAGTCCAACTTCAAGTGCCCATAACTTTCTCATCAAAAATCCAAATGCTGCAAAATTTAAGTCCAAATTGATTATATTGAAAATATCTACAACTTCTTTGTTTAAGGTTTTGTCATTTGAAGCTTGCATCATTGAAACAGAAGGGCTTGAAGTTGGTCCTTTTTGGCAAATTTTCCAAATGCATATTTTGTACCTTGAACTTCATGGCTAGTTTTCAATATTTTTCAAACTCCAAATGGATTTTTGTTCAACATAGGTTTTGTTCCTTATGTCAAGACCTTTCCAACCATTACTCACATGCCTATGTTTGGATTTTCCAAATGTGATTTTCGAAGAGATGAATATTTGTGATCATTTATGGAAACCAAGTGAAATCTTCATGTACAAGCTAATGCCTTGCAATCTGCACGTCCAAACCATCTCATAATCATTTAAGCTTGCATTTACAATTGGTTTTGAGCCTCACATGCGCCTGTACAGGCCCATGCATGGAGGACCCAATTCACATGCACACGAGTTTACTCACCTCTTTGCATCAGCTGTGGCTATAAATAGAAGCACCATTTCATTCAATTGGCAACCTGAAGGCGCCTGAACCCCTGCTATATTGATTCCCCAACCTCTCACCAAAGGAATTTGCATTTTCACTTTGCATTTTCAAGTGTGATTTTCAACAACATCAGTTGATTATCATCACTAATTCCTAAGCCTAGCTCTCATACCAAGCATCAGGATCAAGCTGCAAGCAAAGGATTGGTTGAATTATGCTCATAAAAGCTGCTCTACAAAGGTTTACACCCTAACTGTTTTTCTTCGAATCTCACTGATTATTGTGCATTGCTTGTGTTGGTTTGCATTTCCGAAGTCCTCGTGTGAGAGGCAAGCCAATGGTGGCTTTAATTTTGTGAATTGGTGAACTTCAGGTTGAACACCTAGTTTTTCAACCTTAGATTTCTTCTTCGATAAGAGTCTTGAGCAAAAACTAAGGTTACAGGGGTGATGTACATCACCCCAACTTTAATTTGGTATATGGATCGCGTGTTTTAGTTGAGGTTTCAAAACCTGCAACTGGTGGTCGTGTAAGACCCCAATTTTGTCCCTAAGATCCCTCATGGCATCATATCTCGATGCCTTTCTTTTCGGATGATTTATCCTTTATTAACCCAGTAATCGGTTGTGGATAATCTTCCATGCGAGTATACTATCCACGTTCTGACGGTAATGGATAATATATCTCATGCACTCTTCAGTCGAAGCCTGTTGTGTTTCCCTAGTCGAGTAAGATTCGTTGTCCCTTTGCGGAATCGAATATTTCTTCCCCTTTTTGAGCGTATCTCCCAGTAGCGGGTGATATGTATCCTGGATAATTGCCGTATGCTTGCAATTGATCCCCAACGAGTTATCTTTCGTCTACCCTGTTGTTGTTGGTAACGATTGTTTCTCTTTTCGGTCGGTCACCTATTATATGCCCAGTAACCGGTATCCCTGGTGTTCCTTCCATGCGAGTATATTATCTATGTTCTGACGGTAATAGATAATATATCTCATGCGAGTATACTATCCACGTTCTGACGGTAATGGATAATATATCTCATGCACTCTTTGGTTGAAGCTTTTGTCTTTCCCCATTTGAGTAAGATTCGTTTTCCCGTTGCGGAGTCGAATGTCCATCCTGTAAGTCGATTTGCTTTTTTAAGCCCTCCTTTCGTATGATGAGTGTTTTGGCATATGTACCAATTCACGCTTTGGTTGGTCACCTATTATATACCCAGTAACCGGTATCACTGGTGTTCCTTCCTTTCTGCTCCCTATTATGACCTTGGTCCCCTGTGGAGTCAGATTTTCCTGAGTTGATGTACCTTTTTCAGGTCTTTCTCAGATGTTTGGTTGATTGATATCTCTCACCCTTATACCGGTCTTAGATATTCATTCTTCCTGAGCTTGTTGATTCTTTCACCCAGTAACCGGTGTTTAGATCGCATGTCTCTTTGAGCTTGTTACCCAGTAACCGGTAACACCTCATCTTGCAGATTTTCTCCAGGAGAGTCTCTTTGTTAGACATCCCCCAGTGGAGTTTCTGTTGTGATTTTACCCTTTTGCTGTATTGGCGTTTTCCCCAATATATGCAATTTTCCCTAGCAGGGAGGTTCTGTGTGAATCTTTCCCCAGTTTGAGTCCTTTACTCTCCAGTGAAGTCTCCAGTCCAGTCGTGTCCTGCTCGCGTTGTGTCTAATTCTTTGTTTCCCCTAATTCTGAGTCGTGTCTTGCTCACGCATTTCTTTTCTTATCCCCATAAGAGTCCTGTTAGAGTCTCTGTTCCTGGTGAGTGTATCACTCCGATGGATCGTCTTTTCTTCTTTGTGGACCTATATTCCCACAGAGTTTGTTTCTTTTGCATTCATACATCTGCATCATGAGGTCTCTTAGGGACCAAAATTTGTCTCATTATTGTTATTTAAGCCCATTCTACCGCGTCGAAATGAAGATTTTAACCTTCACTTCTCCGGCTAGAGTGACCTTAAATAGGGGCATCTGTAAGACCCCAATTTTGTCCCTAAGATCCCTCATGGCATCATATCATAACATTGCATTGCCTCAAGGATCATTAGACACCTTGCTTCCTTCCCTGTGGGTGGGATATTTCTTGAGAGTGGTTCTTGATCACCAAGCATTGCTTGCATTTGTATATCATTTGCTTTTCTTTTAATCACTAACCAAAATGTACAAAAATATGTCATTAACCTTTGTTACTTGCAGCTTAAGCAGTCAATAGACAAGGCAATTCAAGTGAATCTTGTGTGCAAGAGATGAAGTTTCCATTGAGATATGGATCATGTGATCATTTCATGGAGCTCATGTGAGCTATAGGTTCATTTTGGAGCAAGTTCCCAAGTGGTTGAGGCCCCAAATTCATCAGAACATTTTCAGGTCATCTAAGGGCCTATGCAGTCAACTGAAAAGTCAAATGTGGATTTTGAATTGAGAAATTGAGTTTCTTCATCCCATTCATGTCCAAATCATGCTTATTCATCATTTCAAAGATCAAGGTTGAAGAATTTGAAGCCAAGTCCAAAGTTTCCAAAAATGGAAAGTGACCTATAATTGCAACTTTCCAAAAATGGCAAGTTTTTGATCCAACTTCAACTCAACTTTCCATCATCAAAGAAGCTTCAAATGAAATTTTGTCCAACATGAAAGTTGAAGATCTCTCTCTCCCATTTCCAAAAAGTCCAAGATCATGAGCATCTGATGAATGGTTGAAGAGATGTGATCAAATCATTGCCAAGGGTGCTTGAAACTTCAAATGAGCATAACTTTTGAACCAAAGCTCCAAATTGAGTGGTTCTTTTTGCAATATTCTTCTCTTGACCTCTAATTTCCAAATCATGCATCACATTACATAAAATCTCATCACATAATCATTTGTTATTTCATGACTTTTTTGGAGGGAAAATGGCAAATTTAAAAATGGTGCATTGTATGGACTTTCTACCATTGCCAATGTGTTTAAAAGATGATTTTAAGTGACTTTGATGAAGGAAGTGGCACTGTTCACGTGGGTTTACTACATGCACCATGAAATTTTCAAGTTTTGGTCATAACACCTTATTTTCATTAATTTCAACTAAACATGATTAACTTTTAATTAAATTGAGATTAGGACATCATATAAATAGAAACCCTAACAGAATTTGAGAAAAACTTGATCATTTCACCATTTTCTAGATCTAGAAATTTTTGCCTCCAAAATTTTCTCCTAAGCATAATTCAAATTTCTTCAACATAACACCTTGTTTTGATTGAAGAATCATGATCAGTGAGTGTGATTAAGTGTGATTCCAGCTTCTGTTTGAGGAATTCGAGTCAGGATTGTGCATACAAGTTCAAGAACATAACAATGGCAATTTAGATTTAAGCTAGATCTACATGTTTCCAAGCCTCAAATTCATCATCAAACTTCATAACAAGTGATTTGGAGTGGATTTGCATGCTTGCTTGGCCTGGAATCTACAGAATTCAAGAACTGATCTTCAAGAGGTCACATTTTCGATCACCTTAATTATCTGTTTTATGTGTATAATATTGTAGAACATTTGATGCTGATCGATCTGATATAAATTTCGTGCGATTTGGATAAGAATTGAGAGAGATATGCTTGATTGAAGTTTTGAATGTTAACTTGATTTTGCTTCGTTTTGCATGAATCATGATGAATTAACATGAAATATTGTTTGATCTATAACCTACATGACATCAGGATTTGAATGATGCAAAAAATTTTGAAATCTGAGAAATTCTAGAAATTCTGGAAAATATTTGATGAACTTCATGCTGTTCATCTTCATCTTCGTGAAGAAGATGAAGATCTTCATGTTAGCGACGGCATAGTGACGGCTTAGCGTCCAAACTGGTGCGCTAGGGTTCTTGATGAAGAACGCGCTCGGGCCTTGTTTGATCCGTTGGTTCCCACTTCGATTCCTGCTTCAGGCGTTTTGGAATTTATTTTTCACTTTAGCGCTCATTTGAATCTGAACACGGTTCGATTCTAGCGCATGTCACATTTTCAAATTCTTTTTCATTTTCCATTTTCCCTCCAATTTAATACATGCCATGTCCATTTTGATTTCATATTTTTTTCTCCAACTTTAAAAATCCATAACTAATTGAAAAAATCATCCAATTAATCCCATTCTTTTTGCAAAATGATCCTTTGTTTGTATAGAATTTTATGATGTTGATTTCATGATTTTACACTTCCTGGATTTTGATTTGTGCTAGACTTTGTGATCATATGTGCATTTGTGACCTTGCCTTACTCTTTCTATTGTGAAATGCTTGATATTGATCCAATTGCTACCAAATTTTGCATGATGATTCTTGACATGTTAATTGACATTTTGGTTTTGGTTTGAAATTTTTCCCATGCTCCATTCCTGTTTTGTGTATGTGTTAACATGGTGTGACAATTTGTGTCACACATTTGGTTGATCAACTTATGCAATTTAATTTCCATATCAAATGACTTCTGTTGATCCTGATTTTTTATATGATGATTGTATTGGATGTGTTGACTGCTCATGAATTTTTCCAGAATCATTTGAATCATTTCTGTTTTGATTTGAAATCTTCATTCATGATGATCATATATGAGCTTTGAAATTGTCTTTGACTTCCTTTGCACATGAAATGCCTTTGCATGGTGATTTTGTTTTGGTCCTTTTTAGGACATGTTAATATGTGTTTGAAGTTGCATTGGGTTGAATTTCAGCTCCTGTTTTGAATTTTTTCTTCACCTTTGATCCTAGGCTTTGACCTAGTGGTTTGGACTTACATTTGAGCTTTGAATTTCAGGACCAAGCACTCAATTTCCATGGTTGATGTTGCTTCATCACTTGAATGTTGATATTTGCTTTTGATTGCTAACATTTTCTATTTTGTAGGTTGATGATAGCTCACTTGAGTTTGCCTTATGGCTTATGTGTTGTACATTGGGATTGTCTGTTTGTTATTGACTGTTGTCTGTTTGTCTGAGTATTGTACTGATTTGTTTAGTTGTTTCCACAGGTACTTAAGTTGCTTTAAGTTCATTTGAACTTTGCTTTGCTTTTGCTTGTGGTTGGCATACCACTTAGGTATAACCCCTAATATTCATGTAGTCTGGAAGACCTGTCATGTTACTTTGGTAGGCACCTGTCTGAAGCCCTCCTTAAGAGGCCATGTCTTTGATTGTTTATATTTGTGCCAAGCAGGTAAAGTCCTCTTAAGAGGCAATTGGCAGATAAAAGGGATGTGTAATCCATCCCCTGCTATTCAGTTGTGTCATTCACTTTGCTCACACCATGTATTGATGCATTGTGAATAAAAACCCAAGATCTTATAGAGTCAATCATATGTGGAGAAGAGTTCCTACATTCTGAACTCCCACACTTTCTATTGATTAAAGCTCTCCCAGGCCCGGGATAAGAGCTATGAGGCATAACCCTCATCTCCATTTCATCTGCTTCACCCTAACTCTCAATGTTAGGGTTAAGAGCTCAAAACACCCCATTCCAGTTGGCTTGTTTCTAAAGCTTAACCTTGATTGAGCCTCTTGATTGTGTATGGTGTGTGCTAACTGATTGCTTGATTGCTTAACTGTGCATCTTTCATTGTTTGCTTTTGCATATCTACTTGCATCATTCCATGTGCTTGCTTTTAGCTTTTCATAGCATGTTTGTTTATGAGAGGAGTCAATTGTAAGTCCAGTTATTGGAAGTTGTTTCCTATGATCATTCCTGGGAGACTAGTGTAAGTCCATTGATTGGCATCTGGTATCCATCTTTGTTTTGTGAGACTAGTGTAAGTCCATTGATTGGCATCTGGTATCCATCTTTGCTTTGTGAGATTGGTGTAAGTCCATTGATTGGCATCTGGTATCCTTGTTTTGTTCATTTTGTGAGATTGGTGTAAGTCCATTGATTGGCATCCGGTATCCATTTATGTTGTTTATTTGTTATCACTTGTTGCCCTTTTCCAAAGGAATCACTTGGATCATCTACATATGATCTCAAGAGGTGAACCTCTGAGAAGTTTTACATCCCTTAACCCCTCACCCTTTTTGTTCTTTAAACCTCCATTTGCACGTTAACCCAAAACCAGAAAATATTGTGCAAACATTTTCATTTCTTTTCAAACTAGAAACCTAGGCCTTAAGCCTTTGATTTTTCAAACTTCATTTTCATAATACTTCTTTTGAATTGAATTCTAATCATACTTTGGCTTCATCTTTGTGAATAAATCCTAATTGGTTAATTTCACTCATTCAATTGTTTTGTGGCTTTGTCCATTCTTGATAAGTTTTCATACATTAGCCATAGATCTCAATTATCTTAGTGGTTGATGTGAATCTCACCTTTTGTCCTTAGTGATTGAATTGTAAGACTTCCTTGCTTATTATAGGGCATGGTCCCTCACTAGCAAGTTGAAGCTTTCCTCACATGGTGGACTTGTGGTTGTATAGGTTGAGTTTTCTCCCGTGGATAATGAAAGACCTTAGGGCTTTTGTTTAAAATCAATCCATTTACTTTTTGGAAATCTTTTAGCCAAACTACGAGGTTTTGATCCTGTAAAGGTACGTAGGCAATGGTTATCCATCCAAACACAAAAATAATAAAAATTGTATATTCTTTTCTCATCCTCCCAATCAATGTTTGCAAACAAAAATATTTCATAAACAATAATTTTGCAAAAATTTGTGAAAAGGGTTCCCTAGGAGTACCTAGGATGCATTGGGTGCCTAACACCTTCCCTTTGCATAATTACCCCCTTACCCAGATCTCTGACCTTTCATTAGTTTTCTATGTGTAAAACTTCTTAGGCTTTTGTTCGCTTTTTAGCCATTCCTTTGGATAAATAAAAGTGCGGTGGCGACTCTATCTTTGTATACCTTGCTTTTGATTTAACCAATAAATCATAAAGTGACGAATACACCGCTACAGAAAAGTGGCGACTTCACTGGGGAACATCTATTTCCTAGTGGGTTTGCCAACTTTTCACAATTGTTGTGATATATTATTTATGACATTTTTTTGTACAATTTGGGATTACTGTATTGTTTGTAATGCTTGAATTGCTTGATATATCAATTGCTTGCTTGTTTGGTGATCTCTGTGAGATGAGTTCTATACCCGAACTCGAGTGCACCTTATGATAGGAGAATGGCATAGTCTCGTCGACTTGTGTGGAGTTATTCCTTAGCAAGTTGACTTGCGAGTCCATTCACTTGGTGGAAGTCATGTTGGATTAATAATGTCACACAAGTTATTTGTGGTTAGGCATTATTCTTTCAACATGTGCCTTAGAAGCCAAGGACCTTAGTTTACCAAGCCCATCTTGGCCTATTTTTAGGACGTAGTGCGGAGGTCATTCAGATGTAAGATCTGATGCGATTGTTACGCGATACTACACTCATAAGAGTCTCTCTTGAGAATATTTTTGGAATACGAGTATTCGTTCCTCCGATAATATTCGAAAGATGGGATGATGACTATGGGAACCTCTGGTAGAACATGTTCGGCAGGTTTAAACCATACTACACTCCCTCTAGGTGGTTCTTAACCGAGACTCCATGCTCGTGACTCACAACAAACCCGTGATTCATGGTTGATCCGTTCACCCATCGTTAATATCAATGGAACTTGGGTGTTGATAAGGTGCAAAACATAATCCACCAAAATGGATGATTGATATTAAGGATGGTTGAACAGTTCATATATCGTTAATATCAATGGAACTTGGGTGTCGATAAGGTGAAAACCATAATCCACCAAAATGGATGATTGATATTAGGGATGCTATGAGCTTTCCCATGACCTTTGTCTGGTGTGCTTTGCTTAATCCTTGAGTGTGATTGTTGCATTCATGCATTCATGCATTCATGCATTCATCTGCATCCATATCATCAAAAAATGAGAATTTTTTTTTCAAAGAACTTAAGGGGTTTCTTTGCAAAAAAAATTCAGATATGGAAAGACAAAGAATTATTCATGAGAGATTTCCAGATGCAATAAAATGCTCAATATTTCAAAGTTTGCAAATAAAACCCTCGAGTTCCTTTGAAATAAAAACAAAGCATATGCACAAACACTTCATGCATCATTTGCATAAGTAGGTGTTGTTCTCAGCCTTTGGTCCTGTGGTCTGATCCCTGTGCTGTTCATTTATTTTGAAGATGCACTGACTCATCGGTACTACACCAGAGCCAACTCTGCAAGATTGATGGATCATCTCGAACAAGAGAACCGTGAGCTGAAAGACGAAGTTGCCAGACTCACTGCTTTGATGGAGCAATTCCTAGCTGCTCAGAATCAGCCGTCTCCACCACCTGCAACTCCTCCCCAGAGGACTGTTATATCAGAGGTCGTTTCATCGACAGTGCCAGCTGCTAGTGCCCATTTTGTGCAAACAGCCATGCCGCCCGGGTTTCCATGGGGGATGCCTCCTGGTTATATGCCTGATATTCCAGCTCCAACTTTTGCTTTCATGCCGGCATCTAGCCCGGTCCTTGCAATGCCTCCTCCTGTCGTGCATACCACTCCCAGGGTAGACGACACCATCTATCATTCTGAGCCGTCTGAGGGCCCAGATGTTAATGAGAAGATGGACGCAATGAATGACCAATTCCTTGAACTCCGCAAGGAATTGAAGACCCTTCGAGGAAAGGATTTGTTCGGCAAATCTGCTGCTGAACTCTGTTTGGTTCCCGGTGTAAAGATTCTTGTCAAATTCAAAGTCCCTGACTTTGAGAAGTATAAGGGGAACACCTGCCCTCTCAGCCACCTGGTTATGTATGCCAGGAAAATGTCTACTCAGACGGATAATGATCAACTGCTGATTCATTACTTCCAGGATAGTTTGTCCGGTGCAGCTCTTCGGTGGTATATGAGCCTGGATAGTGCAAACATCCGTTCCTTCAATGATCTTGGCGAAGCCTTCGTCAAGCAGTACAAATACAACGTGGATATGGCTCCCGATCGGGATCAACTCAGAGCCATGTCCCAAAAGGACAAAGAGACATTTAAAGAGTACGCCCAGAGGTGGCGAGAGCTGGCAGCTCAGATTACTCCTCCGCTGGAAGAGAAGGAAATGACCAAAATCTTTTTGAAGACTTTGAGTTCATTTTATTATGAGCCGATGATCGCTAGTGCTCCCTCTGATTTTACCGAGATGGTGAACATGGGGATGCGATTGGAGGAAGGAGTCCGGGAAGGACGGTTATCCAAGGATGAAGGCTCTTCTAGCAAGCGGTATGGAGCATTTGCGAAGAAGAAAGATGGGGAGGCACATGCTGTGCAATCCCATGCTAAATCCAGAAGACCCTCTGTCAAGAGGAAGCCTGTGCGTCATGCCAGCAGTCAGCATCAGGTGGCTCATATAGCACCTGTCTTCCGTGATAATCAGCAATATCAGCATCAACAACCCAATCAACAGCAATCTCAACAGTATCAGCAACAACATCGCCCTCAGCAGCAGGCCTACCAGCCTCGCAACAGTAATCAGGCTAATCCGAGTTATGAGAGGAAGAAGATCACTTTCGATCCAATTCCAGTATCATATGCAGAGTTGTATCCCTCTTTGATGGAGCGGAAATTGATTACTCCAAGGGATCCTCCGGCTGTACCTGCTAACCCTCAGTGGTGGTACAAGCCTGATCAGCATTGTGTTTATCACTCAGGTGCTCCGGGTCACAATGTGGAAAATTGCTATCCGTTGAAGACTAAGGTTCAAGACCTTATGAGATGCGGCATTCTGAGCTTTGAGGACTCAGGCCCCAATGTTACGAAGAACCCATTGCCCGAGCATGGGAAATCAGTGAACATGGTCTAGGGTTGCCCTGGCAAATACAAAGTCAAATATGTGAGCCATATTCGACAGTCATTGGTTGAGTTGCATCGTCTGCTGTGTGATTACAGTCATATGGAGCACGACCATGACAAATGTCGTATCTGCTCTGTCAATCGTCTGGGTTGTCGCCAAGTGCGTAGAGAGTTGTAAGAATTGCTAGATGATGGGACTATTGAGATTCTTCAAAACAGAAATGTTGATGAAGACGAACCAGAAGTAAATGTGATTTCTCCTGTGTTCAAGATTCCTGAGCCTGTTATCATTCGTTATGATGGCAGCAAGCAGAAAGTATCTCCCTCTTTGGTGATTAAGCCTGCCGGCCCGGTGCCTTATTCTTCAGATAAAGCAGTTCCATTCCGCTATAATCCAGTTGCTGTGGAAGATGGGAAAGAAGTGTCGTTGCCTTCATCCTCTGTTGTGAATATAGCTGATGTGAGCGGGTTGACCCGTAGTGGTCGCGTGTTTTCTGCACCTCCAAAGCCTCAGGCTAGGGCTGATTCTGTTGAGCGTCCGGTTGGGAATGCGGTTAATTCTCCGAATCCGACACCTGTTGCTAAACCCTCCTCTGTACAAAAGACTCTTGTTTCTTCTGTTGGCCCTAGTGGCATTGTGAATGAAGATTGTGATGAGATGTTGAGGCTCATCAAGAAGAGCGAGTACAACGTTGTAGACCAGCTTCTACAAACGCCGTCCAAAATCTCCGTGTTATCTTTGCTTCTGAATTCAGAACCGCATAGGGAGGCTCTGCAGAAAGTTTTGGACTTGGCTTATGTTGATCACGATGTCACCATTGAACAGTTTGACAGTATTGTTGCAAATATCACTGCTTGCAACACTTTGAGTTTCTGTGACGCTGATCTCCCTGAGGAGGGAAGAGACCACAACATGGCTTTACATATATCCATGAATTGCAAGAACGACGCCATGTCCAACGTGCTGGTGGACACTGGGTCATCTCTGAATGTATTGCCGAAGACCACTCTTTCGAGATTGTCATATCAAGGGCCTCCCATGAGGCAGAGTGGTGTTATTGTGAAAGCTTTCGATGGGTCGCGTAAGACCGTGATTGGGGAAGTTGATCTCCCAATCAAGATTGGACCAAGTGATTTCCAAGTCACCTTTCAGGTTATGGATATCCACCCATCTTATAGTTGTCTCCTTGGTAGACCATGGATTCACGAGGCTGGCACCGTGACATCCACCCTACACCAGAAGCTGAAATTCGTTAAGAACAAGAAACTGGTTGTGGTAGGGGGAGAAAAGGCTCTCCTGGTTAGCCACTTATCTTCTTTCTCATACATTGATGTTGAGGATGAAGTTGGAACTCCTTTCCAGGCTTTATCTATTGCTGAGCCAGTTGAGAAAAAGTCTCCTTCATTTGCTTCCTATCGTGATGCGAAACTGGCCATTGAATGTGGTGCAGTTGCTGGTCTAGGAAAAATGATCGAGCTTGAAGATAACAAGTCCCGGGCTGGCATTGGCTATTCTTCTGGGGTCTTCAATGAGAAAGGTTTGTTCAAGAGTGGAGGTCTCATCCACGCCGCTCAAGCTGAGGAAGCTGCTGCTATCTTGGAAGAGGATGCAGAGGATACTGGCAATTTTGTCATCCCTGGCGGGATCTGCCACAATTGGGTCGCTGTGGATGTTCCTACGGTCATTCATAAGTCAGAGTAATGGTTCACTTTGTTAAAAACCCTTCTCCCATGCCAAGAGGAGAAGTGATGACATTGTTGGCAAATCATATATACAATGATATTTTCATTCAATTAATGCATGTTAAACATTTGTTTTTCCATTTGTTTTCACTTTTTGCTTTTTGCATGAAATCGGTGATCACAAAAAAACCCTAAAAAACAAGAATAAAAGCAATCTTTTCATCTGCATAATGATTTGCTTGTTTAAAATCTAAAGTTTCATTATCCAAAATCATTATGCAGGTTGATTCTAAAACCCATTGAACATAATGATCCAACGCCATATCCCAATTTTGAATTCCCTGTATTTGAAGCGGAGGAAGATGATGTTGAAAGGGATTCCTGATGAGATTACCCGACTTCTTGAGTATGAAAAGAAGATCATTCAGCTGTATCTTGAAAATCAGCAAAACAGTCAAACTGGGGCATTACAAATGTAATAAAAAAAGAGAGAAGAGGGTGAAAAACAAAATAAAAAAAAATCAAAAAAATCAAAAAAAAAATTTAAGAAAATAAAAGAAAAGCACACCCTCAAACCCCAAGTTGACTGATGCTGAATGGATTTAGAGTCGTTATGACCAACTGAATTTGATTGAAGAGAAGCGATTGACTGCCATGTGTCATGGTCAGTTATATCAGTAGAGAATGAAGAAAGCATTCGATAAGAAGGTTAAGCCTCGTGTGTTCCGAGAAGGTGACCTCGTGCTCAAGAAAGTTTTGTCTTTCGTGCCCGATCCCAGGGGCAAGTGGACTCCAAACTATGAAGGTCCATGTGTTGTCAAGAGAGCCTTTTCAGGCGGAGCTCTGATGCTTACAACTATGGATGGGGAGGATTTCACTCGTCCTGTGAATTCAGATGCTGTCAAGAAATACTTTGCCTAAAAGAAAAACAGAATAGCTCGCTAAGTTGAAAACCCGAAAGGGCGGCTTAGGCAAAAATGAGCGTCTCGGTGGATAACCCGAAAGGGCGATCCAGGAAAAAATTAGAGACTTGAAAAAAAAGTATTTGCATCCCGCTAGATTGAGTACCTCACCCTGGGGCAATCTAGACAAAAATTAGGGATTTGGCAAGTAACTGCATCCTGATAAGACTTTCTGTTTCACAGCTGTCTTTTCGTCAGAGATTCTTGATTCGTTGTCGACTGAAGCTTCGAATACATCGGATTCAAATTGGTAGAGAAATGATCATTATGTTCAATGTAGCCCTCTTCCAATATATATCACCGATTTCAAATTTGTACAGATCTATGGAGTCTTGCCATTTGCAGGCTACCATTCCATCAAATAAATTTGAGCTTTTAGCCAATTATTTGCACTCTTATTTGTTTCAATTCAACAAATGTTTTGCATGTTTTAATTGATAAAATGTCATTGTTTTAAACAATAAAAAAATTTCAAAATTGTTTTCAAACAAAGTGAATATTCACAATGATAAAAGGATACTTAAGAAATTCTCAGTGCTCTCCCAAGGGTGGCATGATTTCCAACGAGGTAGGACATTTGTTCATATTCCTGGCCTGGTTGTATCCTCTTTCTCCAGATTGTTGTTGGGGTTGCTCCCCAAGCAGAGCTTCTGTTGAGATTTTTGTTCCCAGAGCAGAGTGCTTGTTGAAGACTTCAGTTTTCCTCTTCAGCAATATTCTCTCCCTAGCATGGGTGCTTTCCTTTTGGAAGATTCGGTAGTTGGTGGGTTGACATCCCGGTACTCCGTATTTTTCCTCAGTGAGGTCGCCAGCAGAGTTGTTGGTATGATGTACTTCATCTACATTATCTCTCTCCATCGGGGTGTTTTGTTGAGGCTTTCACCTCTTTTCCCTTCAGCAGAGCAGTGATTTTGTCCTCCTCAGCAGTTGTGGTTTCCTTGTGGAAGGACCAGTATTTGGTGGTTGATCCCCAGCCCTCCTTCTCTGCCTCAGATAAATCCCCAGTAGTGTTGTGGCATGGTGAATTGTATCTGTGATGATTTCTCCTGCAGAGATTTGGGTGATTTCTCGATGTTTTGATCCCCAGTAGAGTGGCTTGTGGCAGAATCTACTTGTGTGATCTGTTTTCCCTCAGTGGATTTATCCACAATGGAGTTGCTGACAGTATCCCTAGTAGAGTTGCTTGTGCAGCCAGATTCTACTTGTGTGTTCTGTTTTCTTCGGTAGTATCACCCGTGCAGTGAGTTCCTGTTTCTCAGTCGAGACTGATGATCCCCCTGCAGAAATCTTGTGATTTCTCCACTTCCCCAACGGATTTGTCTTCGTGGCAGTTGCTGTGTGTTGTGGACTTCTGTTCCCCAGTTGGGTTGATTGATGATCCATCGCTCAGAGATTTTGTGATTTCTTGATATCTCTGGATTTTTCCCAGCAGATCTTTGCTTTTTAGCATTCAGATCTCCAGCAGATTGGCTTTCCAGTTGGTTTTCTTGGACTTTCCTTTGGAAGTGTAGTACCGGGCGTTTGATTCCTGGACCTGTTTGTGTTAGAAATGTCTGTTTTGTCAGCATTCATCAAACATAAATCACGCGTATTCATGCATATGCTTTCAACATTCAGATATTCATGTTGCATTTTTTGCCATATATCTTTTGTTTGTTGTCTCCTGCTAATTGGTGATATAGATCTCTCCAGTAGATCTTCCCAAGCAGATGTCGGGTGTTTAATCTCTCAAGATAGAGTCAGCCCCGTAAGCAGAGAGTGTCTGCCTTTTCTTCTGTAGTTCCCCACTGAGATATATCCTCGTGGATGACGGTTGTTTCTGTTTCCTTCCAACACATATATTGGGATGGGTTTTCCCTATTGAGTTATATCCTCATTAGGATGAGTCTTGATTCAGTTTGCCTTTTTGGTTTGATCCTGAATTGGCCTCTTTTCAACTGTCTCTTGTGCTTCCCTGTGGAATAAATGAATAAATTGCCCAGTAACCGGCAATAGTTCATCTTATCCCTAGCGGATAGTTTGGAGCCTTCTACCCAGTAACCGGTAGTTATAAGTCCTATCTTTGTGGTTTTCTACCCAGTAGCCGGTAGTTGTAAATCCTATATACCTTTTTTCCTTTTGTGGAATCTGTGGTTGTGAACTTTTTGTTCCTCAGCAAGAGTCATTGGTTTTCTACCCAGTATTCGGTAGTTGTAAATCCTATTTTCTTGCTCTCCAGCAGAGTTTGTGGTTTTCTACCCGGTAACGGGTAGTTATAAACCCTATTTGTTGTTCCCCGTGCGGAGTTGTGATCCTTTCACTCCCCACGCAGAGGCTTTGGTATTCTACCCTGTATTCGGTGGATGTAAACCCTATCTTTTGTATCCTCATCAGAGTTGTGGCTTCTACCCAGTAGCCGGTAGTTGTAAGTCCTATCTCTTTCCCCCTAGCAGAGGTAACCTTTGTGGTTCATTCTGGTTGATGGTGGATTTTTGCGGTCTTCTGCCCAGTATTCGATAGTTGTAAATCCTATGTTGTTGTTGTCTCCCTAGTGGAGTCTGTGCTTTCTTGTGGATAATTGCCGTATGCTAGCAATTTTATCCTCAGCTGAGTCTTTGGTTTTTTATCCAGTAGTCGGTAGTGGTAAACCTCTTGTTTCCTCAGCCAGAACCTTTGGTCTTCTACCCAGTATTCGGTAGTTGTAAATCCTTTGTTCTCCCCTTTGCAGAGTTAACCTTGTTGTTCATCCTAACCGGTGGTGGTTACTCTTTGTGGTTATCTTCATCCAGTATTCGATGTTGATATTCCCTCTTGTTTGGGTGATTTGCTCTGAGTAAGCACTTGTATTTCCCAGCAAGTCTTTTTGTGGATAATTGTCGGATGCTAGCAATTTTAACCTCAGTGGGTCCTTTCACTGTTTGCCAGTGATTTGTTCCCCGGATCATTGATTTATTTATCAATGCATCCCCGGTGAGTCCTCTTTCATCTACCCTTTTGATTGGTAATGATTGTTGCTCCCTTTGATCGGTCATCTTTATATACCTAGTTTTGGTATCTCGATGCCTTTCTTTTCGGATGATTTATCCTTTATTAACCCAGTAACCGGTTGTGGATAATCTTCCATGCGAGTATACTATCCACGTTCTGACGGTAATGGATAATATATCTCATGCACTCTTCAGTCGAAGCCTGTTGTGTTTCCCTAGTCGAGTAAGATTCGTTGTCCCTTTGCGGAATCGAATATTTCTTCCCCTTTTTGAGCGTATCTCCCAGTAGCGGGTGATATGTATCCTGGATAATTGCCGTATGCTTGCAATTGATCCCCAACGAGTTATCTTTCGTCTACCCTGTTGTTGTTGGTAACGATTGTTTCTCTTTTCGGTCGGTCACCTATTATATGCCCAGTAACCGGTATCCCTGGTGTTCCTTCCATGCGAGTATATTATCTACGTTCTGACGGTAATAGATAATATATCTCATGCGAGTATACTATCCACGTTCTGACGGTAATGGATAATATATCTCATGCACTCTTTGGTTGAAGCTTTTGTCTTTCCCCATTTGAGTAAGATTCGTTTTCCCGTTGCGGAGTCGAATGTCCATCCTGTAAGTCGATTTGCTTTTTAAGCCCTCCTTTCGTATGATGAGTGTTTTGGCATATGTACCAATTCACGCTTTGGTTGGTCACCTATTATATACCCAGTAACCGGTATCACTGGTGTTCCTTCCTTTCTGCTCCCTATTATGACCTTGGTCCCCTGTGGAGTCAGATTTTCCTGAGTTGATGTACCTTTTTCAGGTCTTTCTCAGATGTTTGGTTGATTGATATCTCTCACCCTTATACCGGTCTTAGATATTCATTCTTCCTGAGCTTGTTGATTCTTTCACCCAGTAACCGGTGTTTAGATCGCATGTCTCTTTGAGCTTGTTACCCAGTAACCGGTAACACCTCATCTTGCAGATTTTCTCCAGGAGAGTCTCTTTGTTAGACATCCCCCAGTGGAGTTTCTGTTGTGATTTTACCCTTTTGCTGTATTGGCGTTTTCCCCAATATATGCAATTTTCCCTAGCAGGGAGGTTCTGTGTGAATCTTTCCCCAGTTTGAGTCCTTTACTCTCCAGTGAAGTCTCCAGTCCAGTCGTGTCCTGCTCGCGTTGTGTCTAATTCTTTGTTTCCCCTAATTCTGTGTCGTGTCTTGCTCACGCATTTCTTTTCTTATCCCCATAAGAGTCCTGTTAGAGTCTCTGTTCCTGGTGAGTGTATCACTCCGATGGATCGTCTTTTCTTCTTTGTGGACCTATATTCCCACAGAGTTTGTTTCTTTTGCATTCATACATCTGCATCATGAGGTCTCTTAGGGACCAAAATTTGTCTCATTATTGTTATTTAAGCTCATTCTACCGCGTCGAAATGAAGATTTTAACCTTCACTTCTCCGGCTAGAATGACCTTAAATAGGGGCATCTGTAAGACCCCAATTTTGTCCCTAAGATCCCTCATGGCATCATATCATAACATTGCATTGCCTCAAGGATCATTAGACACCTTGCTTCCTTCCCTGTGGGTGGGATATTTCTTGAGAGTGGTTCTTGATCACCAAGCATTGCTTGCATTTGTATATCATTTGCTTTTCTTTTAATCACTAACCAAAATGTACAAAAATATGTCATTAACCTTTGTTACTTGCAGCTTAAGCAGTCAATAGACAAGGCAATTCAAGTGAATCTTGTGTGCAAGAGATGAAGTTTCCATTGAGATATGGATCATGTGATCATTTCATGGAGCTCATGTGAGCTATAGGTTCATTTTGGAGCAAGTTCCCAAGTGGTTGAGGCCCCAAATTCATCAGAACATTTTCAGGTCATCTAAGGGCCTATGCAGTCAACTGAAAAGTCAAATGTGGATTTTGAATTGAGAAATTGAGTTTCTTCATCCCATTCATGTCCAAATCATGCTTATTCATCATTTCAAAGATCAAGGTTGAAGAATTTGAAGCCAAGTCCAAAGTTTCCAAAAATGGAAAGTGACCTATAATTGCAACTTTCCAAAAATGGCAAGTTTTTGATCCAACTTCAACTCAACTTTCCATCATCAAAGAAGCTTCAAATGAAATTTTGTCCAACATGAAAGTTGAAGATCTCTCTCTCCCATTTCCAAAAAGTCCAAGATCATGAGCATCTGATGAATGGTTGAAGAGATGTGATCAAATCATTGCCAAGGGTGCTTGAAACTTCAAATGAGCATAACTTTTGAACCAAAGCTCCAAATTGAGTGGTTCTTTTTGCAATATTCTTCTCTTGACCTCTAATTTCCAAATCATGCATCACATTACATAAAATCTCATCACATAATCATTTGTTATTTCATGACTTTTTTGGAGGGAAAATGGCAAATTTAAAAATGGTGCATTGTATGGACTTTCTACCATTGCCAATGTGTTTAAAAGATGATTTTAAGTGACTTTGATGAAGGAAGTGGCACTGTTCGCGTGGGTTTACTACATGCACCATGCAATTTTCAAGTTTTGGTCATAACACCTTATTTTCATTAATTTCAACTAAACATGATTAACTTTTAATTAAATTGAGATTAGGACATCATATAAATAGAAACCCTAACAGAATTTGAGAAAAACTTGATCATTTCACCATTTTCTAGATCTAGAAATTTTTGCCTCCAAAATTTTCTCCTAAGCATAATTCAAATTTTTTCAACATAACACCTTGTTTTGATTGAAGAATCATGATCAGTGAGTGTGATTAAGTGTGATTTCAGCTTCTGTTTGAGGAATTCGAGCCAGGATTGTGCATACAAGTTCAAGAACATAACAATGGCAATTCAGATTTAAGCTAGATCTACATGTTTCCAAGCCTCAAATTCATCATCAAACTTCATAACAAGTGATTTGGAGTGGATTTGCATGCTTGCTTGGCCTGGAATCTGCAGAATTCAAGAACTGGTCTTCAAGAGGTCACATTTTCGATCACCTTAATTCTCTGTTTTATGTGTATAATATTGTAGAACATTTGATGCTGATCGATCTGATATAAATTTCGTGCGATTTGGATAAGAATTGAGAGAGATATGCTTGATTGAAGTTTTGAATGTTAACTTGATTTTGCTTCTTTTTGCATGAATCATGATGAATTAACATGAAATATTGCTTGATCTATAACCTACATGACATGAGGATTTGAATGATGTAAAAAATTTTGAAATCTGAGAAATTCTGGAAATTCTGGAAAAAATTTGATGAATTTCATGCTGTTCATCTTCATCTTCGTGAAGAAGATGAAGATCTTCATGTTAGCGACGGCATAGTGACGACTTAGCGTCCAAACTGGTGCGCTAGGGTTCTTGATGAAGAACGCGCCCAGGCCTTGTTTGATCCGTTGGTTCCCACTTCGATTCCTGCTTCAGGCGTTTTGGAATTTATTTTTCACTTTAGCGCTCATTTGAATCTGAACACGGTTCGATTCTAGCGCATGTCACATTTTCAAATTCTTTTTCATTTTCCATTTTCCCTCCAATTTAATACATGCCATGTCCATTTTGATTTCATATTTTTTTCTCCAACTTTAAAAATCCATAACTAATTGAAAAAATCATCCAATTAATCCCATTCTTTTTGCAAAATGATCCTTTGTTTGTATAGAATTTTATGATGTTGATTTCATGATTTTACACTTCCTGGATTTTGATTTATGCTAGACTTTGTGATCATATGTGCATTTGTGACCTTGCCTTACTCTTTCTATTGTGAAATGCTTGATATTGATCCAATTGCTACCAAATTTTGCATGATGTTTCTTGACATGTTAATTGACATTTTGGTTTTGGTTTGAAATTTTTCCCATGCTCCATTCCTATTTTGTGTATGTGTTAACATGGTGTGACAATTTGTGTCACACATTTGGTTGATCAACTTGTGCAATTTAATTTCCATATCAAATGACTTCTGTTGATCCTGATTTTTTATATGATGATTGTATTGGATGTGTTGACTGCTCATGAATTTTTCCAGAATTATTTGAATCATTTCTGTTTTGATTTGAAATTTTCATTCATGATGATCATATATGAGCTTTGAAATTGTCTTTGACTTCCTTTGCACATGAAATGCCTTTGCATGGTGATTTTGTTTTGGTCCTTTTTAGGACATGTTAATATGTGTTTGAAGTTGCATTGGGTTGAATTTCAGCTCCTGTTTTGAATTTTTTCTTCACCTTTGATCCTAGGCTTTGACCTAGTGGTTTGGACTTACATTTGAGCTTTGAATTTCAGGACCAAGCACTCAATTTCTATGGTTGATGTTGCTTCATCACTTGAATGTTGATATTTGCTTTTGATTGCTAACATTTGCTATTTTGTAGGTTGATGATAGCTCACTTGAGTTTGCCTTATGGCTTATGTGTTGTACATTAGGATTGTCTGTTTGTTATTGACTGTTGTCTGTTTGTCTGAGTATTGTACTGATTTGTCTAGTTGTTTCCACAGGTACTTAAGTTGCTTTAAGTTCATTTGAACTTTGCTTTGCTTTTGCTTGTGGTTGGCATACCACTTAGGTATAACCCCTAATCTTCATGTAGTCTGGAAGACCTGTCATGTTACTTTGGCAGGCACCTGTCTGAAGCCCTCTTTAAGAGGCCATGTCTTTGATTGTTTATATTTGTGCCAAGCAGGTAAAGTCCTCTTAAGAGGCAATTGGCAGATAAAAGGGATGTGTAATCCATCCCCTGCTATTCAGTTGTGTCATTCACTTTGCTCACACCATGTATTGATGCATTGTGAATAAAAACCCAAGATCTTATAGAGTCAATCATATGTGGAGAAGAGTTCCTACATTCTGAACTCCCACACTTTCTATTGATTAAAGCTCTCCCAGGCCCGGGATAAGAGCTATGAGGCATAACCCTCATCTCCATTTCATCTGCTTCACCCTAACTCTCAATGTTAGGGTTAAGAGCTCAAAACACCCCATTCCAGTTGGCTTGTTTCTAAAGCTTAACCTTGATTGAGCCTCTTGATTGTGTATGGTGTGTGCTAACTGATTGCTTGATTGCTTAACTGTGCATCTTTCATTGTTTGCTTTTGCATATCTACTTGCATCATTCCATGTGCTTGCTTTTAGCTTTTCATAGCATGTTTGTTTATGAGAGGAGTCAATTGTAAGTCCAGTTATTGGCAGTTGTTTCCTATGATCATTCCTGGGAGACTAGTGTAAGTCCATTGATTGGCATCTGGTATCCATCTTTGTTTTGTGAGACTAGTGTAAGTCCATTGATTGGCATCTGGTATCCATCTTTGCTTTGTGAGATTGGTGTAAGTCCATTGATTGGCATCCGGTATCCTTGTTTTGTTCGTTTTGTGAGATTGGTGTAAGTCCATTGATTGGCATCCGATATCCATTTATGTTGTTTATTTGTTATCACTTGTTGCCCTTTTCCAAAGGAATCACTTGGATCATCTACATATGATCTCAAGAGGTGAACCTCTGAGAAGTTTTACATCCCTTAACCCCTCATCCTTTTTGTTCTTTAAACCTCCATTTGCACGTTAACCCAAAACCAGAAAATATTGTGCAAACATTTTCATTTCTTTTCAAACTAGAAACCTAGGCCTTAAGCCTTTGATTTTTCAAACTTCATTTTCATAATACTTCTTTTGAATTGAATTCTAATCATACTTTGGCTTCATCTTTGTGAATAAATCCTAATTGGTTAATTTCACTCATTCAATTGTTTTGTGGCTTTGTCCATTCTTGATAAGTTTTCATACATTAGCCATAGATCTCAATTATCTTAGTGGTTGATGTGAATCTCACCTTTTGTCCTTAGTGATTGAATTGTAAGACTTCCTTGCTTATTATAGGGCATGGTCCCTCACTAGCAAGTTGAAGCTTTCCTCACATGGTGGACTTGTGGTTGTATAGGTTGAGTTTTCTCCCGTGGATAATGAAAGACCTTAGGGCTTTTGTTTAAAATCAATCCATTTACTTTTTGGAAATCTTTTAGCCGAACTACGAGGTTTTGATCTTGTAAAGGTACGTAGGCAATGGTTATCCATCCAAACACAAAAATAATAAAAATTGTATATTCTTTTCTCATCCTCCCAATCAATGTTTGCACAAAAAAATATTTCATAAACAATAATTTTGCAACAATTTGTGAAAAGGGTTCCCTAGGAGTACCTAGGATGCATTGGGTGCCTAACACCTTCCCTTTGCATAATTACCCCCTTACCCAGATCTCTGACCTTTCATTAGTTTTCTATGTGTAAAACTTCTTAGGCTTTTGTTCGCTTTTTAGCCATTCCTTTGGATAAATAAAAGTGCGGTGGCGACTCTATCTTTGTATACCTTGCTTTTGATTTAACCAATAAATCATAAAGTGACGAATACACCGCTACAGGTCGGACTGTGCCTTCTCACCGGAGAAGACGGTGGTTTCCACCACCGTCCCCACGCGTCTGAACCATGGCCGTTGGATGTTGATTCCCAGATCTAATCCTAGCCTTGCATTGTTATGACTTCATTTAATGTTGCATACCACGCGTTTGACCAAGGAACACAATGAGCGCGCGCTTGAGAGCTGTTTGATGAGCCACGTCAATTAATGAGCTCTGATCAGACGCTTGTGGTTTTTTTTATTTTATTAATTTCTGTTTTATTTTCTTTTAATCCATTTATTTTCAAAAATTCATAACTTCTTTATTTAGAATCACAAAAATATGTGACCAATTGCAAAAAATTTCTCTTAAATTCTAGTTTCATAAAACGATTTTTAATTATTTTTGTGATTCCATTTAATATTTTTTGGGAATTATTTCATTCCTGATTGTTTTTAATTCATTTAAAATACTTTTTGATATTCAAAAATGCCAAAAATATTTTCTTAACATGTATGAATGATGATAAGTCTATGAAAAATATTCTCATCAATTTCTTAATTGGTTTGAGATTTATTTGAGATTTTAGTTCATATATGTTATTTTTCTCCATTTTTAATTGTTTAAAAATAGTTTATGTTTTCAAAAAATATTGAGAAAATTTGTCAAACTTTGTTTGACCATGTTAGACTTATGATGACCCAATTGGACTTATCCAAGTTGATTTGAATTGGATTTGAAGTTTGACCTTTATTTGTTCATTTTATTTCATGCATTATTTTAATTCTAAGAAATACCAAAAATATGTTTGACCTTTCTTGACTTTTAAGCTTCATTTCACTCCTGTTTACCATTGATTGATGTTGATTCCATTCATGTTTGATCAATGTGTTTTGGTTATGTCATTTGAACTTTCATTTTGTACATTCTATCTCCATCTCCATCTTCATCTTCTTCTTTTTCTTTTGACCAATGAGTTAATGATTTGTGGTTAACCTTGACATATGAGAGGCTTAACCTTCTTTGATCCAAATCAAATTCATCTTGATCAAAGATCAAGTGAATTGCTTTGTGTCCAAGATAGTTTGCTTCTTGGTCAAGCAAAGAACCTGAAATCCATACAAGGTCATTCTTCTTTTCTTTTGGCATGGCAAGTTGTAGGAGCTTGGCTTACTAGTCATGAACTCTAACTTGTGTTTATTTGCCTATAGTTTTATTGACCGGCCTCAGATAGGTATGACTACTACATTAGTCCACTTACGATTGCTTAACATAACGCTAAATTGCCTTATGGCACACTAACACTAACTACTAATTACTAACTTTTAATTCAAGCATTTAATTCTTGCAATTTACTTTAATGCAATTTAATTTCTTGCTCATTTATTCATATTGTCTTTTTCCCTTTGCTCATTTGAGCTCATGTTTATGTTTATGCCATTTGCCTTTTGCTCACTTGAGCATATTATTGTGTATATACTTTTGCCTTGTGTTTGTTTTATTTTTGTTTGTGTGAACCCAATGCAAAAGGAGAAAGGACTTAGAATTAGAACCTTACCTATGCTTAATGGAGTTTCAAGAGCAACTAGGCTTCATGCCTTTATAATGTTATAATTGTTGAAGAGCAACTAGGCCCCATGCCTTTAGAATGCTTAATCTTGAACTTGACTTAAAAGGACCACTATTCTAAACTCATTCTTGTCCATTCTTTCTATTGCATTGTGAGCCTTTTGATTTGTTTGTTCTTGTGTGATAGGGATTCCAAACTTGTGCTATTTTGAAGGACCATTGTCATGAGCATCTAAGTTGAGAGAGACAAGTCCACATTGGAAGATCCTAGGAGCTTGATTGAATATTTGCTTGATTGCTTGAGTTAATTGCTTATTGCTTACTAAGTTCAAAGGAAAGGAGCAACTTGAATCATCTTTATGATCTCAAGAAAGGAACTACAAGGGTTTTATTCTCTTCCCTCATCTTTGCATATTTAGGACCAAGCCCTTCTCTTCTTCTCTCCACTCTAACCCAAGCCAAAACTTATTTTGTGCAAACATTGACATTGTTTTCAAAATTAGAAACCTAGGCACTATGCCTTTGATTTTTCAAACTCTTTTTATAACACTTATTTTGAATTGAACCTTAGGTCAACTTTGACTTCCTTTTGTGAATACTTCTAATTGGTAAATCCAACTCACTTCAAATTCTTTTGTGGTTCCAATGGCCACCTTTGCCAAAGCTTTTCATAAACATCAGTTATTAGGTTTGAGTTATCATAGTGGTTGATGTAAACCTCACCTTATCCTTAGTGATTGGACTATAAGTCTTCCATACTTATTATAGGGTGGATCCCTCACTAGTATGTTGAAGCTCTCCTCACATGGTGGATTGTTGGTTTAGGTTGAGTTTTCTCCCTTTGATAACAAAAGACCTTAAGGTTTTTGTCAAATCAATTCACCAACTTATTTTGAGATTTTTTACCCCGAACTACGAGGTTTTGATCCTACCTTTGTGATGGTACGTAGGCAATGGGTTTATCCATTCAAACAACAAAATTGTAAATAATTTGTATATTCTTTTCTCATCTCCCCAATCATGTTTGCACAAATATTTTCACAAATACTAACCTACCATACAACATTTGCAAAAAGGGCTCCCTTAGAGTACTAAGCATGTTTTGGATGCTTAAAACCTTCCCATTGCATAACCAACCCCCTTACCCAGATCTCTGACATTTTTATTAGTTTTTGGTTCGATAAAACTTCTCGGTTTTTGTTCGCTTTCTAACATTTCCTTTGATAAATAGAAGTGTGGTGGCGACTCGAATTGTATGATTTACTTTTGATTTAGTCAATAAATCTAAAGGTAACGAATACCCCGCTACAGAAAAGTGGCGACTCTGTTGGGGAGGGAACATTTGTTTCCTAGTGGGTTTAGCCTACTTTTTGCCTTTGTTGTATTGTATGTTTATATTTACTTGTGACATATTTTTGTGCAAATTTGGGATGACTGTATTGTTTGTAATGTATGAATTGCTTGATATATCAATTGCTTGTGTGCTTGGTGGTCTCTTGTGAGATGAGTTCTATACTCGAACTCGAGTGCACTTATGATAGGAGAATGGCATAGTCTTGTTGACTTGTGTGGAGTTATTCCTTAGCAAGTTGACTTGCAAGCCCATTCACTTGGTGGAGGTTATGTTGGGATCAATAATGTCACACGAGTAGTCGTGGTTAGGCATTACTCTTTCCAATATATGCCTTAGAAGCCAAGGACCTTAGATTACCTAGCCCATCTTAGCCTATTTTAGGGCGTAGTGCGAAGGTCGTTCAAGTGTAAGATTTGATACGATTGTTACGCGATACTACACTCATAAGAGTCCCTCTTGAGAATATTTTTTGGAATACGAGTAGTCGTTTATCCGATAATATCCTAAAGATGAGATGATGACTATGGGAACCTCTTTTAGAACATGATTGTCAGGTTTAACCATAGTACACTCCCTTTGGGTGGTTCTTAACCAAGACTCCATGCTCGTAGCTTGCAACAAACCCTTGATTCGCGGTTGATCCGTTCTCGTATATCCTTAACATCAATGGAACTTGGGTGTTGATAGGGTGTAAACCATAATCCACCAAAATTGATGATTGATATTAAGGATGACTTGATCCATCCAGTGACCTTTGTGTGGTGTGATTTTGCTTGATCCTTGAGTGTGATTGTTGCATCCATGCATTCATGCATTCATACACATCCATATCATCAACAATGAGAAAATTTTCAAGGAACTTAAGAGGTCTATTTGCAAATTTTCAGATATGGATAAACAAAGAAGGAATACGAAGAAGTACAGTTTCATACAACCCGACTTGAAAGAGTTAAGGAGTTTGACATCCTATGTATTAGATCCCTTGGAGTTCAAGGCTCGTCATGGGAAGCTTCTGTCTAATCTTTCTACTTGGATGGATGAAGGTCTGATGAGTGTGTTGGTATAGTACTATGATCCTTTGTACCGTTGCTTCACTTTTCCGAATTTCCAGCTTTTGCCTACACTTGAGGAGTATGCCTATCTTGTGCGTATACCTATCCTAGATCAGTTGTCGTTCAGTGGCTTGGAGAGAGTTCCTTCTTCTCAGGAGATTGCTGATCTGTTGCACATAGATGTATCTGATATTGGTGCTCATATGACTACCAAAGGTGGAATTCAAGGTCTCCCATCTGATTTCCTCATTGCTCAAGCTACTATGTTTGGGAAGGCCATGAGTGAGGACGCCTTTGAGGCCATATTTGTACTTCTCATCTATGGGCTAGTGTTATTCCCCAACATCGACAATTTTGTGGATGTGAACGCTATTAGGATTTTCTCTACTCTTAATCCCGTTCCTACTCTGTTGGGTGACACTTACTTTTCTTTGCATATGAGGAATGCAAAGGGTGGTGATACCATTCTGTGTTGTTTGCCTCTGTTGTACAAGTGGTTTATTTCGCACTTGCCATAGACACTTGTCTTCAAGGAGAACAAAGTATGTCTACGGTGGTCCACGAGACTTATGTCTCTCACTAATGATGATATTTTTTGGTATAACCGTGTGTATGATGGTGTCTAGATTATTGATTCTTGTGGTGAATTCTCCAATGTGCCTCTTCTTGGTACATGTGGTGGGATTAACTACAAACCTATTTTGGCACGCCGTCATCTTGGGTTCCCCTTAAAGGATAAACCTAATAACATTTTGTTAGAAGATGTGTTCTTTCAAGAGGGTAAAGATCCCCAGAACTTGAAGGGAATGATGGTCCGCGCTTGGCGCAAGATTCATAGAAAGGGAAGGAAAGAGCTTGGTCCGAAGAATTGTATTGCTTTGGAACCCTACACCTCGTGGGTGAGGAGGAGAGCTTCTGAGTACCGCATGCCCTATGACTACCCGAGACCTACACCTATGGTTATGGTTGGGCCTTCAACCCTCCCTAACCAAGGAGTAGAGGAGTTGAGAGATGAAGACCGTTCGCGTGCTTGGGTCCGTGAGCGAGAGGAGCTACTTCAGCAACTCAGAGATAAGGATGCTTTGATAGATTTTCTGGAGCATCAGGTTATCGACGAGCCTGGTGATGTGGTTACTTCTCTTCTTCCTCAGTCATCCAGGTTTTAGAAGAGGAAGTACGATCAACTCACCAAAGATAAGGCAGATATGGAGGCAGCCTATGAGAGAGAGGTGAAGAGGCTTTGTGCATCTTATCTTCCGGTCTCGAGAGCTTTGGACGATTGTTTCTAGGGTTCCATAGGATGTTCATTTTCCTTCTCTCTTGTATTATATTTGGTTACCAAGACTGTACTTCTTTGGTGTAAAAACTTTTCCAAATATTATTGATATGAGCATTTCCATTATATGTCTAAAAGATTAATATTTCCAAATATTTGCAAATAGATCTCTAAAAATTCCTCTGATAAAAAATAAATCATATGCACAAGCATTGCATGCATCATATGCATAAGCAGGTTTTGTTCAGGGCTTCTTGATCAGTGGTCTAACTCTGTGTTCTTCATTTATTTTGAAGACAAGCTGACGCACCGGTACAACACCAGGGTCAATTCATCAAAGCTAATGGATCACCTCGAGCAAGAGAACAGAGAACTCAAGGAGGAAGTGGTTAGGTTGACTGCACTGATGGAGTCATTCTTGGCCGTCCAAAGTCAGTCTTCTCCAACGCCTTCAACTCCTCCCCAGAGGACGGTCATCTCAGAGGTAGCTTCCTCTATCGTGCCTACCGCCACTGCTCATTTCGCTCCGTCTGCTATGCCAGTCGGGTTTCCCTGGGGGATGCCCATGAATTTTGTTCCAGAAGGTCTCGCCCCTACCTTTGCTTCTCTGCCGGCATCTAGCCCGGTCCTTGCCGTGCCACCTCTAGTTGTGCACACATTACCGAGAGTTGATGACACCATTTATCATTCTGAGCCATCTGAGGGCCCAGATGTTTATGAAAAAATGGATGCTATGAATGACCAATTCCTTGAGCTGCGCAAGGAACTGAAGACTCTAAGAGTGAAAGACCTCTTCGCTAAATCTGCTGCTGAACTATGCCTCGTGCCAAATGTCAAGATCCCCATCAAGTTCAAAGTGCCTGACTTTGAAAAGTACAAGGGAAACACTTGCCCTCTCAGCCATCTTGTGATGTACGCACGCAAGATGTCAACTCAGACTGACAATGATCAACTCCTCATCGATTATTTCCAGGACAGCCTGTCCGGTGCCGCACTCAGGTGGTATATGGGTCTGGATAGTGCTAACATCTGCTCCTTCAATGACCTTGGCGAAGCTTTCGTCAAGCAGTACAAGTATAACGTTGATATGGCTCTCGATAGGGACCAACTAAGGGCTATGTCCCAAAAGGAGAAGGAAACATTCAAGGAGTACGCCCAGAGGTGGAGTGAATTGGCTGCACAAATTGTGCCCCCTCTCGAAGAGAAAGAAATGACGAAGATCATCTTAAAGACTTTAAGCTCTTTCTACTACGAGAGGATGATTGCTAGCGCTCCCTCGGACTTCACCGAGATGGTGAACATGGGAATGCAACTAGAGGAAGGAGTCATGGAAGGATGCCTGACCAGAGATGAAGGCTCTTCTGCAAAATTTTATGGGGCGTTTGCAAAGAAGAAAGAGGGAGAGGCGCATGCCGTGTCTTCCCATCCTAAAAGAAGACCCTTTGTGAAGAGGAAGACTGTTCGCCCTGCCAGTAATCAGCACCAGGTGGCTCATATAGCACATGCCTTCAGGGAAAATCAACATTATCAGCATCAACAACCACAATATCAACAATATCAACAACAACAGCATCGTCCGCAACAGCAGGCCTACCAGCCTCGAAACAACAACAATACCAGCACTAGCTATGATAGGAAAAGGGTCACTTTCGATCCAATTCCAATGATCTATGCTGAGTTATATCCTTCATTGATTGAAAGGAAGCTGATTACTCCACGTGACCCACCCGCTGTACCGACCAACCCTCAATGGTGGTACAAGCCCGAGCTTCACTGTGTTTATCATTCCGGTGCTCCCGGACATGATATGGAGAACTGTTATCCTCTAAAGACTAAGGTTCAAGACCTTGTGAGAAGCGGTATATTGTTTTTTGAGGACGTAGGTCCTAATGTTAAGAAGAACCCCTTGCCCGAGCATGGGAAGGTTGTGGTTAACATGGTTCAGGGTTGCCCTAGCAAGTACAAAGTCCGGTATGCCAGCCATATCAGACAATCGTTGGTCGAGATGCACAAACTGTTATGTGGATACAGTCACTATGAGCATGACCATGACAGCTGCTGTGTGTGCACTGTCAACGAGAGGGGATGTCACCAAGTCAGGAAAGATATCCAAGAGATGTTGGATCAGGGTGTGATCGAGATACTTCAGAATCGTGATGAGGATGAAGTGAATGTTATATCACCTGTATTCAGAATGCCCGAACCTGTTGTTGTTAGATATGATGGCAGCAAGAAGAAGGCTTCTCCATCTCTTATTATCAAGCCAGCAGGCCCAGTTCCGTACTCTTCAGATAGAGTTGTTCCCTATAGATATAACGCGGTCGCGTTGGAAGATGGGAAGGAGGTGTCGTTGCCCTCCACTTCTGTTACAAGTATTTCTGACGTTAGTGGTGTGACCCGCAGTGGTCGTGTTTTTTCGGCACCGCTGAAACCCCATGAGGACGTGTTGAGAAGAAGAACTGATGCTATTGATAACTCTACCACCCCTGTGGGTACTTCTTCTTCTTCTCCGAATCCGACATTTGTTGTTGATAGACCTGTCATCGTTGTTAAAGCTCATGTCCCTGTTAGCCAGTATGGCATATTGAAAGAGGACTGTGATGAGATGCTGAGGCTCATCAAGAGGAGCGAGTATAATATTGTAGATCAGCTACTTCAAACGCCGTCAAAGATATATGTCTTATCTTTGTTGTTGAATTCTGAGCCACACCGAGAAGCTTTGCAGAAGGTGTTGGACGTGGCATACGTGGATCACGATGTCACGATAGAACAGTTCGATAGCATTGTTGCAAACATTACTGCTTGTAACAATTTGAGCTTTTGTGATGCTGATCTTCCCGAGGAAGGGAAATACCACAATTTGGCTCTACACATTTCAATGAATTGCAAGGATGATGTCTTGTCTAATGTGCTGGTAGACACATGATCATCGTTAAATGTGTTGCCAAAATCCACTCTGGCTAAACTTTCTTATTAGGGGCCTCCCATGAGGCAGAGTGGAGTGGTGGTGAAAGCTTTTGATGGATCCAGGAAAACTGTGATTGGCGAGGTTGAGCTCCCGATCAAGATTGGACCTAGTGATTTCGATATCACTTTTCAGGTCATGGATATTCACCCATCATATAGCTGCTTGCTTAGCAGACCATGGATTCACAAGGCAGGCATCGTGACATCCACCCTACACCAAAAGTTAAAGTTCGTCAAGAACAAGAAGTTGGTGGTGGTAGGGGGAGAGAAGGCTCTCCTGGTAAGCCATTTGTCTTCCTTTTCTTACATAGATGCTGAGGATGAGGTTGGGACTCCGTTCCAAGCCTTGTCTATTGCTGAGCCTTTAAGGAAAGGAACTTCTTCATTTGCATCCTACAATGATGCGAGGTTGGCCATTGAGTGTGGCGCAACTACTGGTTTAGGATAAATGATTAAGTTGGAAGACAATAAATCCCGGGTTGGCATAGGGTACTCTTCAGGCACTTTCAATGAGCGTGGTTTGTTTTAGAGTGGAGGTTTCATCCACACGGTCGAAGACCAAGAGGCTGCTGCCATAGTGGAAGATGATGCAGAGGAAGATTCTGGCAACTTTGTCATCCCTAGAGGAGTCTGCAATAATTGGGTCGTTGTTGATGTTCCAACAGTTGTCCATAAGTCCACGTAATGTGTTCACTTTTGTTTAAAAACCCTTCTTCCATGCCAAAAGGAGAAGTGATGACATTGTTGGCGCATTAATACGATGATATTCATTCAATAATTACATATTAAATGTTTGTTTTTCCAAATTATTTTCACTTTTTGCTTTTTGCATGAAATTGGTGATCACTAAAAAACCCTAAAAAGAGAATAAAATCAATCTTTTCATCTGCATAATGATTTGCCTTGTTTGAATTCTAAAATCTCTTTTATATCCAAAATCATTATGCAGGTTGATCAAACCCATTGAACATAATGATCCAACATCATCTCCCAACTTTGAGTTCACTGTATTTGAGGCCGAAGAAGATAATGTTGAAGATATTCCTGATGAGATTACCCGTCTGCTTGAGCACGAAGAGAAGATCATTCAGCCACATCTTGAGAATCTGGAAATAGTCAACTTGGGGTCTGAAGATTGTGTTCACGAAGTGAAGATTGGGGCACTCCTTGAAGAGTCTGTGAAGAAGGGGTTGATTGAGTTACTACGAGAATATGTCTACGTCTTTTCCTAGTCATATGAAGACATGTCGGGTCTGGATAATGATATCGTGCAACATTTCCTGCCTTTGAAGTCTGAGTGTGTGCCTGGGAAGCAGAAGCTCAGAAGAACTCATCCTGATATGGCAGTGAAGATTAAAGAAGAAGTTCATAAGCAAATTGACGCAGGGTTTCTGGGGACTTCTACATATCCTCAATGGGTGGCCAATATTGTGCTCGTGCCTAAGAAAGATGGAAAAGTCCGAATGTGTGTGGACTATCGAGACTTGAATAAAGCTAGTCCGGAAGATGATTTTCCACTACCGCATATTGATACGTTGGTAGATAATACAACTAAATTCAATGTCTTCTCATTTATGGACGGATTTTCCGGATATAACCAGATTAAAATGGCACTCGAGGATATGGAGAAGACAACATTCATCACACCTTGGGGAACATTCTGTTATCGAGTGATGCCTTTCGGTTTGAGGAACGCCAGAGCCACGTATCAACGAGCTATGACTACCTTGTTTCATGATATGATGCACAAGGAGATCGAGGTGTATGTTGACGATATGATTACAAAGTCGAGAACGGAAGTTGAACATGTAGAGAGTTTGTTGAAGCTTTTTCAGTGTTTGAGGAAGTACAAACTCCGTCTGAATCCGAACAAGTGTACATTTGGAGTCCGTTCCGGCAAGTTATTGGGCTTTATTGCCAGTGAAAGAGGTATTGAAGTTGATCCTGCCAAGGTCAAAGCAATACAAGAGATGTCTGCGCCCAAAATTGAGAAGCGAGTCCGAGGTTTTCTTGGCCGCTTGAATTATATTTCCAGATTCATATCCCACATGATTGCCACATGTGCGCCAATATTCAAGCTCCTCCGGAAAGATCAGCGTCATGATTGGACCGAGGATGGCCAGAAAGCCTTTGACAGTATCAAAGAGTATATGTCCGAGCCTCCGATTCTGTCTCCGCCTGTGGAAGGGAGACCCTTGATTATGTACTTGACAGTTCTTGAAGACTCTATGGGTTGTGTATTGGGTCAGCAAGATGAATCAGGGAAGAAAGAGTATGCTATATACTATCTGAGTAAGAAGTTCACTGATTGTAAGTCTCGATACTCAATGCTTGAGAAGACATGTTGTGCTTTGGCTTGGGCTGCTAAGCGTTTACGCCAGTATATGTTGAATCATACCACTTGGTTGATATCCAAAATGGATCCAATCAAGTATATCTTCGAGAAGCCTGCTTTAACTGGGAGGATTTCCCGTTGGCAAATGTTTTTATCTGAGTATGACATTGAGTATCAAGCTCAAAAGGCTATTAGAGGTAGTATCTTGGCTGACCACTTGGCACATCAACCAATTGAGGGTTATCAGTCTGTTCAGTACGACTTCCCCGATGAGGAGATTCTGTATTTGAAAATGAAAGATTGCGATGAGCCTACGCTCGATGAAGGGCCAGAACCTGGTTCCTGATGGAGCATGGTGTTTGATGGCTCTGTAAATCAATATGGAAATGGTATTGGGGCAGTGATTATTACTCCTCAGGGCACACATTTTCCTTTTACAGCAAGGCTAACTTTCAAATGCACGAATAATATGGCGGAGTATGAGGCCTGTATTATGGGTTTAGAAGAGTGTATTGATCTTAGGATCAAGCATCTTGATGTTTATGGTGATTCAACCCTTGTTTGTAATCAGATTAAGGGTGAATGGGAGACGAATCAGCCCGGCCTCATCCCATACAGAGATTATGCGAGGAGGATTTCAACATTCTTTACTGAGGTTGACTTCCATTATATTCCTCGAGATGAGAATCGGATGGCAGATGCGCTTGCTTCAATGATTGTGGTGAAATTCTGGAATGAAGTCCCCAATATCACTGTGATGCGCTTGGATAGACCAGCTCATGTATTTGCAGTTGAAGAGGTGAAAGATGATAAGCCATGGTATTATGACATCAAATGTTTTCTTCAGAGTCAGATTTACCCGCCTGGGGCATCTGTTAAAGATAGGAAGACTTTGAGGAGATTATCTGGCAGTTTTTACCTCAATGGCGATGTGCTTTATAAGAGGAATTTTGACATGGTTTTGCTCAGATGCATGGATAGACACGAAGCAGGCCTGTTGATGACTGAAGTCCATGAGGGTTCATTTGGTAATCATTCCAATGGACATGCCATGACAAAGAAGATGTTTAGAGCAGGCTTCTATTGGCTGACAATGGAGTCTGACTGCTGCAAATATGTGAAGAAATGCCATAAGTGTCAGATTTATGTGGATAAGATTCATATTCCCCCGACACTTCTGAATGTTATTTCATCACCATGGCCTTTCTCTATGTGGGGAATTGACATGATTGGCATGATAGAGCCAAAGACGTCCAACAGTCACAGGTTTATTCTCGTAGCAATTGATTACTTCACCAAATGGGTCGAAGCTGCATCGTATGCGAATGTGACCAGGCAGGTGGTTGTGAAGTTTATCAAGAATCAACTCATATGTCGTTATGGTGTGCCAGACAAGATCATTACTGATAATGGGTCTAACTTGAACCACAAGATGATGAAAGAGTTGTGTAGCGAGTTCAAGATTGCACATCATAATTCTTCTCCTTATAGACCCAAGATGAATAGGGATGTTGAAGCTGCTAATAAGAATATCAAGAAGATTATCCAGAAGATGGTTGTTACGTACAAAGATTGGCATGAGATGTTGCCATTTGCTTTACATGGTTATCGTACATCTATCCGCACTTCAATAGGGGAAACCCCTTTCTCCCTTGTTTATGGCATGGAGGTTGTGCTCCCCGTGGAGGTTGAGATCTCATCAATGAGAGTCTTGATGGAAGCCAAGTTGACTGAGGCTGAATGGGTTCAGAGTCGTTATGACCAGTTGAACTTAATTGAAGAGAAGAGATTGACTGCCATGTACCATGGTCAGTTATATCAGAAAAGGATGAAGAAAGTCTTTGATAAGAAGGTCAAACCTCGTGTGTTCCAAGAAGGTGACCTTGTGCTCAAGAAAGTTTTGTCTTTCGCGCCCGATTCCAAGGGAAAGTGGACTCCAAACTATGAAGGCCCATATGTTGTTAAGAGAGACTTTTCAGGCGGTGCTTTGATACTTACAACTATGGATGGGGAGGATTTCACTCGTCCTGTGAATTCAGATGCAGTCAAGAAATACTTCGCCTAAAATAAAAACAGAATAGCTCGCTAAGTTGAAAACCCAAAGGGCGACTTAGGCAAAAATGAGCGTCTCGGTGGATTGAAAACCCGAAAGGGCGATCCAGGCAAAAGTTAGAGACATAAATATATATATATATATATATATATATATATATATATATATATATATATATATATATATATCCCGCTAGATTGAGTACCTCACCCTGGGGCAATCTAGGCAAAAATTAGGGATTTGGCAAGTAACTGCATCCTGACAAAACTTTGTTCTACAACTGTCATCTGTCAAAGATTCTCGCTCAGTCATCGTTAACTGAAGCTTCAGATGCATTGGATTCAGAGTTGGTGGAGAAATGGTCGTTATGTTCAATGTAGCCCTTTTTTCCAATATATATCACCAATTTCAAATTTGTAAAGATCCATGGAGTCTCGCCATTTGCGGACTACCATTCCATCAAATAAATTTGAGCCTTTATCCAATTCTTTGCACTCTTATTTGTTTCTGCTTAACAAATATTTGCATATTTTAATTGATAAATATCATTGTTTTAAACAAATAAAGTTTTTATAAACTATTTTTAAACAAAGCGAACATTCACAATGACTGAAAGGATAAATGGAATGTCTTCAGTGCTCTCCCAAGGATAGTACGATCTCCAAGAGGGTAAGACATTTGTTCATATTCCTAGCATATTTGTATCCTTTCCATCATCTTTAAGGTTGTCTCCTCAGTGAGCGCAGAGAAGGGTGATACACCACCAAATTCCCCGGAGAGTCTGGAGTTTTGGTCTTGGTCTTCTGACATCCTCAGATCCCCAGCGAGTCTGAGTCTAGCATTTGTGTTTCATCAATTATATGGTTGTCATCGCTTGTGTGGACTGACCTAAAATCCCTTATAGATTGATATGCTATCTTTTTCGAGGAAGTTGGTTTTTCCCCCATTAGGAGTGGAAATCTCCCACTGAGTGAGCAGGAATTCCCAGCACGAGTAGAAATTATCAGTAGGTTGGTTTGTAGCTTATCCCCAACGGATTCGCATACAATTTTTCCCCAGCAAGTTTGCTTACCACTCATCCTCAATAGGTTTGCTCACATTAGACTTTCCCCCCAGTTTGGTCGCCTATAGGTTATCCCTAGTACGATCGCCAACGGTCTTTCCCCAAGGGAGTTGCCTGATCAGAGCCTGATATACTTGTTTTTCCTCCTTATTGGATGGTTTCCTCCTGGCAAAGTTGGTGTTAAAGATGTTTATTTCCTTCCCCAGCGGAGCGGTGGTTCCCCCTCCTCCTAGTAGAGATGTTTCTCCAGCAGATATGAGGAAATTTGTTGATTATTGGAAATTCTGTTTGGTGGTTGTTCCCCACAGAGTTTCATAAGTTCCTCAGTAGAGTTTCTTCTATGATGGATCTTATCCGTGTTGAGCTCCTCGATAGAATTTCCTCTACATTGGATCTTTTGTCTGTTCAGCAGCAAATACCTGGCGATGGCTCTGTAGTTTCCCCAGCTGAGACTTTCCCTGATCCTGGTTTAGTTTTGGAACTTCGAGGAAGATGTGTTGTCTCCTTCCTCAGCGGATTGATTTTGTTTCTTTGTCTCCGCAACAGAGATTTTCCTTCAGTGGTTAGAAGTGATTGTTTGATTGATGTGTTTCTGTTTGGTGGTTATTCCCCACAGAATTCTACATCACCCCCTGATAAGAACCCAGTAGAGTTCTTCTATGACCGATCTTATCCACATCTCTGTGTACTGTGGGAAGATCCCCAACTTTTGGTAGTTGTGCCCTTTGGCTGATCCCCAACAGCGGTCTTGTTCCCCTAGCAATAGTCTTTGTCCCCGGCAGCGACTCTGCTTGATCTTCAGTGGTGATTGGTTTTTCCTGGTATTTAGCCCCCCTGCCAGATTAGATTTTCCCCTGTAGGCCTGTCTGCCTGGCTTATCTCTTTTGAGATGTTGTACCGAATGTTTGTCCATTGATTCTTGGACCTTTTGTGTTAGAGATGTCTGTTTGTCAGTATTAATCATACATAAACCACGCATATACGTGCAGAATCATAGCATTCAGATATACATGTTGCATTCTTTGCCATATATCTTTGCTTGTTGTCTCCTGCTAGTGGTGAAATGTTTTTCCCCAAGCAGATGTTTGTGTCTGATCTCTCCATATAGAGTCAGCCCTATAGGCAGAAAGTGTCTATCTTTCCTTCATTATCCCCCCACTGAGTTATGTCCTCGTGGATGATTATTGTTTCAGTTTCCTCCCAAAATATGTATTGGGATGGAATTACTCCCCTGAGTTATATCCTCATTGGGTCGAGTTTTGTTTCATCGTGTCTCTCTAGTTTGTTCCTAGATTGACCCCTTTCTTGTTATTTCCCCTGCACTTCCCTGTGGTTCAAGTGATCAATTACTCAGTAAATAGCAATCGTTCATTTTCTCCCCAGCGGATTTTCTGTGGCCTTCTACCCAGTAACAGGTAGTTGTAAGTCCTATTTTTGTGGCCTTCTACCCAGTAACCGGTAGTTGTAAGTCCTATTTCTGTGGTTTTCTACTGTTGAAAAGTATATTTTCGGCAAATATTTTAATATCGTATCCACAGAGATTGGTTGTTATTATCGCCGTTCTATAATCCAAATTGTTATAAGTTTAGAAAGTAACCAAGTTGTTTTGTTTGAAAAGTTATCTTTTGAGTAAAATGTCACTAAAACAATAAAATGATTTTAATCAAATGTAAAAGGCTTGGCAAGATTGGAGTTCACTATTCAACTTGCTTATGATTCCTTATGACAACTATATAGATTCAAGATTATTGATGATGTTCAAGTATCCTCTCAATATCATTTATGTCTAAATGATAGTGTGATAATCACTATATTAATCTTTAGACGATTTCTCCACCTAACTATCAATATAGCAATCTTTAATGGTTGATACAAAAGAAGAATAGTGAATAAATCTATTTCTACAACTTATTCACTACTTGAAAATATATTTTACGTCAAGACTTAAATAATCTCTTTCAATAACTACTCAAATCTAATATTCAACTTAGGGCAAAAATATCATTCAATACATCAACAATCTTTTATCATATATAAGAGTCAAATGAAATACATAAACAAATAAGAATACCTACTACCTCCAATCTTGACAAAATGGGGTTTAGCTCCTCATCATCATTTTGGAAAGCAAAAGGCAATGGTAAGAACTCTGTTTTTCTCTTGCAAAATATCAAACTATGAATGAATGAACATTTTCCATTCTGTTTTCTTAAAGGGTTGACCTTTCCTAAAATGCTCATTTTCATCTAAAACTGAAAAGCCCCCTAAAACAGATATAGATTTGTCAAAACACAGCTGGCATTGGAAACAGAACACTTGGCCAAAACAGCTTGATGGATTCGCAAGGTTCGCGGCGCGAACTGAAGCTACTTCAGCTTCCTTGCCTTGCAAGTTTCATCCAAAAATTCTTCCAAATGTAAATCTTCAAAAATAGGCCTCCAAATTGCATTCAATACTTCATCCAAATTATGATTATACATTCTGAAGCTCTCTTGTACAAAAATTCTACAAAACTAACAAATATGTGAAATAACTACTCAAAACAACATCAATTAAACCTAATTGCATTTATACAAAATAGTGAGAATAAAAGTGTGTAACTATATCAAAAATTGGTAAAAGGGACCAAGGAACATCAATGTAGCCCTTTTTTCCAATATACATCACCAAGGAACACATACTTCAAGTGTGGCTCTAGTTTTGGCTCTTCCACTTTATTTGTCATATCCACGCCTTCGTTTGTCTCTTCATGATAACTAAGTTCTCCACAAGACTCTAATTCATGCAACATTACTTCCATATCTCTTCCTTCATTTTCGGTCGAAACTTTGTAGACTCCGATAAGAGATCTCTCTGATGGATTAGAAACATGAACCTGGTTTACGATCTCCACTAGTTCCTCCTTGGTGGCATCGATTCGGAAAGAATCATGCTTATCATTAGGATGCTTTTTGGCTTCAAAAAGATTGAAGGCTATCTCTTCATCTTGCATCCTTACTTTCATTAGTCCATCATCAATGTCAATCATCATTCGGGCCATTTTCATGAATGGTCTTCCAAGAATTAGAGGAACATCACGATCCTCATCCATGTCTACTATCATAAAATTTACCGGAAACAAGAATTTGTCCACCTTCAATAACATGTCTTGAGCAACTCCATATGGTGAAGTGGTAGACTTATCAACTAGTTGTAAAGTCATCCTTGTAGATTTGATCTCAATATTTCCCAATCTTTTAACAATGGATAGGGGGATTAAATTGATGCTAGATCCCAAGTCAATCAAGCCATTACCAATGTAGGTGTCTCCAATGGTTACCGGTAAAACGACTCGGCCCGGATCGGATTCCTTTCTTGGGAGAGTTTTTTTTAATGATGGCACTACAAAGTGCATCAAGCAAGATTGTCTCGTCTTCCACATGTCTTCTTTTCTTTGTGAGAATATCCTTCATGAACTTTGCATACCGTGGCATTTGCTCTAATGCATCGGCAAATGGAATATTTATTTGAAGTTGTTTGAATATGTCCATAAACCGTGCATAGTGTCTAGCATTATCCTTCTTTGATGGTGTGTGCGGATAGGGTAGATGTTGAACTGGAATGACATTCACTCTTTTGTCTCTTTTTTTCTTCTTTCTCGGTTCGATTTCCTTCTTCATTTCCGCTTCACACTGTTGTTCTGCTATCAATTGCTGGTTCTGCTTTTTTCGCGGCGCGAAGGGAGATCGCGGCACGAACTGAACAGTTCCTGCCACTTTCTCCTTTCCACAATCCACACCCTCATTTTCATATACAACACCCATCGCATTCTCTACTGTAATCTCCTCACTTTTTCCACTTGTCAACTCTTTACCGCTCCTCGTGACAATTGCTTTACAATGCTCCTTTGGATTAGTTTGAGTGTTAGCGGAAAAGGAAGATCCCGCGTTTTGTTCCGACAATTGCTTCGCAAGTTAGCCCACTTGATTTTCCAAATTCTTGATTGCTGCCTCATTGCTCTTCTGATTTGCCATGGAAGCTTGCATGATTTGTTGAAGAGTGTCCTCTAGCTTTGAATTTCCTCCTTGCGATTGTTGTCCTTGAGAGTTTGGGTGTTGATAAGGACTTTGTTGCTGAAAATTTTGGTTATTGAACCTTGATGGTTAATAACCTTGATTGTTTCTTGGATATGAGTTGTTGGGAGGTTGTCTTTGATAGCCTTGATTTTGATTGTTCACATAACTCACTTCTTCTAGCGGAGGGCAAAAACCGGTTGGATGATCTCCTTGACATAATTCGCAACATGCTACTTGATGTCGAACTTGAGACCCTTGAATTTCCTTCATTTGCTGTGGAAGCTTGGCCATTTGTTGAGTAAGCAACTCCACTTGTTGAGAAAGTAGCTTGTTTTGAGCAAGAATGGCATCATTGGTATTTAACTCAAGAACTCCTGGTTTACGTTGTGAAGGACTACGGTCATGTTGACTTTCACGATCATTGAGTGCCATCCGGTCAATAATGACTTTAGCTTCCTCCGCATTCTTTGACATAAGAGAACCACCCGCGGTAGCATCCAAAAGTGTCTTGTGAGTTGATTGGAGCCCATTTAGGAAAATATGGATTTGAGTGAGCTCATCAAAACCATGGCCCTTTCATTTTCTCAACATTGACTTGAATCTTTCCCAAGCCTCATTTAGAGACTCGTTGCTTCCTTGAGTGAATACCGCAATAGCCGTTTTGGCTTCCATGAATCGAGATTGAGGGAAATATCTTTCTAAGAACTTTTCTTCTAGCAAATTCCAATCCTTCATCACTCTTGGTGCTTGATCAAGGTATCACTCTTTTGCCTTTCCCAATAAGGAGTGTGGGAACATCCTTTTGAATAATAATTCTTCACCCGTTTCATCAATTCCCATAGAACCCGCAATCTCATAGAAATTGATGAGATGGGTATACGGATCTTCATGGTCCATTCCGGTGAATGGATTTGCATAGAGAAGTTGGAGGATTCCGGTCTTCATCTCCGTATTCCTTCCTCCACGAGCAAATTGAGCATTCCTTCTTGGACTATTAGCGGACATTTAGGTAGGAGTGTCATCCGCTATGTTTCCTTCACAAGCCTCTACAACCACTTCTTCGATTTGAACAAGTGCGGAAGTAGATGCTTCTTCTCTCCGGTTCCTCTCTTCGGCTAGTTTCCTTCTTCTTCGTGTTTTGCTATTGAGCTTTCGAAGTGTTCTTTCAATTTCGGGATCGAATGGAAATTGCTCCTCGGTAGCTTTTCCTCGCATGCACTAGAATCTACAAAACTAACAAACCAAGTGAAACACAAGAGTGATAGTAAGTACAAAACTTAAAACAATGAATTATTGCAATGCTTGTAATATCGAACACCAATCCCCGGCAACGGCGCCAATTTGTTGAAAAGTATATTTTCGGCAAATATTTTAATATCGTATCCATAGAGATTGGTTGTTATTACCGCCGTTCTATAATCCAAATTGTTATAAGTTTAGAAAGTAACCAAGTTGTTTTGTTTGAAAAGTTATCTTTTAAGTAAAATGTCACTAAAACAATAAAATGGTTTTAATCAAATGTAAAAGGCTTGGCAAGATTGGAGTTCATTATTCAACTTGCTTATGATTCCTTATGACAACTATATAGATTCAAGATTATTGATGGTGTTCAAGTATCCTCTCAATATCATTTATGTCTAAATGATAGTGTGATAATCACTATATTAATCTTTAGACGATTTCTCCACCTAACTATCAATATAGCAATCTTTAATGGTTGATACAAAAGAAGAATAGTGAATAAATCTATTTCTACAACTTATTCACTACTTGAAAATATATTTTATGTCAAGACTTAAATAATCTCTTTCAACAACTACTCAAATCTAATATTCAACTTAGGGCAAAAATATCATTCAATACATCAACAATCTTTTATCATATATAAGAGTCAAATGAAATACATAAACAAATAAGAATACCTACTACCTCCAATCTTGACAAAATGGGGTTTAGCTCCTCATCATCATTTTGGAAAGCAAAAGGCAATGGTAAGAACTCTGTTTTTCTCTTGCAAAATATCAAACTATGAATGAATGAATGAACATTTTCCATTCTGTTTTCTTAAAGGGTTGACCTTTCCTAAAATGCTCATTTTCATCTAAAACTGAAAAGCCCCCTAAAACAGATACAGATTTGTCAAAACACAGTTGGCATTGGAAACAGAACACTTGGCCAAAACAGCTTGATGGATTCGCAAGGTTCGCGGCGCGAACTGAAGCTACTTCAGCTTCCTTGGCTTGCAAGTTTCATCCAAAAATTCTTCCAAATGTAAATCTTCAAAAATAGGCCTCCAAATTGCATTCAACACTTCATCCAAATTATGATTATACATTTTGAAGCTCTCTTGTACAAAAATTCTACAAAACTAACAAATATGTGAAATAACTACTCAAAACAACATCAATTAAACCTAATTGCATTTATACAAAATAGTGAGAATAAAAGTGTGTAATTACATCAAAAATTGGTAAAAGGGACCAATAAAATTATATAAAAAGTAGTATTAATTGGTCCCTAACAACTCTCCTCAACTTAGCATTTTGTTTGTCCCTAAACAAAAGTTTCCACCAACACAACCAAAGCAATGACACAAAAGATTGAAACAAGGATTAACCAAGGATATTCAAATGGTTCAAAAGTGTTTGGCACTTTCTCAATCCACCTATCTCAATGCTAGACAAAACATGAATAAGAGCAATGGTTGGGTGCAAAAATCATACCAAGGAATTCAAAGCCATATATGTCAAAATTGAATCAAACTTACACACACATCATAATAATTATGAATAACATGAAGGTTTACTTTCACTCATCCAAGCAATTAAATCAACAACAACTCAAATCATGCGGTCATCAAAACAAATATCAAATCATGTGAAAAATGAGAATCAAGAGGTCTTTCAAGGGTTGTAATGTGGCTTGGGTTACAAGAAAGGATATGATTAAGAGAATTCAACAAAGTTGCCTATCCTAAGGGAGCATTCCCAAACATTTAACTCTACACAATTTCCATTTCTTTGATCCCCATCTTTTTCCTTTTCTCATCTTTTTTTTTACATCCACACAACCATGAGCCTTTTTTTATTTTTTTTTCTTTTCTTTTCTTTTTCTTTGCTCTATGGTTTCAAGGGTGATTTCTTTTTCTTGTTTCTTTTCATATTTTCACCCTTTCATAAAAACTCACTTCTCCAAGTTTCTAACCAACTCTTTTTACTTTACTCTCCCCAACTTTAGATTCCAAAACCAAATTTATTCAATAATGCTCCCTACTTAGACATAAGCAAAAGGCAAAATTTGCAAACAACTCGGTTTGAGGGTTCAATTGACACGAAAGAAATTAGGATTCATTTATTCACAAAATTTTCAATTGATTTTACACTTATCAATCACATGAATCCTAAAGTAAGCTCAAAGGGGGTTAACTAAGGATTACTCCTCACAAGGTTCGTTGATTCAAAACTTTTTGGTCAAGTGGTTTTTCTCAACAAACAATGCCTCTATCATTTTCAATATTTTCACACAAAAATAGATTGATGCATGATTTAGCATGATAAGAATGAGTTGAAATAATGTTCGGTTTCCCGCATTTTAGTGTACAATGGAAGCCTCCTCACAATTGGTTAAGTCCTATTTTGATTCAAAAATGACATGTATTTCAATGAATTTATGATATGGAATTTGCAACACACCATCAAACTACTCATGTTAAGTCTAGAAAGCGATAAAGTGTACCTTGAAATGCCGACACTAATTCTTATCATCACCACTCGAAGTGTCCTATGCTTCTTTCTTTGCGAACATTTCTTGGTTGCTTTAAGCTTGACTTAAGAGTAAGAGCAATTAAACAAACAAATGTTGGTAAACCAAATTCATTGTAACACACTTAAATCTCACAGAGTATTCATGCAATTTAACAAAACAAATTAACAAACCAAAGTTTTGGTGAACTAGAGCCACCTAAAAGTACAATCAAAATTCAACAAAAGCAATAATAATACAAAGAAAACTCAAAATAAAAATAAACTCTAAAATTCAACAAACTCCTCAATCTTCCTCCTCTTGGCCACCACCACATATCCAAGGACGTCCTCCATCTCATCATCATGGGTTGCACCACCTCCTGCACCCCCCATAAAAGCTGGCATGCCCTCAGGCCAATTAGCATAAGCAACATATTCCGCCTGGGACGTAAATTGACTTGATTCTTTGCTAACAAGTTGGGATTTGGGAGATGGAGAGGAAAAAATTTTGAGTTTTGGACTTGGGGTAGTGGGGTTGTTGAAGAAAAAATTCAGTTTGTGAAAATAAGAGTAAACTAAAAATAACCTAAACAGAACTTAAGTGGTTCTGCCACGCTCAGTTCGCTGGGCGAACTTTGTCCGCGGCGCGAACTGAAGCTTTCCATTCAGTTCGCGGGGCGAAAGATGATCGCGGGGCGAACTGAAGGAATTTCTGAAAAAATTAATTTGCAGTGGACAGAACTCAAGTTTCACAATAAAAGACACAACAAAATATCATAACAGCAGAACTGAGAAAATTTAAAATGCAGACTTACAACGTTGGGTTGCCTCCTAACAAGCGCTTTGTTTAACGACGTTTAGAGCTCGACGGTTCAATGATTAGCTTCACGGTCCGGCTTTGTTGAGCAACTTACTCAAGGGCTTTGTTGTCTTCAAGAGGTTCTTGATGAACCTTCGATAAAATTCGATACCACCCTTTTTCGGAACTACTTGCATCAGACTCACCCATTCACTATCGGAGATAGGACAAATCATCCCGGCCTCCAATAGTTCGACAACTTCCTTCTTTTTCAGCACTGGTATCAATTAATTCTCCTCTTTTGTGGACAAGGTATTTCTAATGATCACCGGTTTAGTACAATCATCACCAAGGAACACATACTTCAAGTGTGGCTCTAGTTTTGGCTCTTCCACTTTATTTGTCATATCCACGCCTTCGTTTGTCTCTTCATGATAACTAAGTTCTCCACAAGAATCTAATTCATGCAACATTACTTCCATATCTCTTCCTTCATTTTCGGTCGAAACTTTGTAGACTCCGATAAGAGATCTCTCTGATGGATTAGAAACATGAACCTGGTTTGCGATCTCCACTAGTTCCTCCTTGGTGGCATCGATTCGGAAAGAATCATGCTTATCATTAGGATGCTTTTTGGCTTCAAAAAGATTGAAGGCTACCTCTTCATCTTGCATCCTTACTTTCATTAGTCCATCATCAATGTCAATCATCATTCGGGCCATTTTCATGAATGGTCTTCCAAGAATTAGAGGAACATCACGATCCTCATCCATGTCTACTATCACAAAATTTACCGGAAACAAGAATTTGTCCACCTTCACTAACATGTCTTGAGCAACTCCATATGGTGAAGTGGTAGACTTATCAGCTAGTTGTAAAGTCATCCTTGTAGATTTGATCTCAACATTTCCCAATCTTTTAACAATGGATAGGGGGATTAAATTAATGCTAGATCCCAAGTCAATCAAGCCATTACCAATGTAGGTGTCTCCAATGGTTACCGGTAAAACGACTCGGCCCGGATCGGATTCCTTTCTTGGGAGAGTTTTTTTGAATGATGGCACTACAACATGCATCAAGCAAGATTGTCTCGTCTTCCACATGTCTTCTTTTCGTTGTGAGAATATCCTTCATGAACTTTGCATACCGTGGCATTTGCTCTAATGCATCGGCAAATGGAATATTTATTTGAAGTTGTTTGAATATGTCCATAAACCGTGCATAGTGTCTAGCATTATCCTTCTTTGATGGTGTGTGCGGATAGGGTAGATGTTGAACTGGAATGACATTCACTCTTTTGTCTCTTTTTTTCTTCTTTCTCGGTTCGATTTCCTTCTTCATTTCCGCTTCACACTGTTGTTCTGCTATCAATTGTTGGTTCTGCTTTTTTCGCGGCGCGAAGGGAGATCGCGGCGCGAACTGAACAGTTCCTGCCACTTTCTCCTTTCCACAATCCACACCATCATTTTCATATACAACACCCATCTCATTCTCTACTATAATCTCCTCACTTTTTCCACTTGTCAACTCTTTACCGCTCCTCGTGACAATTGCTTTACAATGCTCCTTTGGATTAGTTTGAGTGTTAGCGGAAAAGGAAGATCCCGCGTTTTGTTCCGACAATTGCTTCGCAAGTTAGCCTACTTGATTTTCCAAATTCTTGATTGCTGCCTCATTGCTCTTCTGATTTGCCATGGAAGCTTGCATGAATTGTTGAAGAGTGTCCTCTAGCTTTGAATTTCCTCCTTGCGATTGTTGTCCTTGAGAGTTTGGGTGTTGATAAGGACTTTGTTGCTGAAAATTTTGGTTATTGAACCTTGATGGTTAATAACCTTGATTGTTTCTTGGATATGAGTTGTTGGGAGGTTGTCTTTGATAGCCTTGATTTTGATTGTTCACATAACTCAATTCTTCTAGCGGAGGGCAAAAACCGGTTGGATGATCTCCTTGACATAATTCGCAACATGCTACTTGATGTCGAACTTGAGACCCTTGAATTTCCTTCATTTGTTGTGGAAGCTTGGCCATTTGTTGAGTAAGCAACTCCACTTGTTGAGAAAGTAGCTTGTTTTGAGCAAGAATGGCATCATTGGTATTTAACTCAAGAACTCCTGGTTTACGTTGTGAAGGACTACAGTCATGTTGACTTTGACGATCATTGAGTGCCATCCGGTCAATAATGACTTTAGCTTCCTCCGCATTCTTTGACATAAGAGTATGGAGTTGCCCTGAGTGAAGGAATCTCAACTTCAATTGGTAGAACGACCTCTATCCCATACACTAATCAGTATGGAGTTGCCCCAATGGACGTACAAACCGAGGTTCTGTAATCGTGCAGAGAAAAAGGTAGCATCCCATGCCAATCTTTATATGTTTTTCCATTTTCTAGACGATTCTCTTGATGTTCTTATTAGCTGCTTCTACGGAACCATTCATCTTGGGTCGATATGGTAAATACTTGTGGTGCTCGATCTTAAATTCTTCAGACAACTCCTTCATCATTTTGTTGTTGAGATTATTGGCATTGTCAATGATGATCTTGCTAGGAATTCCATAGCGACAAATCATCTCTTTCTTGATAAACCGAGTAACCATTTGTCGAGTGACATTGGCAAATGAAGCAGCTTCGAACCACTTCCTGAAGTAATCAATAGTAACTAGGATGAATCGATGACCATTGGAAGCTTTAGGTTCTATCAATGGGCTGATATCTTTACAAAACCCTTGTTGAAGATAGATTTATTTTCATGCTGAAGAATTTAAAATGGATTTATGTCCATAATGGAAAAGATGATTATCTTAAAATGTTTAATTTCTCAGAATGGTTAATGGGACTCTGAGATATTTTGACTTTGAACATTTGACTCTTCTAAAGTGAGAAAGTTTCATAAGTTCAGAAGTATCCAGTCAGAACTTGTTTGGTTAAACATTCTATATTTTGAATACTAAATAGTTTTTGCATTAATTAGTTGTCAATCAATCTTGACTAATGGAACAATTTTAAAGACAGTTGTCTTAGAAAAATGAACCTCTTCGGAACAATTGAGTGACACATTGGGTGAATAAATTTCTTGGGATTAGGTAAAATCTTCACGCTTTACCCCTTTTCAAATTTTATGCACTATTCAAGATTTTATTCATGATCGCAAAATCCTTATAGAAACTCATTTCACTCACTTCATACACTTTCTCTACATTCACTTCCTACACTTTCTCTCTTTTAATCCTAAAAACTCTCTGCAACCCAAACCATTGTTCTTCATCAAAAATGGCATAATCTCAAGAACAAGCTCAACAATAACTTACTTTATCTTTGTCATCAAAACAACAACAACAACAAACTCCTCATCTTCTTCAAACCAATTCTTTAAAATTTTCTTCGGGATCTGCTCAAGATGTGTTCTATGAAGAACCTTATAAGACTCTTGAACTCACATTAACTACTCCTGTAAACAAATTGGAAGTCCTTTGTGAACTCATGGTTGATTTCGAGAATCTAAAAGACAATGGTTTTAACCTCTTGAGTGTTGTAGATATTCAAGGCTGGGAGAAGTGTTTTGATCATCTCCAAGGTTCAGTTTTCTTTCACCTGGTTAGAGAATTTTGGATTCATGCCAAGACTTTAGTTTTTCAAGTTACTTCCTTTATTATGGGAAAGAAGTTTGTCATAACTGAGAAATTGATTGCCAAACTCATTGGACATGATGGGTCTAGAATGGGATGTAATTAGATGGTGGAGAAAAGGTATGATCTCATTGAAATTTCAAAAGTGATTTTCACTTTTGGAGTTCACTCCAACAAGATGAAGGATCTTCTACCTCATCTGAGGATCTGGGCCAGAATTCTTCTAGGATGTGTTCATCACAAAAAGCCAACAAATTCTGCAGACTACATTAATGGTGATCAGCAATATGTTCTCTATAATATTGCTTCAGGGAGAAAGGTGAACCTCCATTCACAATGCACGATCCTCTAAATGTTATGATAGACTACCTTGATAGTTATCAAGCAAGTGCCCAAAACAGGGCGTCTAAACTTCCGAGGAAAAGGAAGAAGTTTAAGAAGCACTTTGGTGGAACTGCTAAGAAGGCTAAGGCTTCTAGTTCTGCTAGGAGGCTTCAGGATACTTCTGCTGAAGAACCCATAACTGATGTTGCTACTCCTTTTGTTGGAACTGTCTTAAGTAAGTTTGTCCCTTCTAAAACTGATTGTCAATTTGTTGATAACAATTCATCTTTTCCATCTAAAATTATCCCTTCATCTACCAACAATCCAAATACTTTTGTTTGTATAACCAATCCTCGTCAAACAACTCCCATAACTATTAATCCACATGTTTCTGCTTCCCAAACTATTAATCCAAATTTTACTATTCCACTACCCACACCATCACCTTATGAACCCCTTACATCCACTATCATACCACCACCTCAACCATAACAACTTAGTCAACCAAAAAAACCTCTTTCACCAACTTCGTCTGAAAACCAACACCAGAAAACACCATTCACTATGAACCCTATGACTCTGAAGCTCTCATTGCATAATTAGAACATAATGATTCTGATATTGAGTCATATGTTGAGATCATTGTCGGCCCTGATAGAACACCTTGTCTCTATTCTGACCAAACCCCCTTTCAAACCAACATCCATCTCACACCATTGGATGAATTGTTAATACACTTTAAAAGTGAGGTTGTTGCTAGAATGAACATTCTCACTGAAGTTTGAACCTCTAATGTAAACCTCTCTAAAGTGTGTACTTTGTGTAGCAACTTCAGAAGATGGATTGACTTCAGTTCTAAGGAGTTGGAACTTTTGTGCTTAAGGGATACTCAAAGGAACTTCCATGCCAGATTCTCTGGTATTGTTGACCCTTTTCTTTAGAAGGTCCCTCCAACACTTCTTATCCATGCACCAGAAGTGATTCCTCCTCCTCAAGAAACTCTATATGAAGAGGTGAATCTTTCTATTTCGGAGAAGACTTTTGAGGTTGGCAGTGTATTCAGAGCAGCAAAGACTCTGGCATCTGAAGAAGTCATTTTGAAGACCTTATAAGAGCTCAAGGTTGAGAATGTTATCGTCAAAGAAAGGTTGGATAAGCAGGATGAAATGTTCAAAGCACACGCTAGAACAAACAACAAGATTGAAGGGATGTTTCATGCTATATTATCTAGACGTCCACCCCCTTATTAAACCTTAGTTTTTAAAACTTGTTGCTTTCTTAGTTTCTAAGTTTTTTTTTCATTTTGGCTTTTGTACCTTGCATTTGTTCAATGAAATAAAGTTTTGTTTGGTTTTTACTTTGTATATTTATTTATTTTTTATTGATGAAAAAGGGGGAGAAGAGTGATATGATTTTGATATACCTATTTTTGATTCTGACACCCAAACATTTGTCTTTAATATTCTTACTTTTGAATCTGATTAACTATTCTGAGAACTTTAAATCAGTTCATCATGCTTCTAGTTAACCAGGCTTTTCAGGAGTTAAGATTTTTCTTCATAAGACATTAACCAAGTTGATTTGAGTTCAAGTTAACCAGGTGTATTCAAGTTCTGAATCAGGCATATACAAGCTCTGATAATAACTAAGCGTATACAAGTTCTGACAAATCAAGCTCTGATACAAGGCTGATAACCAAACTTTTTGATACTCAAACAAAGTCAATTCTGAAGTTAAATTCTTCTGTAACTAGGCATTTGCGTTATGGGAAGTTATTTCTTTCATGTTGATTTAGATATTTTATATGTTAAGATTATTTTAAGTCTTAAATCCAAGGGGAGCTTCGAAATCTAACTCTGAAATTCTAAGTTGAAAAATAATTTTAATAATAGAAAATTCAGGGGGAGCTTAAAAACCTCACTTTATTGTTTTTATGTGATTTAAACCTAGTAAAAATTGTTCATCAAAATACATGGTTTTGTCATTATAAAAAAGAAGGAGATTATAAAAACAATATTTGGTTATGCAACTTGCCTTTAGTATTGATGATAACAATACACTGTTTTTTATAGAACAATGTTGTACCCTAATGGTTTTGTCTAGTGTGTAGCTTTTGCTAACAGGTTCTGATTTTGAAGATTTAGTGTGCGATGTCATCAGATTCTAGACTCACTATAGTTTGGCTCTGAAGAGATACAAAAGTGCGCTTTACAAGATTATGTTAAGTTCTAGAACGCTCTTAGACAGCGGTTTTGATGAACATTTGTGCTAAAGCTTCTGACTGTGACTCAGATAGAAGAGCCTCTGAAGATTTATCAAGCTCTCAAGATTTTGCATTCTCAAGTCCTGAAGACTCTGAAGACCAAGTTCTGAAGACTCTAAAGACCAGGTTATGAGGAACTATGTCAAGACTTTAAAGACCAAAGTTCTGAAGTTTCTCTCAACCATGTTTTTTATCTTTCTAAACATACTTCAACAACATTCATATAGAAGCCTCTGAAGATTAGAAGATAAGATCAAAAGGTTTTGCATAAGGAAAATAGTACACAGTACAAGATTAAATATTCCTTCCACTATGTTGATTTTGTGGGCTAAGGACTGTACTATTGTACCATTTTTCCTCCCATTTTTCAAATTGTTATGCAAGGATACGGCCGCATTTTGGTATTCCAATTCTACCCTACAACAGATATTTTCATTGCCTATATAAATGAGACTTGGAAGAATGAACAAGTTGCTATTTTTTCTCATGAAGCTAATTTTTCACGAAGTTAATTGCTTCTAATTCACGAAGTTATACAGTTCATCATTTACATGAACAATATTATTGTGTATAAAGAAAAGAAAACACACATAGATATTTTGTTCGTTATTGTGTGATAAATACTTTATACTGAAATTTGTGTAATCTTCTTTCTTAGAAGCAATCTTATAAACTCATTTCTTGTAATCTCATTTATTGAGTTTGTATTCCTTGAGTGACTAGGGTATAGTTAAAATTAGTCGAGAAGACATTGACGGTTAGTCTTAGTGTGTCTATAATCAGTTGATTATAGTGGATTAAGTCCTTGTGTATAAGGCAAAATCACCTTAGCGGGTGGACTGGACTAACTTAGTTAACAGTAAACCAAGATAAAAATAATTGTTTTTTTTATTTTTGTTCTTGTTCTATCTTTGAAGGCTTTAGGAACTAAAAGTTTTGATATTGGAAACCCAATTCAAACCCCCATTTCTTGTGTTTCTTGCCACCTTCATTATGCTCATTGGAGAAAAGCCCAGAAGATTACATTTTTATTTAAGGAAACTCAAACCTAATGTTTGAGGTGTGCATGTATAGAATATATTTGTGTTAGGGTTTCTATTTTTGAGTATTTTGTTTGTGTTTTTGTTTGTGCACCACTCTAGCACCCACATTCATGTCTAAAGGCATAACGTTTGGTTTGTAAGTTGAGTTGTAATTCAACATTCAATATTCTAATTATTATAGTGATCACTAAGGTTAGTGATTGAGATAAAGTGAGAGGATTTCTCATATTTAATAGGATTCCTAAATAGAAATACACGGGGTAGAATTAAGAAGATGGGCAGTAAACAAGGGGTTGTTCATCGAAGACACTTTGTACTATTTCTATTGAATAGTGAATTTCCTTTGTTTGCTTGGAATCCCCCCAGACGTATGTGTTATTTGCACTGAACTATGTTAATAATTATTTGTGTCCTTTTATTTCTACATGATTTATCATCTTATTTTATCTTATCTGTCAATTTAAGTTTAAGATGTTGAACACATTGGCTTAAGCATCTGGTCCAACATATGTCCCCTTAAGAACAAAATTTCATTTCCAATAAGTGTAATAGTGGAAAGGAGTACCAGGATCTCTCAAAAACATTTGAGACATCTTGCTAAACATGTTACCTACAAAAATATGCCAACCAGCTGTAATTGTTGGATAATTGAATCCAAGCACAATAGGGGGATGAATTGTGGTATTTAAAAACCTTGATTAATTTAAAGGTTTTATTACTTAAAAATAACGTGTGTTAGTATTGATAAAATCAGAGACAAAAGTAGTAGAAAGAAATAAAAACAATAGTGTAAATGACATGATTAAAGACAAGGGGTTAGAGAGATGACTCTGAGATTTATACAGGTTCAGTCGAATATTGGCCTAGTCTTGTCCCCGAGAGATCTTCTTGAGAGTTCACTAAAAATATTCAACTTTTACAGGTTATACCCACGATCCTTTAATGTAATTAAATTGAGAGATTTAACACTAACTTATCCCCCAACCAAAAGAGAGATTTTCCATTGGATGATCTTATGAACCATGTAGAGATTTTACCAGCTAATCACAAAAATGAAATAGAACTCTTAGATGTTGAGTTCAATAACCAAACAAAGATTTAAAATTATTGATCTCAAGAACGAAACTTGATCATTCAAGAGTATCACACTCTTGAAATAAAAAATGGCACGACACTAATAAGACACTTTTCTTATAAGTGGTTTTCACTCACAAGACACTGAGGCAACTTTGGTGAAAGAAAATATTGAGAGAGAGAGAGAGGGGGTTGAGAGAGAAAAGAGTAATAAAATGTTTATAAATACTAAAAATCCTAATTCTAGTGTGATTTTGAATTAGGAGAGGTATCCTTTATATAGGTTAAAATGTGGCCCAAAAAGAAATCAATCCATATGCCAAATTAATAGGATAATCGATTAGGCTAATGGACTAGAGACCCAAAATAATTGATTATTAATGAAAAATGGAAGGTTTTGATATACAATTATTACCAATCATTAATAGATTTTTCCAATAAATTTTAGAATCAACCAAGCATGATCTAGTCGATTAGGTTAATGGTCTAATCGATCATTTAGTTTGAATAAGTCAATAAGGTACACCTAAAAAACATTTTTAGGTGATTTTATCAAGAAAGGAGAGGCCTTAAAAACATTGTAGGTGTGTGTATATGTGATTTGTCTCAATATCTTAGAAGGTACTTTCTTACTTTTATTAGACTTTGGCCACTCATACACAAACGATCAGACAGGCTTTCATATTTTCTCTTTTTCATAACTATGAAGCTTTTCAGTTCCTTTGTGTAACACCCCAAAATTTGCCCTCCTCATTCACGCATTAATTTTAGGTCATTTAACATTAGATACATTGCATTTCATCATGTCAATTGGGATTAGCTCCAAGAAGCTTGAACATCATCCAGGACACTTTGTGGGTTCTATTTAGATGATCAGTCAACACAAGGGAAAGACTTGAGTTACTTCTAACATGGGTTTATTCGTCAGTCAAAATGTTAATCTTGAAGGAGCAAAGGTTTGTTCATGAGCTGACATTCTCGCTAGGCGAAGCCCACGTGTTTTGAAAAAAAAACGAAAAAAAAAAAAACGAAAATAAATAAATAAATAAATAAATAAAAGAAAAATTTTGGATTTGGGCCTCTCTCATTTGAGCCCACAGGTCCACAAAAATCAGGTTATAAATTCAGAGTTTCAGTGAAACAAAATTCCATTCTATTCTTATTACCCTGGCTGGAGGAAAAAGATAGTGAGAGAAGAGCTAACAGAGTTCAGAGCAACCTCCAGAGACTGAAGGGAACTCATCTGCAAAGAACCAATTCCCTCTCATATAAACCCTAAGATTGTTCTGCAAACCCAACCGGGCAATTCAATTTCATTCGATCTCTCCAATCAGGTTTGCCCTATTTCCACTACTTTATACTTTCAATCTGAAATTTTTGATACCCTTTTAATGCATTTGTTTGACAAGAGGTTTAGGCCTCCTACCCTTGGTTGCTTTTTGTAAGCTTTTTGTGAATTGAAAGGGCATGATTCATGTGGTTACATTTTGATTTAGGGGCAACTCTTGATTACCCTATCTTGTTACTTTAACCCTTTTGTTGAGTTTTTGTGAAGGCTTACATGACTTTTGCAGGGATAGCTCGCTGGATACTCCACTTTACTCGTGGGACACCATTTGGGAGATTTATTTTGATTGCCTTGTTGGCTCATTTACTTTATACATGTTTGTTTTGTATGTGTTCGTATCCCCACAGGTAGCGCGGTTCCTTCGTCAAGGACTGCCTTTTTGCATGAGCATCCCAAACCCTAACCCTTCATTGATTTTTCTTCTCCTAAGAACACGTTAACTCCTTCTACTACAGGCGAGTAAGTCTCCAAAGGTCAAGCATCTGGTAGATTGCGTAGTAACGTCGTTCGTCCAAAACCCAATCCATAACCCCGTAGTTAGCCGAACTACGGCTTGCTCTGATTCTCATTCCAGATGAGATACGTAGGCATAAGACGCGATGTCTTACCGAGCACACACTCCCCCTAACCCATAGGTAGCCGAGCTACGAAGACTCTGATTCTCATATTCATATGAGATACGTATGCAGTGGATGCGACATCCGTGCGAGTCATTTTCTTTTGACCCCCTTTTTTAGTAAATAACACATTAGATAAACCCACACCCTTTAGACAAGAACTACAAAAGTGGATCCCGTAGAGTACTACGGATGCGTAGGGGTGCTAATACCTTCCCTTCGCATAATCAACTCCCGAACCCAAGATTTGGTTGCGAGACCCTGTCTTGTCCTTTCCTTTTTCCAGGTTTACTTCGAGCGTTTCCTTTCCCTCCTTTGGGATAAATAACGCACGGTGGCGACTCTCTTGTCTTTCTTCGCCAGTTGTTTTTTTTCGCATTCCATTTTTCAGGTTGCGACAGCTGGCGACTCTGCTGGGGAGAACGGTTTCCCTAAGCGAGTCCCTCCTAGCTTTTGTAGGGTGTTTGTTTATTGGGTGTTTATTCTTTTGTACAGTTATTTATCTTTCAGCATTTACCTGCTTTATTGCATTGTGTACATATGACTGCCGTATCTGCTGGTTCTGTTTGTGAGATGAGTTTTGTACCCGGACTCGAGTGCAATTAAGATAGGAGAATGGCATAGTCTTGTTGACTTGATTGGAGTTATTCCTTAGCAAGTTGACTTGCAAGCCCATTCACTTGGTGGAGGTCATGTTGAGATCAATAATGTCACACAAGTAAGTTGTGGTTAGACATTACTTTTTCCAATATAGACCTTAGAAGCCAAGGACCTTAGTTTACCAAACCCATCTTGGCCTATTCGTAGGATGTAGTGCGAAAGTCGTTCAAGTGTAAGATTTGATACGATTGTTACGCGATACTACACTCATAAGAGTCTCTCTTAAGAATATTTTTGGAATACGAGTAGTCGTTCCTCTGATAATATCCGAAAGATGGGATTATGACTATGGGAACCTTTTTGTAGAACATGTTTGGCAGGTTTAAACCTTAGTACACTCCCTTTGGGTGGTTCTTAACCTAAACTCCATGCTCGTGACTTGCAACAAACCCTTGATTCATGGTTGATCTGTTCAGGTATCCTTAATATCAATGAAACTTGGGTGTTGATAAGGTGTAAACCATAATCCACCAAAAATGGATGGTTGATATTAAGGATAACATGATCCATCCCATGACCTTTGTTTGGTGTGCTTTACTTGATCCTCTTAATTTCTCTCCAGGCAATGCAACCTGACAGATGTTCAAGCGGATCTAGCCATCCTGATTGACATGCCATTGTATTGCATAACATCATTCGCATATTTGCATCCAACATCTCATGCTTATTCATTTGCAGGGTATTCCCTTTTTAGGGGGGGTTAAAATTGAATAAGCAGTGCATCGCATACCATGCATACTAACTCTTGTTTGTTTTGCAGGTCTCACCGCAGTGTCTAATGTTTGTTCCCTGTCTGTGGCATTATTGGTCCCAAGCGAGTCCACAGGTACCCGACCAAGGAAAACCGTCCACGACTAGCAATGGACCATATACAGAAAGAACTGGCTGATATGCGTGAAAGGATGGATCAGTTCATGACATTGATGACTGGTATGGCAGAAGGCCAAGAAAAGCTGAGGGAATTGGTTGAGCAACCGAGGCCCGATCCAGAGGTGGAAATACCAAGTGTTGAGGGGAACCCTGGTAACCCTGGGAACCCTGGTAACCCTGGGAATGCTGATAACCCTGTGAACACTGGAAACGCGGGTAACGCAAATGTTGATGGAAACTCGGGTGATATTGGCAACACGGGGAATGTCGGAAATGGTATTGGCGGAAGGTACAATGTGAATCAAGGAATTCGGATTAACGGGCGCCCCGTTACTGAAGATTATCAGTATGATCAATTCTCTTTGCACGACGAAGCCCTCGAGACCACTCGCCGTATGGATGAGCTTGCTGAGAAGCTCAAATCTTTGGAGTCTCAAAATTCCTTAGGTTTTGATGTCACCAATCTTGGTCTGGTTCAGGGAGTAAGGATCCCTCACAAGTTCAAACCCCCTACTTTTGAGAAATACAACGGGGCTTCTTGCCCACGCACTCATCTCCAATCTTATTTGGGAAGGTTGGGAGCTCACACGGAAGATGAAAAGCTGTGGATGTACTATTTTGAAGACAGTCTAACTGGAGCTTCTCGTGAATGGTATTCTCATTTGTCTTGCACCACCATCAAGAGCTGGAAAGACTTGGCAGAGGCTTTTATCAAGCAATATCAATACAACTTGGACATGGCTCCAAATCGGACCTTGTTGCAAGGAATGTCTCAGACTTCCAAGGAAACCTTTAGAGAATATGTTCAGCGTTGGAGACAGATTGTTGCATCGTCCAACCCCCTATGTCTGAAAGAGAAATGGCGGACATGTTCATGAACACTCTTCAAGGCAATTATATCGAGAGATTGACTGCTTGCCCGTCAATCAACTTTGCAGAGATAGTGATTGCTGGAGAAAGGATCGAGAGTCTGTTGAAGATGGGCCGAATTCAAGACAACAGTGCTTCCAACTCGTCAGTTCCCAAGAAACCGTTTGCTGGTAACGGTCAGCGAAGAAGAGAAGGTGAGACAAGCGTTGTATATGCCGGCAGAGGCAGGGGCAGAGGACGCCCTAATTATTATCAAGATCAAGTGGCCGTAGTCACTATTCCAACACATGTTCCTCAACCGCAGTATCATCCGCAACAGCAACCCAGGTACAACAATCAACAACAAGGAGGTAATCCAGGTCAGCAGAGACACTATCAACAACGTCCAAGGCAAACGGACCGGGTCATTGAGCCAATCCCAATGCCTTATTCTGGATTACTTCCCAAGCTGATTGACATGAATCTGGTTACGTTGAGAACTCTGGCCCCACCGGTCGATCCCAACAATCTGCCTAGAGGTTATGATGTCAACGCCAGATGTTCTTTTCACTCCAACACACCTGGCCATACTACAGATAATTGCAAGGCTCTCCAGCTAAAGGTACAAGATTTGAGAGATGCCCAGGCCATCAATTTTTCTCCGGTGCCTAATGTTATCCAAAACCTGATGCCAGCTCACGGCGGGCAGAGGATTAATGCTGTTGATAGTGGGGAAACTTTGAATTTGGTTTCTGATGTGGCTAAAGTGAAGACTTCGCTATCAGTAGTTAAAGACCGACTTTTGAAAGGACAGATTTTCCCGGGCTGTGGGGAAGAGTGCGGAAATTGTCAAGCTGCCGAGAACGGATGTGACAGTTTGAGAAAGGGTATTCAGCAACTGATGGATGAAGGTTGTCTTCAGTTCGATCAGACTCGTCCAGTGAAGAATGATGTGTCGACAGTAACGTTTTATTTCACTCCTGAAGAAATATATGTTCCCGAGAGACCCGCTCCGATGACAATATATTTCCCAGAAAGTCCAACACCAATTTACTCTGACAACCCTCAACCGACTTTGATTGGTCTGGTCACCATCACGGTACCAGGACCTGTTCCGTATGAGAAAGACAGTGCTATCCCGTGGCACTATGGGGCTGATATCTACTGCCAGGGGCAGAAAGTTAACGAAGAAGACATTGACATTGGTAGCTCCGCTGTAGACAATGTTGGAGGAATTGGTGGCTTCACTCGCAGTGGACGCCTATTTGCACCATCAATATTGCGCACGAATGCTGAAGCTGAGGCAGCTGCCAAGGCTAAAGGAAAACAGGTATCCACCGAAGAGGTTACTACCGAGGAAGCTCCTCCTAAGACCGCATTCGAGAAGGAAGTGGATGAGTTTATGAGGATTATCAAGAAAAGTGACTACAAGGTAGTCGACCAGCTAAATCAGACACCCTCAAAGATCTCCATTCTCTCACTATTGATGTGCTCTGAGGCGCACAGAGCAGCCTTGTTGAAAGTACTGAATATGGCCTATGTTCCACTAGAGATAACTGTTAACCAGCTGGAGTCGGTAGTTTCGAATGTACACACTAGCCATGCGCTAGGTTTCACCGATTATGACCTGACGTCTGAGGGCAGGAATCACAACAAAGCCTTGCATATCACAATGGAATGCAAAGGGACGATGCTTTCCCATGTCTTGGTTGATACAGGCTCTTCTCTGAATGTTCTTCCAAAGAAAGCCTTGATGAAGTTGGATTGTGATGACGCCACCCTGAAGCCAAGTAATTTAGTTGTGAGGGCTTTTGATGGCTCTAAGCGAGTTGTCTGTGGCGAAGTTGAGTTGCCAGTTAAGATTGGACCACAGGTATTCAAGAGTACCTTTTATGTGATGGATATCCAGCCTGCCTATAGTTGTCTGCTAGGTCGTCCCTGGATTCATGCTGCCGGTGCTGTTACTTCTACTCTCCACCAGAAGCTCAAATATGGACTAGAAGGTCAGATCGTCACTGTCTGTGGTGAAGAGGATATTTTTGTTAGCCACCTGTCTACATTTAAGTATGTGGCGATGGATGGCGAGATGCATGAGATGCTGTGTCAGGGCTTCGAAGCCATAAACATCAGCGAGGTCGTGCCCGAAGCTGTCTTTTCACCTGAGTCTGAGAAGGTCGGGACTTCTATCTCTTCATACAAGCAAGCTGTTGAAGTGGTTAAAGCTGGTAATGCCCAAGGCTGGGGCAAATTTGTGGAGCCAATCATAAAAGAAGACAAGTTTGGATTGGGGTATACTCCGGGGTCTCAGAAGAATGAAGCCGGTACTTTCTCCAGCGGGGGTCTGGTTTCTCCCCACACCGTCAATGCTGTAGATGAAGACAAGGCTGACGGTGACTGTGACTTAGATAGCTGGATTCGCCCGTGTGTCCCGGGAGAAAAGCTCGACAATTGGTCGTCTGAAAAAGTCGTCCGGTTTACTCTACTGAAAGAGTAATTTTTATTTTTTCCTTTTATCACATGCATAATAAAGTCTTACACTTTGACCAAGGTGTAATGACTCATCTGTAGGGCCATCCATTTAGTTACATTTCGCAATTATTTTCATCATCAATAAAGGACAACTTTTGCAAACAATTTTGTGTTCTCTTTCTTTCAATTATTTTTACTTTACAAAAATGGCAATGTTTCTTTTTCATGTTTCTTTTTCGTTTTCTTCCCAAAAAGATCCTCCACCATGATCACCCGGATCTCACTGCTAACGACACTGCTATGGCCAAGTATGACTTCGACAATCCTATCTATCAAGCCGAAGAAGGGGTTGAGGAAGATTGTGAATTGCCTGGAGAGTTAGCCAGGTTGTTGAAACAGGAGGACCGAGCTATTACACCTTATCAGGAGGTGATTGAGACCGTCAACATTGGTACCGAAGACGACAAGAAAGAAATCAAGATCGGGGCCAGTCTACAGGCCGAGGTGAAAGAACGATTGATCAGTCCTATCAAGATATGCCAGGTTTCAAGAAATGCCTGCACCTAAAACAGAAAGAGAGGTTCGTGGCCTCCTGGGCAGATTGAACTACATTTCAAGGTTCATATCTAATCTTACAACCACATGCGAGCCATTGTTCAAAATGCTGAGAAAAGAGCAAGAGGTCAGTTGGAATGATGATTGTCAGAAAGCCTTTGAAAGAATAAAAGAGTATTTGCAGGAGCCCCGATTCTAATGCCTCCAGTAGAGGGAAGACCATTGATCATGTATTAACTGTGTTAGAAAGGTCAATGGGTTGTGTGCTCGGTCAGCATGACGAGTCAGGTCGAAAAGAGCATGCAATATACTACCTTAGCAAAAAGTTTACCGACTGTGAACAAAGATACTCACTGCTCGAGAAAACTTGTTGCGCTTGGGCATGGGCTGCTCGCCGACTAAGACAGTATATGTTGACTCACACGACTCTATTGATATCAAAGATGGATCAAGTCAAGTATATTTTTGAAGAGCCAGCGTTTACCGGAAGGGTTGTTAGGTGGCAAATGATGCTGATAGAGTATAACATCCAATACACTTCACAAAAAGCCATCAAAGGAAGTGTCTTGTCAGACTATCTTGCCGAGCAACCGATTGATGATTACCAACCTATGAGGTTCGACTTTCCTGATGAGGACATCATGTTTCTCAAATCAAAAGATTGCGAGGAACCACTCCCGGAGGAGGGGCCTGACCCTGAATCCAAATGGATTATGATGTTTGATGGGGCGGTCAACGTCAATGGTCGCGGAGTTGGTGCGGTGTTGATCACGCCGGAGGGGGTTCATATGCCATTTTGTGCCAGAATAACTTTTCCCTGCACCAACAATGAAGCCCGACGAAGCAGAATGGGTCCGTTCTCGATACAATCAGCTGAGCCTAATTGAGGAAAAGAGACTAGCAGCTATATGCCATGGCCAACTATATCGGAGACGGATGAAGAGAGCATTTGATCAGAAACTGCACCCTCGGGAGTATCAAGTCGGTGAATTGGTACTCAAAAGAATTCTTCCTCCCAACACAGATCACAGGGGCAAATGGACACCGAACTACGAGGGTCCGTACGTGGTTAAAAGAGTTTTCTCTGACGGAGCTTTGATGCTAACAACCATGGATGGCGAAGACTTCCCATCCCCTGTCAACTCAGACGCAGTTAAAAAATACTTCGCATAAATTGACCCGCTGGACAAGTAAAAAGAATGGTCCAGACAAAAAAAGGGCACCCCGACGAACCAAAAAAAAAGGAATGAAGAGGTTCGGGCAAAAATTAGGGATATAAAAATAAAAAATGTACACCCGGTGAGTCGAAAACCCAAAAGGGCGGCTCAGGCAAAAAAGGGTATCCCGGTGGATCGAAAACCCAAAAGGGCGGTCCACGCAAAAGTTAGGGAATAAGCGAATGACTGCAATCTGAGTTCACCTGTGTTACATCACCGTTTCATTCAATCCGGAAATCTTCGAAGGTTAAAGATCGACTGATCATCCACTTCAGAAAGCAAGATGAGCAGAGCGTCTTGAGGACATACGAGCCATAGCAGAGTCGAAACTCAGTGGGACCCTGTTTCCACATTGCCATTAGGATAGTTTCTCTTGTTCAATTTATAGCGATCGCCTCTTTCCAGGGATCAGCTTCCTGATGTACTCGCCTATTCCTGGCACAAATTTTTCAACCAACAAAAGTCGAATAATTCAGTTAAAAAGCCTTTTTACTTTTCATTTATCAATTTGTTTGCAAAAGATGTCTGAATTCTTGAGGAAACATATTGCATCTGAATATAATGGTGGCTTTTGCAGATGACTTGCGCAAGAAAACAGTCAAAATTGCTTTGAATGTGCTTAATCCCGGACGGTGAATTCAAATCGAGTAATCCCCTGGGGCATACGTGTATTTTTTGGTTACAGGTCACAGGAACCGGATGCCAAGTCATGAATCCTCACCCCCAAGCGGTTGACAAAGCCTCTCCTCTGCAGAGCAGGTTCCCCAGTAGAGTTGATAGTATCCAGACTGTATATCCCCAGTAGAGTTGATAGTATCCAGACTATATATCCCCAACGGAGTTGACAGTGCCAGACTGTATCTTCCCAGCAACAGCGGAGTAGTCGCATACCCAACAGACAAGAGGGTGGTGTTCCTAGTGTTCATCTCATTCCCCCAGCAGATTATTTCTAACAGATTTGTTCTAATCCCCAGCTTGAGGACGATTAGCAAGTTCATATCCCCAGCAAAGGTCGATTCATACGACATTTCCCCAGGAAGTGCTTTCCTCACAGACTCTCCTCGCAGAGCCTCGCCAAGCAAAGTTTCCATAGTTGATACTTCCCCAGCAAGGTCAACTTTTCAAAAAAGGCCGATTTATTTTCGGTGGCTCATTGGTCCCGGCAGACGGATCATTCCCCACAGAGCATTCAAGGATTGATACAGCGATCTGTTCCCTACCAGAGTTTGCTTCCCCAAGCAGATTTCTTTTCACGCCATGCATAACATTTGCATTTGCATGCATATCATATCAAGCATACACATAAGCTGATAAACAGGTTCTTCCAAGCAGACTGAAGAATTACTTTACAACCAAAGTCATGAGATTCGGCCAGAGGATCAAGTGTGTGTGTGATCCAGCATGAGGGTCATTTCGAAGATTCAGCCTGAGAATCGTCTTCCAGTGATCCAGCCTGAGGGTCATTTTTGAAGATTCAGCCTGAGAATCATTTTCCCAAGAGTCAGCCTAAGGTTCGTTTTGAAGATTCAGCCAGAGAATCGACTACGAGCATTATCTCCCCAGCAAGCCGGCTAGAGGAATAGATTGACAGCTCAACAGAAAATCAGCTTACAAGAGGATCCAGCCCGCGGATCGCAATTTAAAAACAAAGTCTAATCGAAGAGTCGTTACAACATGTTCTAGCCTGAAGAATATGTACGAAGCCCAAAAGTGGGATATTCTCGAAACTGCACATCTAACCTGAAGATTGTAGATTCTGAAAGATGGTCAACCAGCGCATGCCTCAGATGCGAGATCCTGATGATGGGAATTTATCATCAAATCAATCCAGATCTAGCCAGAAGATCGAAGTCAGGTCTAGCCCGAAGACCGGAAATAGATTCAGCCAGAGAATCGAAACAATTCAGATCTAGCCAGAAGATCGAAGTCAGGTCTAGCCCGAAGACCGGAAATAGATTCAGCCAGAGAATCGAAACAATTCAGATCTAGCCAGAGGATCGAAGTAGATTCAGCCAGAGAATCAAAGAAAATAGATTCAGCCAGAGAATCGAAACAAAGGAGATCTAGCCAGAAGATCTAGCCAGAAGATCGAAGAAGATCTAGCCAGAAGATTGAAACCGTATCCAGCCCGAGGATCAAAATTAACATCCAACTAGAGGACTAAATTGAGTATAGATTCAGCCAGAGGATCGAAACTCCAGATTAAGTCAGAAGACTGATTCAGATTCAGCCAGAGGATCGGAAGAGAAATAAACAGCGCGGTGTATTTCAGCATTTTTGTGGTGTTCTCGGAGCACAAATTTTCGGTCTGTCTTTGGTATTCAATCACAGCTCACCCTGTTTGTCTGATAAGCTGTTCGCTTTCATCCTGCTCGGGTTAGCTGATGACTGAATAGGGGCAGCTGTAACACCCCAAAATTTGCCCTCCTCATTCACGCATTAATTTTAGGTCATTTAACTTTAGATACATTGCATTTCATCATGTCAATCGGGATTAGCTCCAAGAAGCTTGAACATCATCCAGGACACTTTGTGGGTTCTATTTAGATGATCAGTCAACACAAGGGAAAGACTTGAGTTACTTCCAACAGGGGTCTATTCGTCAGTCAAGACGTTAATCTTGAAGGAGCAAAGGTTTGTTCATGAGTTGTCATTCTCGCTAGGCGAAGCCCACGTGTTTTGAAAAAAAAACGAAAAAACGAAAAATAATAATAATAATAATAATAATAATAAATAATAATAAATAAATAAAAGAAAATTTTTGGATTTGGGCCTCTCTCATTTGAGCCCACAGGTCCACAAAAATCAGGTTATAAATTCAGAGTTTCAGTGAAACAAAATTCCATTCTATTCCTATTACCCTGGCTGGAGCAAAAAGATAGTGAGAGAAGAGCTAACAAAGTTCAGAGCAACCTCCAGAGACTGAAGGAAACTCATCTGCAAAGAACCAATTCCCTCTCATATAAACCCTAAGATTGTTCTGCAAACCCAACCGGGCAATTCAATTTCATTCGATCTCTCCAATCAGATTTGCCCTATTTCCACTACTTTATACTTTCAACCTGAAATTTTTGATACCCTTTTAATGCATCTGTTTGACAAGAGGTTTAGGCCTCCTACCCTTGGTTGCTTTTTGTGAGCTTTTTGTGAATTGAAAGGGCATGATTCATGTGGTTACATTTTGATTTGGGGGCAACTCTTGATTACCCTATCTTGTTACTCTAACCCTTTTGTTGAGTTTTTGTGAAGGCTCACATGACTTTTGCAGGGATAGCTCGCTGGATATTCCACTTTTCTCGTGGGACACCATTTGGGAGATTTATTCTCTGGTTGCCTTGTTGGCTCATTTACTTTATACATGTTTGTTTTGTATGTGTTCGTATCCCCACAGGTAGCGCGGTTCCTTCGTCAAGGACTGCCTTTTTGCATGAGCATCCCAAACCCTAACCCTTCATTGATTTTTCTTCTCCTAAGAACACGTTAACGCCTTCTACTACAGGCGAGTAAGTCTCCAAAGGTCGAGCATCCGGTAGATTGCGTAGTAACGTCGTTCATCCAAAACCCAATCCATAACCCCGTAGTTAGCCGAACTACGGCTTGCTCTGATTCTCATTCCAGATGAGATACGTAGGCATAAGACGCGATGTCTTACCGAGCACACACTCCCCCTAACCCATAGGTAGCCGAGCTACCAAGACTCTGATTCTCATATTCAGATGAGATACGTATGTAGTGGATGCGACATCCGTGCGAGTCATTTTCTTTTGACCCCCTTTTTTAGTAAATAACACATTAGATAAACCCACACCCTTTAGACAAGAACTACAAAAGTGGATCCCGTAGAGTACTACGGATGCGTAGGGGTGCTAATACCTTCCCTTCGCATAATCGACTCCCGAACCCAAGATTTGGTTGCGAGACCCTGTCTTGTCCTTTCCTTTTTCCAGGTTTACTTCGAGCGTTTCCTTTCCCTCCTTTGGGATAAATAACGCACGGTGGCGACTCTCCTGTCTTTCTTCGCCGGTTATTTTTTTTCGCATTCCATTTTTCAGGTTGCGACACTTTGCCAAAAATACCAATCATATAAGTACTTTACTAGATCCTTGAATCTTTTACTTTATGAGACTTGAGATATATTGAAGTTAATCACCATTATTAAAGAGTTGGAAAGATATCACCACCGACTTCAACCAACATCAGCATTGTCATCATCAAAACACCCAGAACGTCGCCAACATCAGGATCTTCAGGATCATTAGCTTCATACTTGCAAGCACATAGATCCAAATTCTCCATCTTTTTATGATTATAACACATCTCTCAAGGAGGTGGTAAAAGATAATAACAGATAAAATTTTGAGTGATCAAACTCCCCCTCACATAAGTAGAGAGTATACTCTACTCCCCCTAATAATATACTTATCCCCTTTGGAATAATAAAAAAAGGTGTCTACTTTTATGCTAATTGTAATTTTGTTCTTCGGATGACAAGCTGTCAGACACAATATTACGCTAGTGTTGTCACATCTTATCAGGATAACTTTAAGATTAACACCATAATCACTGAATTGTTGTTTCATCCAAATAATTTATGAGAAACAACTACCCGTAACAACATATTATGCCCTAGCAATGGATAACGCGGCCCTTGCTTATTTCTTCCTATGTCAGGAGATAACCGAGTTCCTAAGTAAGTAACACTTACATATAATATTTTTTATATCAAATTTACACCCAGTAACATTAGAATTAGTGTACCCAACTAAGTAATAATCTGCTCCCTTGGGGTACCATAAACATATTTGTTATATGCCAGTGAGATGTCTCAGGATGTGTTTAACCACGCTGATATGTGATACTTTTGGGGTTTCTAGAAAATAAGCATAAAGACACACAACAAACATGATATCAGGATGGGATACATTGAGATAAAGGAGAGAGTCAGTCATAGCAAGCAAGGCTTACTGCATCGGCCTAGAAGTATTTTGGAAGATTTGTCTCAATGAGCATCGTCCTTGCAAGCTCTTCTAGATATCTATTTTTCTTCTTGACTACCCCCATTTTGTTATGGAGTTTATACAGTGGAAAAAGTATGCAAAGTATCGTCCTTGTTACAAAAATTTAGAATTCCTCATTTTGGAATTCTCCATCATAATCACTTCTAATGGATGCAATGCTTACTCCTTTTTTGTTATGGATAACCATGGCTAGTTTTTAAAAGGCAGAAAACACACCTCTTTTCTAATATAAGAATAATGTCTAAGTATAAAGAGAGTATTCATCCACAACTACAAGGCCATAGATAATACAACCAAGAATTATAGTTCTATATGTGCCAAAGTCGTCCATGTGGAGCAGTTGTAAGGGTCGACCTATGTAAACAATATTTTTTGCTTTAAAAGAGGCCATTATTTGATTACTTTTTTTACACATATCATATAATTATTTTTTAAATGCAAGCCTGACATACCGTCTATGATATCCTTATAGACCAATTTGCTTAAGTGGTCCATGTGGATGTGAGCTATTATACTATGTCTATTTGGGTCCCTTATTGATAGTTTCATAAATATTCTCATATTTGGATTTTATATCAGAAACATAAGTATGTGATGATGCAAAAATATTTTTCATTTTACGCTCAAAATGTTTTTTTATAAAAGTATGAAGGAAGATGTCTTTGTTTGCTTTCATGAGTTTTTTCTAATGAAACAAAACATAGTGATATGATCTTATTTATTACATTAGTTGCATTTTAAGTTTTTGCAATGAGATGTAGATTTAGCACTGCAGATATTAGTGAAGTTCTTACTATTATTATTATTAGGATCATAGCCAAGACCGACTATATTATAGGAAGTTCTTTGGTTTCCCAATATAATATTCAAGTTATCTCTTCCTTTAGGAAACTGCCAAGTGGTTTTTTGAAGATCGCAAATTTTATCTTAATGTCACATTTATCGCATATGAAAGATTCATCTACTTCTTTTTTAGAAGGTGGATGATTTTGGATTAGATCATTTGTCTCTCTATGCGATTTTCTATTTCTTTCATAGGGTATTTAATTTTATATGTGTAATTTTTTGAGATATTTTTGCTACATAAAAAATGCATTTTCAATTTTTTTTAAAATGTTAATGTCTTAGTAGAGCATGTTTATAATGAGAAAGTATAATAATAAGTGTTTTGGTGGTGTAGTTGGTTATCACGCTAGTCTTACACACTAGAGGTCCCCAATTCGAACCTGGGCTCAGACATTTTTTTTTGAAAAAATAAAAATATATGCACTCGAACAATGATGGGCATCATTATGATAATGAGAGGCAAGAAAGATTGTTCAACTATAAAAAATGATAAGAAATCGGCTCTACCCTAATAGTTATATATATACTATCATTGATGACGTTGTAAATTTTTCTTTGTTTCCTTATAAAACATCGACATTTAGCTTGAATGTGTCCAAAACATTTGCATTCATGACATTGGATCCCTTTGCCTCTGTAAGAACGGCTGAGGTTTTGTCTTTCACCATTTTTCTTTTACGATGAAAGTTACAACTCTTGAAATTTTGTTGCTAATTGTCTTGGACATTGGTAGAGACATTATTCTCATATCTCATATATACTCTTCTCATGACCTTTCTCAAGATATTAACAAGCATGAGATTTTCTTCAATATAAAATTTGACTTGGTCTTCAGCTATAACCTTTCGAAATTCTTAGTAACATCAATAATTGTTGGTCGGTTAACTTATCCTTCTTCATTGGCATTCTCCATCTTAAGCATAATAACAATACTAAAGCACGCCCAAACAGAACAAGGTGTCTACTTTGATGCTAATTGTAATTTTGTTCTTCGGATGACAAGATGTCAGACACAATATTACGCTAGTGTTGTCACATCTTATCAGGATAACTTTAAGATTAACACTATAATCACTGAATTGTTGTTTCATCCAAATAATTTATGAGAAACAACTACCCGTAACAACATATTATGCCCTAGCAAGGGATAACGCGACCCTTGCTTGTTTCTTCCTATGTCAGGAGATAACCGAGTTCCTAAGTAAGTGACACTTACATATAATATTTTTTCTATCAAATTTACACCCAGTAACATTATAATTAGTGTACCCAACTAAGTAATAATCTGCTCCCTTGGGGTACCATAAACCTATTTGTTATATGCCAGTGAGATGTCTCAGGATGCGTTTAACCACGCTGATATGTGATACTTTTGGGGTTTCTAGAAAATGAGCATAAAGACACACAACAAACATGATATCAGGATGGGATACATTGAGATAAAGGAGAGAGTCAGTCATAGCAAGCAAGGCTTACTGCATCGGCCTAGAAGTATTTTGGAAGATTTGTCTCAATGAGCATCGTCCTTGCAAGCTCTTCTAGAGATCTATTTTTCTTCTTGACTACCCCCATTTTGTTATGGAGTTTATACAGTGGAAAAAGTATGCAAAGTATCGTCCTTGTTACAAAAATTTAGAATTCCTCATTTTGGAATTCTCCATCATAATCACTTCTAATGGATGCAATGCTTACTCCTTTTTTGTTATGGATAACCATGGCTAGTTTTTAAAAGGCAGAAAACACACCTCTTTTCTAATATAAGAATAATGTCTAAGTATAAAGAGAGTATTCATCCACAACTACAAGGGCATAGATAATACCACCAAGAATTATAGTTCTATATGTGCCAAAGTCGTCCATGTGGAGCAGTTGTAAGGGTCGAACTATGTAAACAATATTTTTTGCTTTAAAAGAGGTCATTATTTGATTACTTTTTTTACACATATCATATAATTATTTTTTAAATGCAAGCCTGACATACCGTCTATGATATCCTTATAGACCAATTTGCTTAAGTGGTCCATGTGGATGTGAGCTATTATACTATGTCTATTTAGGTCCTTTATTGATAGTTTCATAAATATTCTCATATTTGGATTTTATATCAGAAACATAAGTATGTGATGATGCAGAAATATTTTTCATTTTACGCTTAAAATGTTTTTTTTATAAAAGTATGAAGGAAGATGTCTTTGTTTGCTTTCATAAGTTTTTTCTAATGAAAGAAAACATAGTGATATGATCTTATTTATTACATTAGTTGCATTTTAAGTTTTTGCAATGAGATGTAGATTTAGCACTGCAGATATTAGTGAAGTTCTTACTATTATTATTATTAGGATCATAGCCAAGACCGACTATATTATAGGAAGTTCTTTGGTTTCCCAATATAATATTCAAGTTATCTCTTCCTTTAGGAAACTGCCAAGTGGTTTTTTGAAGATCGCAAATTTCATCTTAATGTCACATTTATCGCATATGAAAGATTCATCTACTTCTTTTTTAGAAGGTGAATGATTTTGGATTAGATCATTTGTTTCTCTATACGATTTTCTATTTCTTTCTTAGGGTATTTAATTTTATATGTGTAATTTTTTGAGATATTTTTGCTACATAAAAAATGCATTTTCAATTTTTTTTAAAATGTTAATGTCTTAGTAGAGCATATTTATAATAAGAAAGTACAATAATAAGTGTCTGGGTGGTGTAGTTGGTTATCACGCTAGTCTCACACACTATAGGTCCCCATTTCAAACTTGGGCTTAGACATTTTTTTTTGAAAAAATAAAAATATATGCACTCGAACAATGATGGGCATCATTATGATAATGAGAGGCAAGAAAATTGTTCAACTATAAAAAACGATAAGAAATCGGCTCTACCCTAATAGTTATATATATATATATTATCATTGATGACGTTGTAACTTTTTCTTTGTTTCCTTATAAAAACATCGACATTTAGCTTGAATGTGTCCAAAACATTTGCATTCATTACATTGGATCCCTTTGCCTCTGTATGAACGGTTGAGGTTTTGTCTTTCACCATTTTTCTTTTACGATGAAAGTTACAACTCTTGAAATTTTGTTGCTAATTGTCTTGGACATTGGTAGAGACATTATTCTCATATCTCAGATATACTCTTCTCATGACCTTTCTCAAGATATTAACAAGCATGAGATTTTCTTCAATATAAAATTTGACTTGGTCTTCAGCTATAACCTTTTGAAATTCTTAGTAACATCAATAATCGTTGGTCGGTTAACTTATCCTTCTTCATTGGCATTCTCCATCTTAAGCATAATAACAATACTAAAGCACGCTCAAACAGAACAAGGTGTCTACTTTGATGCTAATTGTAATTCTTTTCTTCGGATGACAAGATGTCAGACACAATATTACGCTAGTGTTGTCACATCTTATCAGGACAACTTTAAGATTAACACCATAATCACTGAATTGTTGTTTCATCCAAATAATTTATGAGAAACAACTACCCGTAACAACATATTATGCCCCAGCAATGGATAACGCGACCCTTGCTTGTTTCTTCCTATGTTAGGAGATAACTGAGTTCCTAAGTAAGTGACACTTACATATAATATTTTTTCTATCCAATTTACACCCAGTAACATTGGAATTAGTGTACCCAACTAAGTAATAATTTGCTCCCTTGGGGTACCATAAACCTATTTGTTATATGCCATGAAGATGTCTCAGGATGCGTTTAACCACGTTGGTATGTGATACTTTTGGGGATGCTAGAAAATAAGCATAAATACACACAACAAACATGATATCATGATGGGATACAGTTAGATAAAGGAGAGAGTCAGTCATAGCAAGCAAGGCTTACTGCATCGGCCGAAAAGTATTTTGGAAGATTTGTCTCAATGAGCATCTTCCTTACAAGCTCTTCTAGAGATCTATTTTTATTCTTGACTACCCCCATTTTGTTATGGAGTTTATATAGTGGAAAAAGTATGCAAAATATCGTCCTTGTTACAAAAATTTAGAATTCCTCCTTTTGGAATTCTCCACCATAATCACTTCTAATGGATGCAATGCTTACTCCTTTTTCGTTATGGATAACCATGGCTAGTTTTTAAAAGGCAGAAAACACATCTTTTTTCTAATATAAGAATAATGTCTAAGTATAAAGAGAGTATCCATCCACAACTACAAGGGCATAGATAATACCACCAAGAATTACAGTTCTATATGTGCCAAAGTGGTCCATGTGGAGCAGTTGTAAGGGTCGACCTATGTAAACAATATTTTTTACTTTAAAGTAAGTGATCTTATCTTTAAGGTAACCTCTCTTTTTAAGATCCCCAGCAGAGTCGCCAGTTCTGTGATACGGTGAACTGACTTTGTGTTTTTGCTTTGAAAAGCAATGTTGCGGATAGCAAGAGTCGCCACCGACTTTTCTTTTATCCAATAAGGAAAGGCGGAAAAGAACAGGAAAGACCTTGATTAGATTTTGAGTTCGGGAGGTACATTATACAAAGGGAAGGTGTTAGCACCCTTTGTATCCATGGTTATCCATGGGCTCTTAATTGCTTAACTCACTTATGTTTTCCTTGTTTGAGAAAGTGTTTGAGAAATGTGGTGTGTTTAGAAAATATTTTGAAAGGAGAGTTTAAATTTGTAATGATTCTTGTACGAATGTATACAAAGTGTTTATCTCGTTTGATTTTGAAAGATGTTTAGAAAAATATATCTCGGCGATGATTCTGGTGCGAATGTATACCATGTGGTGATTTTCTAAAAGATGTTTTGAAAAGTGTGAGGTGTGAAAAGTATTTTAAGCTGTGAGCAAGCATTTAAGAGTTATACCTAACCAAGGTCTTTATAGGTATTTCCTATCCTTAGGAGGGTAAAACTGTCCTTACTATTGAGAAGTAAGTAGTCTTATCCTTTGGATGTAAAGGGACATCGTGGGGCCGTCGATTGGTCATTGAAGGCAACATTTGTAAGGATACCTTAGCATTCGAAGGGACGATCATCATTTAATCGTAGGCTACAACGAAGGGTCATCGAGGGACAAAGTCATATATTAGAAGGCAACGTTCGAGGGACAAGGTCATATATTCGAAGGCAACGTTCGAGGGACTATGATTTATCTTGTAGGGACATTGACCTTTTGATCGAAGGGACTATGACTTATCTGTTTAGGATTGATGATGATTTAATCGAAAGGGTCTTTGCTAAGGGTATCCCCACATTCGCGGGACATGACCATAATATCGTAAGGCAACAAAGAGAGGGATAAGATCACGTATTCGAAGGCAATGTAATTAGCCAAGTAATCAGAATAAATCTCCACGATGATATCCCACAAATAAAGTGGAATGCCAAGCTATCTCTTCAAGAGTCATCGGAGCCCTTACAAAAACTCAGCAAGCATGTTAGAATAACGGGATGGGGTGCAATCCAGAGTTGCACCGAACAAAAGAATCATAGCAATAATAGTGTCAGGCAAACAGCGTGCAAATACAATAGAAAACATGTCAAACAAATACAGAACAGATCAGAATGCAAATAGAAAAAAAACCAACTACTGTCATGTTCGCTACTGCCTCGCCTAGCGAAGGCCTGGCGAACCCTCGCTACGTTTCGCTTAGCGAGGTGCTAGCGAACGACTGCGGGTTCTGGGTTCTTCTTTGATAACAGTATGATTTCAGAAACCTCAAACCCTATGACATCCATTATAGAAATTACGTGATTGAACATTCAAAGTATTGTTTTACACATTCATGCACATCTAAACCCACATGCAAAAACCTAACGATATCCGCCTTTCCAAATTCAATCAAAATGCCTCATACATTTAGCAATTTCAAATTAGGAGCATAGAGTAGTGGGAATAGGGCAAACCTGATTGGAGGGATCGAACGAGATTGAGTTGCGCCGTTGGGTTTGCAGAGCAATCTTAGGGTTTATGCCTGATAGGGTTGGTGAAGGTAACCCTTGTGCCGATGAGTTCTCTTCAGGGTATGTGGAGGCTGCTCTGAATTAGCTTCTAGGGTTTTCTCCGTTGTTTTTCCGATCTCCCTTTTTTCAAATGAAGTTCTGGAATTTATAGCTAATTTTTGTGGCTTGGTGGGCTCAGAATGAAGGCAATTCAGGCCCAAAATATTCTGGTATATCCGTAGGCTCGCTAGGCGAGTGAAGTAGCGAAGGGTTCGCTAGGCGAGCCCTCGGCGAGGCTCTGGCGAACACTCCCAGACTTGGATAAAAGCATAGCTAGTACTTACTCGCTAGGCGAGCAGGTAGCGAGCATTCCAGTAGCAAAATCAACAAGGTTCGCTGGAGCGAAGGAGGAAGCGTGGGCTTCGCCTAGCGAAGGTTTTGCTCGCCTAGCGAGCATGACAGTTCAGGTCATCTTCTGGGTTTGGTAACCCGCGCGCTGGATCTTTGTTCCTTTGAGATTAATGCTTTGAAAATGAATAGACCCCATTTGAACCTGTTGAAAGTATCATAAAAATTAACAGATAAATTTTGGGGTATGACAGCTGCCCCTGTTCAATATTCTTAAACCGAGAGAATTAGAATGGTATGTACGCCATTCGTGATCTGGAGGTGGAAGATTATTGAACACTTAGAATGCCCCGAAAATTTGCACTTGTTAATTAAAAGATAGCCTTGATGGAGATGGGCTTAAAGATGCCATCCAGAAAGTCTGATGATGAGAGCTTCAGAGTGCGTCGTATATTAGACTATATCTGAAGACATGGGTGTCACACTGAGTCGTACGCTAGACTGTATTAGGTGATATTAGGGTGAGCTGAACCTGAGGAGGTACGGATCAGAATGGGTCATACGCTGCTGGGGATAAAAGATCAGAATGGATCATATGCTAGATCGTATCTGAGTTGCAGAATGAGCCGTCCGTTAGGCTGTATCTGAGATAAAAAGTAGTCGTATGTTAGACTACATTTCAGAATGTACCGTATGCTAGGTAGCATCTGAGGGGCAGAATGAGCCGTCCGTTAGGCTGTATTTGGGATTAAAAAAATCAGAATGGATCGTACGCTAGATCGTATCTGAGTAGCAGAATGAGCCGTCCGTTAGGCTGTATCTGCGGATAAAAGGGGTAGTCATATGCTAGACTACATTTCAGAATGTACCGTATGCTAGGCAGTATCTGAGGGGATGAATATCCAAATGGGTCGTACGCTAGACCGTATTGGAACAATTGAAGGAGCCATATGCTAGGCTGAATCAGAATGAGCCGTATGTTAGGCTATATCTGATAATATTTGTATATGTTGTATTTGCAATAATTGTCTGGGATGGGTTTAAAGATGCCATCATTAGGAGGATATCAGAATGCTTGTCAGAATGAATATTCATATGGATTATATCTGAATCTTGAATGTAATCGATAAAGATATCCGTCTGAATGAATCTTTATTTTGACTCTATCAGGAGGATAATTAACCTGAAACAAAAGTTAGCCTCATGCCATGTTATGATGCATGAGATGTTTTATGCTCTTGAAAATAAATGCGAACATTGCATGCATGCATATGCTATGAAATGACGTATGAGTGAATTATGCGTCTGAAAATTTTTGCCATGGGAAAATAAATCTCGATATTCTGGTTGGAGACATTTGTATTGATGACCCTTTCTTAGCTGGGGATATTTGATTTCGGTCTGATGGTAGAGATATTCAACAGAACCTGACTGGGGATAACAAAGATGACCAGTCTGTCTAGTAGTGTCAATTTCTTCTGGGAATAACTGGTTTTGCTGGGGAACAGGATTTGCAACCGGATTTGTTGGAAAGCATGGTTAGACCTTATCCTCGATCCTAAAGTATTTTAGTAATTGCTATTTCTATTTTATGCATGTATTTTCGGTAAACATCAATCATATTCAAATGCATATATTAATATCGAATTAAATCAATGGACTTTTATGCAAACAAAACGGAGCAAGTAAGATTGAATTGATTTTGAAAGAGGGCCTATAAACAGGCAATTTTAATACAAGGAGACAGAAATCCTAGTAAGAGGAAATTGTCAAGAAAGCAAAGAAAAAAAACAGCTATGAGGAAAAGTCCTATGGATTTAAATTCTGCTACTGCTATTATGTCTTCAAGCATCTCATCCCTTGTTGTCGGATAGAAGTGATTGGCTTGTTCAGTCCCTTTGACTTTGGTGAAGCTGGCCGAGAACGGGACATAGTCATACACTTTAATCCCTAATTTTTGCCTGGACCGCCTTTTCAGGCTTTCAGTCCACCAGGTTACCCTTTTTTGCCCAAGCCGCCTTTTCAGGTTTCCGACTTGCCGGGTGTACATTTTTATATGTTTATCCCTAATTTTTGCCCGAACCCTTTTGGTTCGCCGGGATGCCCTTACTTTTTCCTAGATATGTTGACCTAGCGGGTCTCTTTTATGCATAGTATTTTTTAACTATGTCCGCGTTCACGGGATGCGGGAAATCTTCGTCATCCATTGTAGCAAGCATCATGGCTCCACCAGAGAATACCTTCTTAACTACAAATGGCCCTTCGTAGGTGGGAGTCCATTTGCCTCTAGGATCACCTTGTGGTAGAATGATACGCTTTATCACCAAGTCGCCAATTTGATACACCTGTCTCTTGACTTTTTTATTAAATGCTTGGGTCATGCGCTTTTGATATATCTTTCCATGACAAACAGCCGCAAGTCTCTTTTCATCAATCAAATTTATCTGATCGAGTCGAGTCTGAATCCATTCATCTTCATTTAAGCCCGCATCCTTCATAATTCTTAGAGATGGAATCTGAACTTCCACTGGTAAAACGGCTTCGATTCTGTAGACTAAAGAGAAAGGAGTTGCCCCTGTCGAAGTGCGTACTGAAGTGCGATAACCATGAAGAGCAGATGGTAACATCTCATGCCAGTCTTTGTATGTTACTGTCATCTTTTGTATAATCTTCTTAATATTCTTATTAGCAGCCTCTACGGCGCCATTCATCTTTGGCCGGTACGGAGAAGAGTTATGGTGTTTTATTTTGAACTGCGTGCAGAGTTCAGTAATCATCTTGTTGTTCAAATTAGTACCATTATCAGTGATAACTCTTTCAGGGATGCCATACCGATAAATAAGACTATTCTTGATGAACCGTGCCACCACATTCTTGGTGACAGAAGCAAATGAGGCTGCCTCTACCCACTTCGTAAAGTAATCAATAGCAACAAGAATGAAACGATGTCCATTAGAAGCAGTAGGTTTAATCTCTCCAATCATATCAATGCCCCACATTGCAAAGGGCCAAGGGGCTGTCAACACGTTCAATGGAGCAGGAGGTATATGTACTTTGTCCGCATAGATCTGGCACTTGTGACAAGTTCTGGAGTGATGGTGGCAATCAGCTTCCATGGTAGACCAATAATACCCTGATCTCAGAATCTTCTTGGCCATCGTATGTCCACTAGAATGAGTCCCAAAAATACCGTCATGCATGTCTTCCATAATCTTTTCTGCTTCCTTTTTATCCACACAGCGAAGCAAAGTCGAATCATGATTACGTTTGTATAATACTCCATTACTCAAAAAGAATTTAGCGGAGAACTTCCTCAGAAATTTTCTGTCATTGATGGATGCCCCTTCAGGGTATTCCTGAGTTTCTAAATATCTTTTTACTTCGTGGAACCAAGGTTTCTCTTCTACTTCATCAGCATTAAGTTCATAACAATATGCTGGTTCATCCAATCGTTCAATGGTGATCATGGGAGCTTCATTGTCCCATCTGACTCTGAACATAGATGACATGGTAGCCAATGCGTTTGCCAACTGATTCTCTTCTCGTGGAATATGTTCGAATGTAATCTCTTCAAAGTATGGGATTAATGTCAACACCCGCTCTCGATAAGGGATGAGATTCGGATGTTTAGTGTCCCATTCTCCTTTGATCTGACTGATTACTAAGGTTGAGTCTCCGTACACACTCAAAAACTTGATTCTCAGGTCTATAGCAGCTCTGAGTCCCAAAATACATGCTTCATACTCAGCCATATTATTGGTACAATCAAAACATAGTCTAGCAGTGAAAGGCGTATGGCAACCCTTGGGAGAAATAATTACAACACCAACACCATTGCCCAATGCATTAGAAGATCCATCAAAAACCATAGTCCATCGGGATCCCAGTTCGGGTCCTTCATCCGGTCCAGGTTCTTCATAATCAGTAACAAGCATAACATCCTCATCAGGGAACTCAAAATTCATAGATTGGTAATCATCAACTGCTTGATGAGCCAAATGATCAGCTAACACGCTTCCTTTGATTGCTTTCTGGGTAGTATACTGGATATCATACTCTGTTAAAATCATCTGCCATCTTGCTATTCTTCCGGAGAGAGCAGGTTTCTCAAATATATATTTGATAGGATCCATCTTAGAAATAAATAAAGTGGTATGATTCAACATATACTGTCTTAGTCGGCGAGCAGCCCAAGCCAAAGCACAACAAGTTTTCTCAAGCAGTGAGTATCTTGTTTCACAGTCGGTAAACTTTTTGCTAAGGTAGTATATTGCATGCTCTTTTCGACCAGACTCGTCATGTTGTCCCAGCACACACCCCATTGAATTTTCTAACACGGTCAAATACATGATTAGAGGTCTTCCTTCAACTGGTCGCATCAGAATTGGAGGTTCTTGGAGATACTTCTTGATTTTGTCAAAAGCTTCTTGACATTCATCATTCCATATTATCTCTTGATTTTTCCTCAGTAATTTGAAGATGGGTTTGCAAGTAGCAGTCAAATGGGAGATAAATCGGGCAATGTAATTCAAGCGTCCCAAGAAACCTCTGACTTCTTTATCTGTACGGGGAACTGGCATTTCTTGAATAGCTCTCACCTTAGCCGGGTCAACCTCAATTCCTTTACCACTGACAATAAAGCCCAAGAGTTTACCGGATCTTACTCCAAAGGTGCATTTGTTCGGGTTCAATCTCAACTTGTATTTCTTCAACCTCTCAAATAGTTTGTATAAATGATCGAGATGTTCTTCTTCAGTATGAGATCTGGCTATCATGTCATCCACATATACCTCTATTTCATGATGGATCATATCATGGAACAAAACCACCATAGCACGCTGGTATGTTGCCCCTGCATTCTTTAAACCGAATGGCATTACTTTGTAACAGAAAGTGCCCCATTGCGTTACAAATGTAGTTTTCTCCATGTCTTCAGGTGCCATCTTAATCTGGTTATAACCTGAGAATCCATCCATGAATGAGAATACCTTGTGTTGAACGGTGTTATCTACCATAACATCAATGTGCGGAAGTGGAAAGTTATCTTTGGGACTTGCTTTATTCAAATCTCTGTAATCTACACACATTCGCACCTTACCATCCTTCTTTGGCACTGGTACCACATTAGCAACCCATTGAGGATAAGAAGTAACATCTAGAAAACCTGCATTAAATTGTTTCATAACCTCGACTTTGATTTTCTCAGACATTTCAGGACGCATGCGACGAACCTTTTGCTTAACAGGATGACAATCTTCCTTCATCGGCAAACGATGTACTACTATATCAGTATCCAGTCCTGGCATGTCTTCATAAGACCAAGCAAAAATCTCTACATAGTCATGTAACATCTGAATCAATCTTTCTTTGACACTGTTTTCCAAGCCTGCTCCTATTTTGACTTCTTTCTTGTCTACTTCAGTACCCAGATTTACAATTTCAATTGATTCCTCATGCGATTGTATAGTCTTTTCTTCTTGCAGTAACAGTCTGGCAAGCTCTCCAGGCACTTCGCAATCTTCCTCACTTCCATCCTCGGCTTGGTAGATCGGATTTTTAAAGCCATAGTTAACAGTAGCAGAATTATTATCAACAGGATCCAGAGTGGATATGGATCTGCAATTTGTTACGTGAGTGTGTGTAAGAAAACATAGCCTATTTGAAAGATGACAGGAAAGATAAAGAGCGCAATATTTGAATGCAAAAAGTCCATTGATTTATTGAATGTGAATATGCTTATGAAAATGACAAAACCCTTAACAAATTAGCTATTGTGCCCCAGGCATAGACACGATGCTTTAAGAAGTTCAATTGTTCATAATAAAAATTACAAAATTTGAAACACTAAAATAAGCAATAACAATTACTCCTGACGAAAGGAAATCGGGATAGTGTCTTCAGCCTTCCAATTATTGAGTCTGTCACCAATTGTTGGGAAAATCCAGCTATCCAAGTCGCAATCGCTATCAGCATCTTCTACAGCATTAATCTGATTTTTGACTATCTTTTCAGAGCTAAACCCCAGGCCAAATTTATCAGACTTGTACGGTACATCGATCAGTTGACCCTAGCCAGTACGACCACCATCTTCAACCACGGCTTGAGCATCTTTCAGAGAAATCATAGCAGGAGGAGCACGAATAACCTTGGGCACACGGGAAGTTGGCTTAAGGACAAGACTGGTCGGAGGAACTACTTCAAATGACTGAGAAGGAGTCTCAAAGAATTCACCATCCATCTCGACGTATCTGAAGGTATGCACACTACTGACAATTTACTCTTCTTCTCCACACACAGTGACAATCTTGCCCTCTATTGGATACCTCAGCTTTTGATGGAGAGACGAAGCTACAACACTTGCCCCATGGATCCAAGGGCGTCCCAGCAAGCAGGAATAGGCAGGACGAATGTTCATTACGTAACAGGTGGTGTTGAATACTTGAGGTCCTATCTTGATAGGGAGAACCACTTCACCATGGACAACACTCTTCGCACCATCGTAAGCACGCACCACAACGTCACTAGGTTTCAGTTCAATGCTTTTACAGTCAAGCTTATCGATCACAGCTTTCGGTAGCACATTCAAAGAAGAGCCATTGTCAATCAACACATGAGACAAGGTGATCCCCTTACACTCAATGGAGATATGCAGAGCTTTATTGTGATTCTTTCCTGCTGGTGCCAGGTCAACATCAGAAAAGCCTATGCCATTATCAACAGCCAAGTTAGCAACATAATTTTCTAACTGATCGACAGATGTCTCCTGAGGTACATGAGCGGTCTTCAAGAATTTTATCAACGCATTGGCATGAGATTCAGAAGATAACAACAAGGATAACATCGAAATTTTAGACGGAGTATGCCCTAGCTGTTCTACCACATCAAAATCACTCTTACGGATGATTTTCAGCATTTCTTCCATTTCCTGCTTGGCAACATCTTCGGTAGTAACTTCGACTGGTGTCTTTGACTGAGAAGGATTGATTACTGGTCCCTTTCCTCGAGTTTCAGGGGCAGGAGGTGAGATTTCTGGAGAGAAGATCCTTCCACTTCGAGTAATTTTACTAGTCCCAACAATGTCAACGTCATTAGGATTAGCAGAATTATCATCTTGCTTTATGTCGTGGATGTAAACATCACCTCCATAATTCCACGGAATGGCTTTTCTTGAGGAATACGGTACTGGGCCAGGTGCAGTAATAATTAGGGGAGCTACCTTGGGCTCAGCAGTAATCTTCACAGACACTCTAGTAGCGGTAATCTTCACTGGAACTTTGGACCTAGCAATCACAGATATTTCTTCAATAGGGTTTTCCACCTTAGGAATCTTTTCAAAGAGAATTGTACAATCATCCATCAGCCGTTGAATACCATTCCTCAACTTCAAGCAATCATTGGGTCGGAGTATACAGAGATCGCAATTTTCAGCACAACCTGGAAATAAACCAGCTTGCAATAAATTCTTCTTGATGATCAGGAGAGGAGATGCTAATGAGAGGCAGGAAAGATTGTTCAACTATAAAAGAGAATTTAATGGCTCACCATTATCTCTAACACCTTGCATGTCTTTGATGTGAGTAGTGAACGTCACAATATTTTTTTAACTTTTTCTTTGTTTCCTTATAAAACATCGACATTTAGCTTGAATGTGTCCAAAACATTTGCATTCATGACATTGGATCCCTTTGCCTCTGTAAGAACGGTTGAGGTTTTGAGTTGTATAATAATAAGTGTCTCGGTGGTGTAGTTGGTTATCACGCTAGTCTCACACACTAGAGGTCCCCAATTCGAACCTGGGCTCTGACATTTTTTTTTTACAAAATAAAAACATCTGCACTTGAACAATGATGGGCATTATTATGATAATGAGAGGCAAGAAAGATTGTTCAACTATAAAAAACGAAAAGAAATCGGCTCTACCCTAATAGTTGTGTTTCACATGATATAAAGACTATATATATATATATTATCATTGATGACATTGTAACTTTTTCTTTGTTTCCTTATAAAACATCGACATTTAGCTTGAATGTGTCCAAAACATTAGCATTTATGACATTGGATCCCTTTGCCTCTTTAAGAACGATTGAGGTTTTGACTTGTATAATAATAAGTGTCTGGGTGGTGTAGTTGGTTATCACGCTAGTCTCACACACTAGAGGTCCCCAGTTCGAACCTGGGCTCAGACATTTTTTTTTGAAAAAATAAAAACATATGGGCTCGAACAATGATGGGCATCATTATGATAATGAGAGGCAGAAAAGATTGTTCAACTATAAAAGAGAATTTAATGGCTCACCATTATCTCTAACACCTTGCATGTCTTTGATGTGAGTAGTGAACGTCACAATATTTTTTTAACTTTTTCTTTGTTTCCTTATAAAACATCGACATTTAGCTTGAATGTGTCCAAAACATTTGCATTCATGACATTGGATCCCTTTGCCTCTGTAAGAACGGTTGAGGTTTTGAGTTGTATAATAATAAGTGTCTCGATGGTGTAGTTGGTTATCACGCTAGTCTCACACACTAGAGGTCCCCAATTCAAACCTGGACTCTGACATTTTTTTTTGAAAAAATAAAAACATATGCACTCGAACAATGATGGGCATCATTATGATAATGAGAGGCAAGAAAGATTGTTCAACTATAAAAAACGAAAAGAAATCGGCTCTACCCTAAATGTTATGTTTCACATGATATAAAGACTTGTTACTTAACATTGTGAATTATGTTTTCTACATAAGAGTAACACACATATTCTTTTAATTTAATGGCTCACCAGTATCTCTAACACCTTGCATGTCTTTGATGTTAGTAATGAACGTCACAATATATATATATATATATATATATATATATATATATATATATATATATATATATAGAGAGAGAGAGAGAGAGAGAGAGAGAGAGAGAGAGAGATAGATAGATAGATAGATAGATAGATAGATAAATAGATATAGATATAGATATATATTATCATTGATGACATTGTAACTTTTTCGTTGTTTCCTTAAAAAACATCGACATTTAGCTTGAATGTGTCCAAAACATTTGCATTCATGACATTGGATCCCTTTGCCTCTGTAAGAACGGTTGAGGTTTTGACTTGTATAATAATAAGTGTTTGGGTGGTGCAGTTGGTTACCACGCTAGTCTCACACACTAGAGGTGCCCAGTTCGAGCCTGGGCTCAGACATTTTTTTTGGAAAAAATAAAAACATATGCTCTCGAACAATGATGGGCATCATTATGATAATTAGAGGCAATAAAGATTGTTCAACTATAAAATAGAATTTAGTGGCTCACCATTATCTCTAACACCTTGCATGTCTTTGATGTGAGTAGTGAACGTCACCATATTTTTTTAACTTTTTCTTTGTTTCATTATAAAATATTGACATTTAGCTTGAATGTGTCCAAAACATTTGCATTCATGACATTGGATCCCTTTGCCTCTGTATGAACGGTTGAAGTTTTGAGTTGTATAATAATAAGTGTCTCGGTGGTGTAGTTGGTTATCACGCTAGTCTCACACACTGGAGGTCCCCAAATCGAACCTGGGCTCTGACATTTTTTTTTTACAAAATAAAAACATCTGCACTTGAACAATGATGGGCATTATTATGATAATGAGAGGCAAGAAAGATTGTTCAACTATAAAAAACAAAAAGAAATCGGCTCTACCCTAATAGTTGTGTTTCACATGATATAAAGACTATATATATATATATATATATATATATATATATATAATATATATATATATATATATTATCATTGATGACATTGTAACTTTTTCTTTGTTTCCTTATAAAACATCGACATTTAGCCTGAATGTGTCCAAAACATTTGCATTTATGACATTGGATCCCTTTGCCTCTTTAAGAACGGTTGAGGTTTTGACTTGTATAATAATAAGTGTCTGGGTGGTGCAGTTGGTTATCACGCTAGTCTCACACACTAGAGGTCCCCAGTTCGAACCTGGGCTCAGACATTTTTTTTTGAAAAAATAAAAACATATGGGCTCGAACAATGATGGGCATCATTATGATAATGAGAGGCAGGAAAGATTGTTCAACTATAAAAGAGAATTTAATGGCTCACCATTATCTCTAACACCTTGCATGTCTTTGATGTGAGTAGTGAACGTCACAATATTTTTTTAACTTTTTCTTTGTTTCCTTATAAAACATCGACATTTAGCTTGAATGTGTCCAAAACATTTGCATTCATGACATTGGATCCCTTTGCCTCTGTAAGAACGGTTGAGGTTTTGAGTTGTATAATAATAAGTGTCTCGGTGGTGTAGTTGGTTATCACGCTAGTCTCACACACAAGAGGTCCCCAATTCGAACCTGGGCTCTGACATTTTTTTTTTACAAAATAAAAACATCTGCACTTGAACAATGATGGGCATTATTATGATAATGAGAGGCAAGAAAGATTGTTCAACTATAAAAAACGAAAAGAAATCGGCTCTACCCTAATAGTTGTGTTTCACATGATATAAAGACTATATATATATATATATTATCATTGATGACATTGTAACTTTTTCTTTGTTTCCTTATAAAACATCGACATTTAGCTTGAATGTGTCCAAAACATTTGCATTTATGACATTGGATCCCTTTGCCTCTTTAAGAACGATTGAGGTTTTGACTTGTATAATAATAAATGTCTGGGTGGTGTAGTTGGTTATCACGCTAGTCTCACACACTAGAGGTCCCCAGTTCGAACCTGGGCTCAGACATTTTTTTTTGAAAAAATAAAAACATATGGGCTCGAACAATGATGGGCATCATTATGATAATGAGAGGCAGAAAAGATTGTTCAACTATAAAAGAGAATTTAATGGCTCACCATTATCTCTAACACCTTGCATGTCTTTGATGTGAGTAGTGAACGTCACAATATTTTTTTAACTTTTTCTTTGTTTCCTTATAAAACATCGACATTTAGCTTGAATGTGTCCAAAACATTTGCATTCATGACATTGGATCCCTTTGCCTCTGTAAGAACGGTTGAGGTTATGAGTTGTATAATAATAAGTGTCTCGGTGGTGTAGTTGGTTATCACGCTAGTCTCACACACTAGAGGTCCCCAAATCGAACCTGGGCTCTGACATTTTTTTTTACAAAATAAAAACATCTGCACTTGAACAATGATGGGCATTATTATGATAATGAGAGGCAAGAAAGATTGTTCAACTATAAAAAACGAAAAGAAATCGGCTCTACCCTAATAGTTGTGTTTCACATGATATAAAGACTATATATATATATATATATATATATATATATATATATATATATATATATATATATATATATATATATATATATATATATATAATATATATTATCATTGATGACATTGTAACTTTTTCTTTGTTTCCTTATAAAACATCGACATTTAGCTTGAATGTGTCCAAAACATTTGCATTTATGACATTGGATCCCTTTGCCTCTTTAAGAACGGTTGAGGTTTTGACTTGTATAATAATAAGTGTCTGGGTGGTGCAGTTGGTTATCACGCTAGTCTCACACACTAGAGGTCCCCAGTTCGAACCTGGGCTCAGACATTTTTTTTTGAAAAAATAAAAACATATGGGCTCGAACAATGATGGGCATCATTATGATAATGAGAGGCAGGAAAGATTGTTCAACTATAAAAGAGAATTTAATGGCTCACCATTATCTCTAACACCTTGCATGTCTTTGATGTGAGTAGTGAACGTCACAATATTTTTTTAACTTTTTCTTTGTTTCCTTATAAAACATCGACATTTAGCTTGAATGTGTCCAAAACATTTGCATTCATGACATTGGATCCCTTTGCCTCTGTAAGAACGGTTGAGGTTTTGAGTTGTATAATAATAAGTGTCTCGGTGGTGTAGTTGGTTATCACGCTAGTCTCACACACAAGAGGTCCCCAATTCGAACCTGGGCTCTGACATTTTTTTTTTACAAAATAAAAACATCTGCACTTGAACAATGATGGGCATTATTATGATAATGAGAGGCAAGAAAGATTGTTCAACTATAAAAAACGAAAAGAAATCGGCTCTACCCTAATAGTTGTGTTTCACATGATATAAAGACTATATATATATATATATTATCATTGATGACATTGTAACTTTTTCTTTGTTTCCTTATAAAACATCGACATTTAGCTTGAATGTGTCCAAAACATTTGCATTTATGACATTGGATCCCTTTGCCTCTTTAAGAACGATTGAGGTTTTGACTTGTATAATAATAAATGTCTGGGTGGTGTAGTTGGTTATCACGCTAGTCTCACACACTAGAGGTCCCCAGTTCGAACCTGGGCTCAGACATTTTTTTTTGAAAAAAAAAACATATGGGCTCAAACAATGATGGGCATCATTATGATAATGAGAGGCAGAAAAGATTGTTCAACTATAAAAGAGAATTTAATGGCTCACCATTATCTCTAACACCTTGCATGTCTTTGATGTGAGTAGTGAACGTCACAATATTTTTTTAACTTTTTCTTTGTTTCCTTATAAAACATCGACATTTAGCTTGAATGTGTCCAAAACATTTGCATTCATGACATTGGATCCCTTTGCCTCTGTAAGAACGGTTGAGGTTATGAGTTGTATAATAATAAGTGTCTCGGTGGTGTAGTTGGTTATCACGCTAGTCTCACACACTAGAGGTCCCCAAATCGAACCTGGGCTCTGACATTTTTTTTACAAAATAAAAACATCTGCACTTGAACAATGATGGGCATTATTATGATAATGAGAGGCAAGAAAGATTGTTCAACTATAAAAAACGAAAGAAATCGGCTCTACCCTAATAGTTGTGTTTCACATGATATAAAGACTATATATTATATATATATATATATATATATATCTATATATATATATATAATATATATTATATATATATAATAATATTATATATATATATTATCATTGATGACATTGTAACTTTTTCTTTGTTTCCTTATAAAACATCGACATTTAGCTTGAATGTGTCCAAAACATTTGCATTTATGACATTGGATCCCTTTGCCTCTTTAAGAACGGTTGAGGTTTTGACTTGTATAATAATAAGTGTCTGGGTGGTGTAGTTGGTTATCACGCTAGTCTCACACACTAGAGGTCCCCAGTTCGAACCTGGGCTCAGACATTTTTTTTTGAAAAAATAAAAACATATGGGCTCGAACAATGATGGGCATCATTATGATAATGAGAGGCAGGAAAGATTGTTCAACTATAAAAGAGAATTTAATGGCTCACCATTATCTCTAACACCTTGCATGTCTTTGATGTGAGTAGTGAACGTCACAATATTTTTTTAACTTTTTCTTTGTTTCCTTATAAAACATCGACATTTAGCTTGAATGTGTCCAAAACATTTGCATTCATGACATTGGATCCCTTTGCCTCTGTAAGAACGGTTGAGGTTATGAGTTGTATAATAATAAGTGTCTCGGTGGTGTAGTTGGTTATCACGCTAGTCTCACACACTAGAGGTCCCCAATTCAAACCTGGACTCTGACATTTTTTTTTGAAAAAATAAAAACATATGCACTCGAACAATGATGGGCATCATTATGATAATGAGAGGCAAGAAAGATTGTTCAACTATAAAAAACGAAAAGAAATCGGCTCTACCCTAATAGTTGTGTTTCACATGATATAAAGACTATATATATAATATATATAATATATATATATTAATATATATATATATATATATATATATATAATATATATATATATATATATATATATATAATATATATATTATATATATATATATATATATATATATATATATATATATATATATATATATATATTATATATTATCATTGATGACATTGTAACTTTTTCTTTGTTTCCTTATAAAACATCGACATTTAGCTTGAATGTGTCCAAAACATTTGCATTCATGACATTGGATCCCTTTGCCTCTGTAAGAACGGTTGAGGTTATGAGTTGTATAATAATAAGTGTCTCGGTGGGTGTAGTTGGTTATCACGCTAGTCTCACACACTAGAGGTCCCCAATTCAAACCTGGACTCTGACATTTTTTTTTGAAAAAATAAAAACATATGCACTCGAACAATGATGGGCATCATTATGATAATGAGAGGCAAGAAAGATTGTTCAACTATAAAAACGAAAAGAAATCGGCTCTACCCTAATAGTTGTGTTTCACATGATATAAAGACTATATATATATATTATATATATATATATATATATATATATATATATTAATATATATATATATATATATATATAATATATATAATATTATATATATTATTATATATATTATATATAGATATATATAATATATATATATATATTATCATTGATGACATTGTAACTTTTTCTTTGTTTCCATATAAAACATCGACATTTAGCTTGAATGTGTCCAAAACATTTGCATTTATGACATTGGATCCCTTTGCCTCTTTAAGAACGGTTGAGGTTTTGACTTGTATAATAATAAGTGTCTGGGTGGTGTAGTTGGTTATCACGCTAGTCTCACACACTAGAGGTCCCCAGTTCGAACCTGGGCTCAGACATTTTTTTTTGAAAAAATAAAAACATATGGGCTCGAACAATGATGGGCATCATTATGATAATGAGAGGCAGGAAAGATTGTTCAACTATAAAAGAGAATTTAATGGCTCACCATTATCTCTAACACCTTGCATTTCTTTGATGTGAGTAGTGAACGTCACAATATTTTTTTAACTTTTTCTTTGTTTCCTTATAAAACATCGACATTTAGCTTGAATGTGTCCAAAACATTTGCATTCATGACATTGGATCCCTTTGCCTCTGTAAGAACGGTTGACGTTTTGAGTTGTATAATAATAAGTGTCTCGGTGGTGTAGTTGGTTATCACGCTAGTCTCACACACTAGAGGTCCCCAATTCGAACCTGGGCTCTGAAATTTTTTTTTACAAAATAAAAACATCTGCACTTGAACAATGATGGGCATTATTATGATAATGAGAGGCAAGAAAGATTGTTCAACTATACAAAACGAAAAGAAATCGGCTCTACCCTAATAGTTGTGTTTCACATGATATAAAGACTATATATATATATATATATATATATATATTATCATTGATGACATTGTAACTTTTTCTTTGTTTCCTTATAAAACATCGACATTTAGCTTGAATGTGTCCAAAACATTAGCATTTATGACATTGGATCCCTTTGCCTCTTTAAGAACGATTGAGGTTTTGACTTGTATAATAATAAGTGTCTGGGTGGTGTAGTTGGTTATCACGCTAGTCTCACACACTAGAGGTCCCCAGTTCGAACCTGGGCTCAGACATTTTTTTTTGAAAAAATAAAAACATATGGGCTCGAACAATGATGGGCATCATTATGATAATGAGAGGCAGAAAAGATTGTTCAACTATAAAAGAGAATTTAATGGCTCACCATTATCTCTAACACCTTGCATGTCTTTGATGTGAGTAGTGAAAGCCACAATATTTTTTTAAATTTTTCTTTGTTTCCTTATAAAATATCGACATTTAGCTTGAATGTGTCCAAAACATTTGCATTCATGACATTGGATCCCTTTGCCTCTGTAAGAACGGTTGAGGTTATGAGTTGTATAATAATAAGTGTCTCGGTGGTGTAGTTGGTTATCACGCTAGTCTCACACACTAGAGGTCCCCAATTCAAACCTGGACTCTGACATTTTTTTTTGAAAAAATAAAAACATATGCACTCGAACAATGATGGGCATCATTATGATAATGAGAGGCAAGAAAGATTGTTCAACTATAAAAAACGAAAAGAAATCGGCTCTACCCTAAATGTTATGTTTCACATGATATAAAGACTTGTCACTTAACATTGTGAATTATGTTTTCTACATAAGAGTAACACACATATTCTTTTAATTTAATGGTTCACCAGTATCTCTAACACCTTGCATGTCTTTGATGTTAGTAATGAACGTCACAATATATATATATATATATATATAGAGAGAGAGAGAGAGATAGATAGATTGATAGATAGATAGATAAATAGATATAGATATAGATATATATTATCATTGATGACATTGTAACTTTTTCGTTGTTTCCTTAAAAAACATCGACATTTAGCTTGAATGTGTCCAAAACATTTGCATTCATGACATTGGATCCCTTTGCCTCTGTAAGAACGGTTGAGGTTTTGACTTGTATAATAATAAGTGTTTGGGTGGTGCAGTTGGTTACCACGCTAGTCTCACACACTAGAGGTGCCCAGTTCGAACCTGGGCTCAGACATTTTTTTTTGAAAAAATAAAAACATATGGGCTCGAACAATGATGGGCATCATTATGATAATGAGAGGCAGAAAAGATTGTTCAACTATAAAAGAGAATTTAATGGCTCACCATTATCTCTAACACCTTGCATGTCTTTGATGTGAGTAGTGAACGTCACAATATTTTTTTAACTTTTTCTTTGTTTCCTTATAAAACATCGACATTTAGCTTGAATGTGTCCAAAACATTTGCATTCATGAAATTGGATCCCTTTGCCTCTGTAAGAACGGTTGAGGTTTTGAGTTGTATAATAATAAGTGTCTCGATGGTGTAGTTGGTTATCACGCTAGTCTCACACACTAGAGGTCCCCAATTCAAACCTGGACTCTGACATTTTTTTTTGAAAAAATAAAAACATATGCACTCGAACAATGATGGGCATCATTATGATAATGAGAGGCAAGAAAGATTGTTCAACTATAAAAAACGAAAAGAAATCGGCTCTACCCTAAATGTTATGTTTCACATGATATAAAGACTTGTTACTTAACATTGTGAATTATGTTTTCTACATAAGAGTAACACACATATTCTTTTAATTTAATGGCTCACCAGTATCTCTAACACCTTGCATGTCTTTGATGTTAGTAATGAACGTCACAATATATATATATATATATATATTATAATATATATATAGAGAAGAGAGAGAGGAGAGAGGAGAGAGAGAGAGAGAATAGATAGATAGATAGATAGATAAATAGATATAGATATAGATATATATTATCATTGATGACATTGTAACTTTTTCGTTGTTTCCTTAAAAAACATCGACATTTAGCTTGAATGTGTCCAAAACATTTGCATTCATGACATTGGATCCCTTTGCCTCTGTAAGAACGGTTGAGGTTTTGACTTGTATAATAATAAGTGGTTGGGTGGTGCAGTTGGTTACCACGCTAGTCTCACACACTAGAGGTGCCCAGTTCGAGCCTGGGCTCAGACATTTTTTTTGGAAAAAATAAAAACATATGCTCTCGAACAATGATGGGCATCATTATGATAATGAGAGGCAAGAAAGATTGTTCAACTATAAAATAGAATTTAGTGGCTCACCATTATCTCTAACACCTTGCATGTCTTTGATGTGAGTAGTGAACGTCACCATATTTTTTTAACTTTTTCTTTGTTTCATTATAAAATATTGACATTTAGCTTGAATGTGTCCAAAACATTTGCATTCATGACATTGGATCCCTTTGCCTCTGTATGAACGGTTGAAGTTTTGAGTTGTATAATAATAAGTGTCTCGGTGGTGTAGTTGGTTATCACGCTAGTCTCACACACTAGAGGTCCCCAAATCGAACCTGGGCTCTGACATTTTTTTTTACAAAATAATAACATCTGCACTTGAACAATGATGGGCATTATTATGATAATGAGAGGCAAGAAAGATTGTTCAACTATAAAAAAACGAAAAGAAATCGTTTCTACCCTAATAGTTGTGTTTCACATGATATAAAGACTATATATATATATATATATATATATATATATATATATATATATATATATATATATATATATATATATAATATTATATATATATATATATATATATATTATCATTGATGACATTGTAACTTTTTCTTTGTTTCCTTATAAAACATCGACATTTAGCTTGAATGTGTCCAAAACATTTGCATTTATGACATTGGATCCCTTTGCCTCTTTAAGAACGGTTGAGGTTTTGACTTGTGTAATAATAAGTGTCTGGGTGGTGTAGTTGGTTATCACGCTAGTCTCACACACTAGAGGTCCCCAGTTCGAACCTGGGCTCAGACATTTTTTTTGAAAAAAATAAAAAATATGGGCTCGAACAATGATGGGCATCATTATGATAACGAGAGGCAGGAAAGATTGTTCAACTATAAAAGAGAATTTAATGGCTCACCATTATCTCTAACACCTTGCATGTCTTTGATGTGAGTAGTGAACGTCACAATATTTTTTAACTTTTTCTTTGTTTCCTTATAAAACATCGACATTTAGCTTGAATGTGTCCAAAACATTTGCATTCATGACATTGGATCCCTTTGCCTCTGTAAGAACGGTGAGGTTTTGAGGTGTATAATAATAAGTGTCTCGGTGGTGTAGTTGGTTATCACGCTAGTCTCACACACTAGAGGTCCCCATTCGAACCTGGGCTCTGACATTTTTTTTTTACAAAATAAAACATCTGCACTTGAACAATGATGGGCATTATTATGATAATGAGAGGCAAGAAAGATTGTTCAACTATAAAAAACGAAAAGAAATCGGCTCTACCCTAATAGTTGTGTTTCACATGATATAAAGACTATATATATATATATATATATATATATATATATATATATATATATATATATATATATATATATATATATATATATTATCACTGATGACATTGTAACTTTTTCTTTGTTTCCTTATAAAACATCGACATTTAGCTTGAATGTGTCCAAAACATTTGCATTTATGACATTGGATCCCTTTGCCTCTTTAAGAACGATTGAGGTTTTGACTTGTATAATAATAAGTGTCTGGGTGGTGTAGTTGGTTATCACGCTAGTCTCACACACTAGAGGTCCCCAGTTCGAACCTGGGCTCAGACATTTTTTTTTGAAAAAATAAAAACATATGGGCTCGAACAATGATGGGCATCATTATGATAATGAGAGGCAGAAAAGATTGTTCAACTATAAAAGAGAATTTAATGGCTCACCATTATCTCTAACACCTTGCATGTCTTTGATGTGAGTAGTGAACGTCACACAATTTTTTTAACTTTTCTTTGTTTCCTTATAAAACATCGACATTTAGCTTGAATGTGTCCAAAACATTTGCATTCATGACATTGGATCCCTTTGCCTCTGTAAGAACGGTTGAGGTTATGAGTTGTATAATAATAAGTGTCTCGGTGGTGTAGTTGGTTATCACGCTAGTCTCACACACTAGAGGTCCCCAATTCAAACCTGGACTCTGACATTTTTTTTAGAAAAAATAAAAACATATGCACTCGAACAATGATGGGCATCATTATGATAATGAGAGGCAAGAAAGATTGTTCAACTATAAAAAACGAAAAGAAATCGGCTCTACCCTAAATGTTATGTTTCACATGATATAAAGACTTGTTACTTAACATTGTGAATTATGTTTTCTACATAAGAGTAACACACATATTCTTTTAATTTAATGGCTCACCAGTATCTCTAACACCTTGCATGTCTTTGATGTTAGTAATGAACGTCACAATATATATATTTATATATATATATATATATAATATATATATATATATATATATATTATATATATATATATATATATATATATATAGAGAGAGAGAGAGAGAGAGAGATAGATTGATAGATAGATAGATAAATAGATATAGATATAGATATATATTATCATTGATGACATTGTAACTTTTTCGTTGTTTCCTTAAAAAACATCGACATTTAGCTTGAATGTGTCCAAAACATTTGCATTCATGACATTGGATCCCTTTGCCTCTGTAAGAACGGTTGAGGTTTTGATTTGTATAATAATAAGTGTTTGGGTGGTGCAGTTGGTTACCACGCTAGTCTCACACACTAGAGGTGCCCAGTTCGAGCCTGGGCTCAGACATTTT